>NC_140633.1:40922982-41307982 GCF_057382275.1 Copadichromis virginalis
GTCCTCGCATTCTGAGATATGCTCTTTTGGCTCCATATCCAAAATCCAAAAATTCTTCATGTTCGTTGAAGAGAATGCATATTGGAGTCTTTGGAGTCTTCAGTCCAAATTCTTCACCCCAATACTTGATGCTTTGTGCTTCTCTGGTCGTTAAACTAAAGGCATATCCAGTGTGTGCAATGCCAAACTGCATGCCTATGATGAACGAATCATTGTAGAATCTGCTCCATCTAGTTAAGTAGAGGAAAACAAATGTGGGTGCCAAATGAAAAACAGCCACAGTGGATTAAAATTTATTGATGCATGCTATTCCTCTGGATGTAGTGACAGGACCACTCTCAGCATCAACCAAGTGTGTTTGCTTTTGGAACGGTTTCTTAACTCCACCTACTTCACATACAAGGGTCAGTTCTACAGGCAGACACATGGGGGTGCCATGGGCTCCCCAGTTTCACCCATCGTGGCCAATTTGTACATGGAAGAAGTGGAAAAGGGGGCTTTGCTATCCTACCCTGGAACACCACCAAGCCATTGGTTCAGGTATGTGGATGACACCTGGGTGAAAATCAACATCTAAAAGGTGACATGTACCGAGTGAAGGAGGCCATTTACGTGAAAAGGGAAAGACCATGGCTGTGTCCCAATTCAGGGTCTGCACGCTTGAAGTACGCATTTTAAGTGCGGTTACGTCACCGCCACGCGACGACGGCTGTCCCAATCTAAGTGTACTTCAAATGCGCCGTCGATTTCCCCAAATATCAAGCGTGGTCCGGTGCACGCTTCGTGGTCCCATATATCCCACAATTCATAGCGCAGCGGTGGGTGTGGAGAATTTTGCCGCAAAATACGGCAGAAGGGAGCGGCCGAAGAGGTTGTTTTTTTTTTTTCCCAAACTTTATTGAAATTATATCATCATCATCATCATCATCGTTTATTTGTATAGCACTTTAAGAACACACCAGGCAGACCAAAGTGCTGAACAACACAGATCAAAACAACAACCAATTAAAAATACCATAAAATCATTACAAACAATAAAATAAATAAGAAGGTGTCAGTTTCCTACAGAGTTAAAAGCCAGGGAATAAAAATAGGTTTTCAATCTGGACTTAAAGACCTGCACTGATGACGCTTGTCTAATTTGGAGGGGAAGGTTATTCCAGAGCATCGGAGCCGCAATTGAAAAGGCACGGTCTCCTCTGCATTTCAGCCGCGACTTAGGGACCGACAGCAGCAGCTGCTCAGCTGAACGGAGCGAGCGAGGAGGAACATGTGACTTCAGCAAGTCAGTTAAGTACACAGGAGCCAGACCATTTAAAGATTTAAAAACCAATAAAAGGACCTTAAAACGAACCCTAAAATCAATGGGAAGCCAATGCAAGGAAGCCAGAACCGGAGTGATGTGATCGAATTTCCTACTACCGGTTAAAAATCGCGAACAGTCAGTCATTCCAGTTCAGTTTGTACAGTGGACATACAAGGCAAATAAGAGTAACAATATACAGTACAATGAAATAAGAAGGATAAATAAATAAAGGATAGAAAAGAAAAAAAGGGGGGAATGTGACAGACTTCATAACAACTTTGTACTTGAAAGTTGTGACAGCTCATTCCTTAAACATTTCTGAATGAACTTCAATCAATGAGAAACCTTTTTTATTGGAAGTTAATTTAAGAGAGTTTAAGTAATATTCAATTTCAATCAAAAACAAATTAAATGATGGGGTTGAGTTTAGAAATTTACATTTATGTATGTGGAATTTCCCTAATAAGATGGAGCGGCTGAAGAGTGAACTGTCAAAAGTACTGAATATGACGTCACTTATTTATGTGCGAATGTTTAATAATTAAAGTCAGTCATATACACAACAAGCTGAAAGTCAGTGATATATATATATATATATATATATATATACATACATATACATATATATATATATATATATATATATGTATACATACACTCAAAAATATAAACGCAACACCTTTGTTACTGCTCCCATTCCCCATGGGATGGACGTAGAGACCTAAAATTCATTCCAGATACACAATATAACCATCCCTCCCAAACAGTGGTCACAAATCAGTCCAAATGTGTGGTAGTGGGCACATCTGCCATATTGAGATAATCCATCCCACCTCACAGGTGTGCCACATCAGGATGCTGATCTGACATCATGAGTAGTGCACAGGTGTACCTCAGACTGCCCACAACAAAAGGCCACCCTGGAATGTGCAGTTTTTTGCGCTATTGGGGGTCTGGGGACCCAGAACCGGTCAGTATCTGGTGTGACCACCATTTGCCTCATGCAGTGCAACACATCGTCGCATGGAGTCTATCAGATTGTCAATTGTGGCCTGTGGAATGTTGGTCCGCTCCACTTCAATGGCTGTGCGAGGTTGTTGGATATTCGTGGGAACTGGTACACGCTGTCGTATACGCCGGTCAAGCACATCCCGAACATGCTCAATGGGTGACATGTCCGGTGAGTATGCTGGCCATGCAAGAACTGGGACATTCTCAGCTGCCATCTGCCCTGAACAATGTGAACCATGATTCATCCGTGAAGCGCACACCTCTCCAACGTGCCAGACGCCATCGAATGTGAGCATTTGCCCACACAAGTCTGTTACGGCGACGAGCTGGAGTCAGGTCAAGACCCCGATGAGGACGACGGGCATGCAGTTGAGCGTCCCTGAGACGGTTTCTGACAGTTTGTGCAGAAATTGTTTGGTTGTGCAAACCAATTGTTCCAGCAGCTGTCTGGGTGGCTGGTCTCAGACGATCTTGGAGGTGAACCTGCTGGACGTGGAGGTCCTGGGCTGGTGTGGTTACACGAGGTCTGCGGTTGTGAGGCCGGTTGGATGTGCTGCCATATTCTCTGAAACGCCTGTGGAGACGGCTTATGGTTGAGAAATGAACATTCAATGCACGGGCGACAGATCTGGTTGACATTCCTGCTGTCAGCATGCCAATTGCACGCTCCCTCATTGCTTGTGGCATCTGTGGCATTTTGCTGTGAGACAAAACTGCACATTCCAGGGTGGCCTTTTGTTGTGGGCAGTCTGAGGTACACCTGTGCACTACTCATGATGTCAGATCAGCATCCTGATGTGGCACACCTGTGAGGTGGGATGGATTATCTCAATATGGCAGATGTGCCCACTACCACACATTTGGACTGATTTGTGACCACTGTTTGGGAGGGATGGTTATATTGTGTATCTGGAATGAATTTTAGGTCTCTACGTCCATCCCATGGGGAATGGGAGCAGTAACAAAGGTGTTGCGTTTATATTTTTGTTGAGTGTATATATATATATATAAATAAATTCTTTTCCTGTTTCATATGTTAGGTTATGCCCTCTCTATTTTTGGTAATTCCAAACAAAACACACATTAAGAGGCTCTAATGTCTGTGTCTCAATCTCACGGCCCATGTCACCTCTACTTCCGGCCCACATAATGACGCGAAGAAATATTTTAAAAATTATTGTTCAAAAAAATTATTATTAACAGGCAGAGTTACAGGCATCGCCCTAAAGCATGCAGCCTGATGGGCAGTGCAGTCCGTGCTGCAGGGAGAATGGACTGTCATACCCGTCATGTGTCTGTGAGCAAGGAGGGAGAAAAAGGAAAAGTACGAGCTGTCACCGATTAGAAACGGGAGATGGAAGCATGTAGCAAAGTGACCCAGACAACAAAGTAAAGCTAGTTTTCAGCTACAAGTCCGACACGAACCCGACGTATTAGCCAGAGGTCCCTTTACTATGGTTCGGAGCCACGGACCTGTTTTATATACATGCGAATAGTTTTGTATACGAGATCGCTGCAGCCTTACCTAATGTCCACCTACTGTTACTCATTTATATTAAGATTTAAACATCTAGTTGGTGTTGGTGTGGAGAGTAACCTTCAGTAATAGTAATAAATCACACAGCAATAGGACGTTTGTGTAGTTGTAAAAAGCATGATAATATATGAAGTAATCCAAAGTATTCAGAATACGTTACTCTCATTGAGTAACGTAACGGAATACGTTACAAAATACATTTTGGGGGTAATCTGTAATGGAATACATTTTAAAAGTAACCTTCCCAACAATGTGAAACTGATCTCCCAGCCCATTGTTCCTTCAGTGGGCTGGTTTCAGTCACTGTGCAAATGTCCTGTTTATAAGATTGAAACCTGCAGTCAGCTGAGACTGAAGGAGTCACCTGGATGATGACGAAACGTTTCTCCCACTGAAAATGTCCAGATGACCAGAATCAACTACTTCAACTGGGGATTTACTTACCTGGATGATTGAGCATGCATCAAGATGATGGATTTATTACTTTTAAACACCAGTGAACATCTTTTCACCTCATGATGTAAAACTAAAATAACACATATTAACTCGAGAAAACACAAACATTAAATACATGCAAAGAGACTGATGTTCATAAATGATGTGTAATAATGATGAAGTAAAAAATATTAAACATATTTACTGTGGTGGATAGGCGTAGCGTTTGGTCACGTCATGTTGGTAGTAGTAGTGATTGTTATATCACCTGTTTGCTTACCGAGGGAATTTTTGAGTGAGTGGGTGATGGGGAAAGTCAACTTTTGCTGAACGCTCAAGCCTTAAATGTTTTGATGACTGTTGTTTTGGATGGATTTTGAAGATTTTGATAACAAATAAAGGAGTCTTAAATTGAAACTTTGACTCAGGTTTGAATAGCAAGCGCGTCAACATTATTCTTCTACTGAGCTGCTCGGGGTATCAAAGATTTGACAGTCAGCAATATTTAGTGAAATTTAAAAGCTTAAATAAAATTCTTTGTTGGTGATGACAGCTTTAAGACACTGCCTGCCTCAGGCATTGTTCAGGTGTTATTTTGTCCCGTTCTTCCACATAAACAGTCCTGAAGGTTTTGTGGGCTCCTATGAACTCTGACCTTTGTTTCTTTGCAGTTGTTTTCAGTTCTTCATTTGGATTCAGGTCAGCTGAATGGCTGGGCCTCGTTGTTACCGTCTTGCAGACCGAGTAATGTTCCAAGTCAAAGTACGGATTTGTGTTAGAGTGGTTAAAAAGTTAGAACATCTCCCAATGTGGGCATTCAAAACAGTCCTATCCATCGCTAGCTCCAACCAAACTGAAAGGATTCCTTATGTTTGCATAGGCCAAGTCCAGCATATTGAAAAGTCTACATTTTTGGCAATTTGGAAGAACTATCAGTATGAAGTGCCGTAAGGGACATTATTACTGAAACACTCTCATACACACTACTGAAATGTTCTCATACACAATAATGAAACTGTCATGGTCCCCGTGCCTGCCCAGCCGGCCTCACAAGGCTACACTTGTGTTTTTGCTTTCTCTCTCTCTCCCCTACACAGCAAATTCAAAAGTGTTAAATGTTTCGGTGTTAATAGTCTTCTTGCAAAAGTAGAGTTAATTTTACTCTAAGCAGAGTCACATTCTTTTAATGTAACTCTGAGGTGTAAAATGATAGTAGTTAAAATCGAGTGTTAAAAATGAGTGTTTCTATGTCAAATCTGGAGGTGTTACAATGGAAACATTAACTCTTGACCTCTTAACTCTGAACTCCTACAGGGGCTATGACACCAACAGAGTAAATTCACAGACTCCGCCCCCAGCACGGCTCCAATTGAAGCTGAAGTGAAGCCGTTTCAGAACATTTTGCTCTACATATTTGAGTTGTTTGCCATGCTTGGTAAGTCATTTTTTCAAAGATTGTTTCAATTATTATTATGAGCTTTTACTTCTGTGGCTCTTTGGAGTTGAGACAAAGCTGTGTGAAAGGCATTAGCCATGTTGCTCGCTGATAGCATAATATTCTGTTTTAGCTAGCTGAAAGGTATTGTTTGCGGGCAAATACCACAGCCTTGAAAAAAAGCTTGCATGTGAATTTTCAGTCAAACTTTTGGTCAAATACACCTAAAACAATGTGTAGAATGTGAAATGTTGGTATAATGGTGCTACTTGAAGCCTGAAAACGATCGCCCATAAAAAAAAACAAAAAACGAGCAAACAGCAGTAGCAGACGTCCTGACTGGGTTCTACGTTAGCATAGATCCCTCCAGAGTTTTGTGCACACGGTTTAGGTAAAAATTAAAAAGGTTGAGGTTTTACATTTAGTTCAGTATTACCTGTTGCCTGTGTCTTTGTCTTTTGGGAAAATACTTTACACAAGTAATGGCTCAAAGAGGATCACTTTTTTTTTTTTACTGTGCTGCAATTGTTTACTGGATTATTTGTGCCATTAATTAGTGTCAACTAATTTTTATTCAATCTCCACACAGGATATGTGCGGTGCTGAGCAGGATCAATGTCCACAAGGCTGCAGGCCCTGATGGCATCCCCGGGCGTGTTCTCAGAGCGTGTTCTGGGGAGCTTGCAGGAGTGCTCACAGACATATTCAATCTGTCCTTGGCCCACGCTGTGGTACCGGCCTGCTTCAAATCCACCTCCATCGTCCCGATACCCAAAAACTCCAACCCATCTTGCCTCAATGATTACCGCCCAGTAGCACTCACCCCCATCATCACTAAGTGCTTAGAGCGACTGGTCCTAGCACACTTCAAATCCTGTCTCCCCCCCACCCTGGACCCCCACCAATTCGCATACCGTCAGAACAGGAGCACAGAGGATGCAGTCTCCATCGCACTGCACTCTGTCCTCTCACACCTGGACAACAACAACACCTACGCCAGAATGCTGTTTATAGACTTCAGTTCAGCATTCAATACAATCCACCCCTCACAACTCATCAAGAAACTGACAGACCTGGGCATCAGTTCCCTCATCTGCAAATGGTTACTGGACTTCCCGACCAACCGCCCCCAACATGTCCGGCTGGATAACCACTGCTCATCTACCATCACAATGAACACCGGTGTACCACAAGGCTGTGTGATGAGCCCTTTCCTCTACTCCCTCTTCACCCACGACTGCAGACCTGCTGATGGTTCCAACACCATCATTAAGTTTGCAGATGACACCACGGTGATTGGCCTCATCAGTGACAACGATGAGGCCGCCTACAGGGAGGAGGTGGATCATCTGGCTGAGTGGTGCGACAGAAACAACCTGCTGCTTAACACCGAGAAGACCAAGGAGCTCATCGTGGACTACAGGAGGAATGCTGACCCACATCCACCCATCCACATTAAGGGGACGGCTGTGGAGCGTGTGAGCAGCTTCAAGTTCCTGGGAGTCCACATCTCCGAGGATCTCACCTGGACGACCAACTGCTCCAAGCTGGTCAAGAAGGCTCACCAGCGCCTCTTCTTCTTGAGGACTGAGGAAGAACCACCTGTCCTCAGACATCCTGGTGAACTTCTATCGCTGCACCATCGAGAGCATCCTGACCAACTGTATAACAGTCTGGTACGGGAACTGCTCTGCCTCGGACCGGAAGGCGTTGCAGAGGGTCGTGAAAACTGCCCAGTGCATCGCCAGAGCACCACTTCCTGCCATAAAAGAAATCTACAGGAAGCGGTGTCTGAAAAGGGCTGGGAAAATCATCAAAGACCCCAGTCACCCATCACATGGACTCTTCACCCTCCTGCCCTCTGGGAGGCGCCACAGGAGCCTCCGGACTAAGACCACCAGGTACCGGAACAGCTTCTTCCCCACAGCTGTCAGACTCCTGAACTCTGCCTCCTGACATCTGACCCACGTTAAACTCATGGACTGAACATACACACACACACAATGGACAACTGTACCCTCAAACACAATAATAACATGGACTGAACCACCACTCACAACCACCAGCACTTTATATAGCCTCTGTAGAAACTATCTACACCCTCACTTATCTTAACTGCACTACTGTATAGCTCTGTGTAAATAATCATTCTGTACATTCGATAATTTTTAATCCTACAACTGTTTACAACTTGCATAGTTCCCATTTCTGTATAGCTGTATATCCCAGATTCTGTAAAGTTATTTATTTCATATTCTGTATAGTTTTTCATATTTATATCCTGTTCATAGCCTGTACATAGCTTGTACTCACTACAGCCTGTACATACTTATAGTTATAGAATATTCACAACATACTTCATACCGTGTACATTATAACATACCATAATAGACCCATTTCTGTAATATACTTACATATCTATATTATTGCTAATATATATTGTAATATATCTATATCACTAAAGCACTTCTGGATGGATGCAAACTGCATTTCGTTGCCCTGTACCTGTGCATGTGCAATGACAATAAAGTTGAATTCTATTCTATTCTATTCTATATGCTTGTGAAGATGGAATATGGGGGAGAGCAGAAGTGCGTTGAAGTTCCACAAAGGGATGAATGAAGGACATGCATATTGTATTGAAGAAATAAGTGATGAGATGCTGTTATTTGCATTTACCATGTCAGACCTTTTGATAAACACAATTCTAATGAAAGTGAGAACATGTATACTGTTACATCTTTCAGAAAATGTTTTGAAATTGTGGTGCACAGTTCAGAATAAATGTTTTTCAAAAACCATTGCATCTTTTTAGTAAATGTTTATTTCCAAAAGAAATTTCTAGAAGTTCAGAACAGTAAAATTCCCGCTTTTTAGAATGAATTAGAAGATAACTCTTACGTAGTTAAACTAAAATACTCTTTGAGAGTTAATATATAAACTCTTAACACTAAGTGTTAAATTATCAACTCCAGACAGATTTGGTGTTTAACACTAAATTAGAGTTAACGTACCAACTCTCCAAAAAGAGTTACCGTATTTCCCGGACTACAAAGCGCACCTGAATATTAGCCGCACAAGCTAAAATCAGGGGAAAATCCTGTTTTGTACATACATTAGCCGCACCTGACTAAAAGCCGCAGGTGTTTCAATGTTGACTTATCATATGTAAGAGAATATGCACAAAGGGAATTGTCAGGAAAGAGATGGCTGTTTGGAGACACACCCCTTTTATTAATATTTTGAAAAACAAGTTATGGGTACATATTTGCACATGTAGTACATAACAATAACCTACAGCACACCAGAAAAATAGATTCAGCCTACCTTTTAGGCTCAGGTGCAGCGACACGGCTTTAACAAGAAGAAAAGTCAGTCATTCACCATCTTTCTCTTCTTCCTGCGCTCTAAAACCACCAAAGTCCTCTTCTCCAATGTCGGATACAAACAGGCTCAGGGTGGCTTCGTCATCCACTCTCCGCTTCTCTCCTTCGTTGTCACTTTCAAAACCAAAGAAATCCTCGTTGTCAGTGTCAGAGTCGAACACCCTCAGAAGGGCCGTGGCGGTGTCCTCCTCTCCATCATGCAGCAGTCCAGCCCTTCAAAATCCGTTGGTGATCGTGGATGTTTTCGCACTTTTCCACGCTGTCAGAATCCACCGGTGGAGTTGGGCATAACTTGCTTTTCGCAAGTTTATCGCCGCTCATCATCCACGCCTCCCGCTGAACGCGTAGCGCTACTTTGAAGTTTGTTTTTCGCGCTACTTCGTACGGCACTACGTTGCCTGGCGGACGGACATGTGACTAACATACCACTCTTGAACCCCGATCCTTCCGCCAGGCAATGTAGTGCCGTACAACAGCGGAACAAACAAAACAAATCGTCTTACGATATGACAAAAATCATGGAAAATCCATAGAAAAGCCGCACCTGACTAAAAGCCGCAGGGTTCAAAGCTTGTGCAAAAAGTAGCGGCTTATAGCCCGACAATTACGGTAAATTAACACTCTCTGGTGTGGACCCATATAGACACTTTAATAGTGTTGAAATCAAATCCGACAGTGTTAATTTGGACATGCTGGATTTGCTGTGTACCTCTCTGCCTGGGCGGAGCTCACAGCTGGCTCCCGCCCTTGGCTCACACAGCTGTTGGCGATCAGCTGATTACCCATCTACTATTTGAGGCTGGGTCACAGATCTTCTCATCGCTGGATGATTGTGCGACTGACGTTAGTCTTTCTTTCCAGCTCCCGTGGTCTTATACCTTTACGCCCTACCTTCGTGATTTGTGAGTGATTTCTCCCTTTCTTGTTCCAGTTTATCTTCCCGGACCTGTGACCTCCCCGCGGTACGAACGTGTGTGAGTCGGATGTGAGGACGTGAGCGAGCATGAGAGAGAGAGAGCCTTCCCCTAATCCCCTGGATTTTCCACGTCACTGTATATATTATTGCACTGGTGTGTAAATAAATGGTGTTCTGAGACGTCAACCTGCTCTGCGCTTGAGTCCCTGCTTTCAGTTTGTGACAGAAACACTCTCACATGCACGCATTTACGTATATTTATGTATATAGAGAGCTAATATTTCAAAACTCGAAGTGGATTGTGAAGAAAAAT
This sequence comes from Copadichromis virginalis, assembly GCF_057382275.1. Classification (NCBI taxonomy): domain Eukaryota; kingdom Metazoa; phylum Chordata; class Actinopteri; order Cichliformes; family Cichlidae; genus Copadichromis; species Copadichromis virginalis. The sequence goes on from NC_140633.1 coordinate 40,933,322, forward strand.
GGTGAAAAATGCCAGTATTCAGAAGACACTTGTGTTTCTAAGCCAGTCGGCACCTTTACTGTAATATGCGTAAGTAAAGTGCAACAAGAATGTCCCCAACCCCCGGGCCCTGGACCGGTACTGCTCCGTGAGTCATTTGGTACCGGATCGCAAGAGTTGAGGCTTGGGTGTGAAATTTACAGTTTTCAGGGTTTTCATCGTTTTTTATCTTTTTTTTACCATACCAACTTTATTTCTAAAGCACTCTAACACAAAACCAGTTCACAGAGTGCTGTACATTAGGGGTGGGTTTAAAAAATAGATGAATCGATTTTAATCGATTCTAACTGGAATAAAACGATATCGATTCATTAAATCCTGAAATCGATTTTTTTTTTATACATATGTAGTTTGCCGCGTATGAAACTTGCAAGCGGTTAACATGAGGAAGTCACGCGAGAGTTAAGTGACCTGGACGCATGAACCATCATGGCTACTCCCGGGAATGTGCCACAGAGCCTAAAGGCAGATGTCTGGCAACACTTTGGATTTAAGAACTGTGAAGACAGTGAAGAGCCGGACAAAAGCAAAGCCGTATGTAAGATGTGCAAAATGGAGGTAAAGCACTGTGGAAATACCACAAATGTTGGGCTCATTATCATATAACTGTTGAGCTCACAATGTTTAAAACAAGCGAGTGACATTACCTAAGAAAAGTCACTGGTTACCGTAGTTTTGATTAAACACATGGGATGATTCATGATTTGGGCAAATTATGGCAACAGTAGTGTTTCTAATGATTTGGGGAAATAAACTGCACACTGAAGCATATAAATAAAGACCAGGGCAGTCCTCAGTGCGAGTCTCAGTTCTGGAGGCTGCCCTTGCTAGCAAGAAGTTCTGTGTGTTTCTCTTCTCTGAGTCTCTACTGAAGAAGTGTTTTAGAGTATATCTCTTAACAACATGGCACACTCGTGTCTGTGCTGTTGGATGCCTTATTTACTGCTATGACCCTACACAGCAAAATCTCCAGTGTTAAATGAACACTTTTGACAGTGTTATATGTTTAAAAGTAACCTAGTCAGTTTTGAAGATTAACAATGGCTAACACTGAGCAGTGCTGATTTTCTAACACTGGAATATTTCTAACATTTTGAGTTATTTTCCAGTGTTAGAAAATCAGCACTGCTCAGTGTTAGCCGTTGTTAATCTTCAAAACTGACTAGGTTACTTTTAAACATATAACACTGTCAAAAGTGTTAATTTAACACTCAACAGTGTTGTATTTAACACTCAGAGGAGTGGACCCATATAGACACTCTCTAGTGTTAATTTAACACTGGAGATTTTGCTGTGTACAGTTGTTTGCAAGTGTGAAGTTTGTATTAACTCACCGATTTTGGTTTCTAGTGGTGTGGATGCAGGCAGAGCCAAGAGTTAGACCCACTTAACATGACATTAATGCTGATTTTAGTCTCTAACACAGGGTTACAGGGCTGGAGCGAAGTTACTCCGGAGGAGAAGCCCCGATGTTGTCTGAGAAATGATCTAACTAACCTTTTCCTTTTTGTTATTCTCCTAGTTCTGATGAGTTGACTCATGGACGAGACCATGTGTCAAAACGAGGGATTCCAGGTTTAACATGAAACAATGTTTTCTATGTTTTCCATGATGTTTTTGTCCATGGCTTTTTACTGTGATTTGTGGGATTAACAGTTCATGTACAGGTATTAAACCTCTACAGGGGGGTAAGTCCATGTTCAGATAAGGTTTTGATGACCTATAAGTAAAGTTCACTGAACTGAAAGGAAAATGTGGTTTGCTGATGGTTGACATGTTTTCCAAATGGGTAGAAGTTTTTCCTCCTAGTAAAGAGATACAGGTGCAGGAGCCAGAGTATTGCTGGAAGAAATCATCCCAAGGGTGGAATCTCCTGACTGAGTCTGGGTGCTGATCAGAAGTCTTCAGAGACCCAGCGAGAAGCAGGGACCATTCATAGCAGAGCTGACAGCCCAGGCAGTGGTTGAGGTCAAAGGTCGTGTGGTTTGGGGGCCCTACTAGTCATCATGAGAAGATTCCAGAACCACTGCAATAACCATAAAGCTCTGTGGAACGAGAGGGTGAGGGGTGAAAAGAGCGCCCTCCTCCAACAAGGGCGTGCCAAGCTCCAACTCAACGACTGCAGAGCAGACTCTGTACCACCCAAAAGGGATCAGCGAATGAATGCAGATAACACCTACTTAAAACAGCCAATCACTTTCCCTGGAAAGCTTAGTATGTTTTTAAGTGAAGGAGGTCATTGGTGTGATGTTAGTAATCATTTTATAAATGCATTTACATGACTCTCCGAACATCACAAACTCTGTTAGAGTCCTGAGCCTGAGTAAAAGTGATTGGAGTAATTATAGCATGCAGGTTTTACAGCAACTTGTGCACATTTTGTAGGGTAGCTAGACTGATTATCTAGCATGTGAGTTCCTGATGTGTAAGTGCATTAGGTCCTCATTGTCTGAGTAAACATAGTAACAACAGTTGTGAGTTCTTTTGACATGTGTACTCAGCTTTGACATGTTGTTTGACACCCTAAAGTAGGATTTTGGGTTCATCACATTTCATTGAGGAATTTTGATCGGCCTCAAACATGCTGGAAGCACCTAAAGAGGGAGGTTGTTCTTCCAGAGTTAAATGTGGTTGTTTTGGTTTCACCATTCACTGATGTGGGGACAGTAAAGATAATTGTAAATGCCCTTGAGAGGGTTTACACCTTTTAAACAGGCTGACGGCCCTACAATAGTAAAGAGTACAGTACACTGCATAGACAGAGAGGAAAGATCTATAATTCTGTTGTAAAATGTAGCTCAGAAGTGTTTGATATATGTTGGCTGTGTGGAAACTCACGGCTACTTTTGGGTTTTACTTTAAAACTCAAGAAGCACTAACATCAGTGTTAGTATATGTTTGTGGTATTAATTTACCTACAGGTTCAGACATATTCACTGTCCTTGATGGCAAACATCTGGACAGGGCAAAGCAAATGGCACAAAGAAGTGTGTGATGTTTGGTGAGCCATGTGTGCCTCAATCCCTAATAATACTGGGGAGGAGGGTTTTGTTTTACAGAAACAGTTAATAAAAATTGGGAAACATGGGTTGATGGATTTAATGATAAAGTGGGTAAATATATCACACACCTAAAAACTTCCTTATCTTAACAACAGGTTCTTATGAAAGAGCAGCTTGATGTAACCAAGGTTGAAGTTTTCTTTGCAGATGAAAAACGAAGGCTGTTTCATTTCTGTGTATGGTCTCATAGTGTGTTTTCTTTTATGATATAACTGCCATCCTTTGAACAAAGGGTGGAGACTCAGATGGAGAGAAGTTGACCATAAAATGTGAATTTGTTGTTTCCTTCTGACTATAGGGAGGATGCACGTTGTGAATTCTTTGAGTACACAATGGTGCTGATGTACAGTAGTTAGAAAAGAAATCTCCATGTGTTTTTATGTGATTCTTGATTAATTATTTTTAATTCTTAATTGTGGTATCACAAAGGGTGGGAATGTGGTGGCAGATTTCTTTTCTCACGTATTAATCACATATTTAATCACATCAAATTAGTTATAGTAATATCACTTTCTCACTTTACTATAGTAAGAGCACTCCTGTCACTACTTTACATGCATGTGTCAGTGCGCCCCAGGGTGGCTGTGGCTACAATGTAGCTGCCATCACCAGTGTGTGAATGGGTGGATGACTGGATGTGTAAAGCACTTCGGGGTCCTTAGGGACGGTTCTGGGTCAGTTTGACCCAGTATTTTGAGTTGAATGATGGATTGATCTTTGTTTCTCTGGTGCTTTGTTGGGTTTTATGAATCTATGTTTCAGTTATTCTTGTTTAGGGATTAGTTCGTAGGTTTTGTGTTCTCATGTTTATTGCAGGTTTAGTTCTAGTTCCATTTTCTGTCTGTCTCTCAGTGTCATGTCTGCATCCTTGTGTAGTGTTTTCTTGTTTCCTGTTTTATTGTGAAGGTCTGCGTCTCATGTGAGTGTGTTCAGTTTTACCGCCCTTGTCTCGTCTCGTTAATCACTCCCAGCTGTGTCCCCCACCTGTGTGTAATTCTAGTTGCTGGTCCATCTGTGTATCCACCATGCTCCTGTGTGTTCACCCTGCTGTCACCTGTCGTCATTCTCCGCTGCTCATCCTCCTTCATGTTCATGTCCTGGTTTGTGTTCACTAGTTTAGTTGTTCTCAGTTTTTTCTTCCACACAGCTCATCTCACTCGCCGTGACAGGACTAGAAAAGCGCTATACAAATACGGGCCATATACTACTTTACATGCATGTGGAAAGTTAACACAGTGAGGTCATTGTAATGGGAGACGTTAAACAGATAGTGGGACGACTCCTGCTTATCAGGGATGTAAATCCTTAGGTGACGGCCGAGCAGAAAACAAGGTCATAATTCTCTCTGTGAGGGAGGAGGCATAGCCCCCCCATGAGAGGGGCCAACGTGTAAGAGTTTGAGGAATGTTCTTTGTCTGTGTGTCTGTATATAAGATGTGAGGGCGGTGGCCACAAGGCAGAGATGGTCCTGGTGTTTCACTGGGATGCTCTCTCCACAGTGCAATGTGTTTATTAAACCCACTTCCAATCAAGCTCACTGAGTGTGTTGCAGGTTATTGTTAAATTTTCCACAACAGTATTTAGGGGTGTTTCTAGGCAATGCAACTGCAGAAAAACTGTGAAAATATGTTAGATAAAGTTAACGGTTGGCTTTCAAAATGGATTTTACCTAAAATGTCATACAGAGGTCAGGTTCTTGTAATCAATAACCTGGTTTCTTTTGCTCTGTGGCACCGGTTGACTTTTGTTGAGCCCCCAGTTCCTCTTTTATCCAACATTCAAAGGGTCCTGGTGGATATTTGGGGGGATAAGCTGCACTGGATTCCTCAAAGTGTCCTTTTTCCCCCTAGGGAGGAAGGTGGACGGGGCCTGGTCCATTTGGCCAGTAGGGGTGCTGCTTGTTGTTTTCAGTTTAATCAAAGGCTACTTACAGGACCCCCAGATATAGTATGGAGAAGGGTATCGTGCAGTATTCTTCAGCAGCTTGGTGGCATGTGTTTAGATTTATGTCTGTTTCTGATGGACTTGAGCAAGCTGAGCTCTTCACTTCAGCTTTTTATAAGAGTGTTTTTTCTGTGTGGTCTCTGCTGAGGAAGGGGAGACAATGGTCTGCACTGGTTTGGAAAAACTTGTACTGTTTGGCAGCATGCTGGATTGCCCTGTCTGGGGCAGGACTACTTTATCCAGACAGCTCCAGGCTGCATGAGTTTTGTTTTTTTTTTATCTGAAGAGGGTGGTGGAGCTGACTGGACCTTGACTGGACAATCCTGATGGACTTCTGAGAACTATCTTCAGTGAATGTGGGGAAGTTTAAACATTGCATGGCTTTATTTGTGATTTCAAATTTGCTAAAAACCTGCCTATTCATCTATGTCCTCAGTAGTGGACTTTAGTTGTTCATCTATACTACTACTACTACTACTTATTTGAGCTGCCCTACTAATTGATGATGTTGGTAATAGAGGACATCCTGGGCTTTCCATTGATGTCTCATGTGTTAATGTGGGCTACTTTAGCCATAAAGAGGCAGGAAATCACAAAAAGAAGTTCAACACGAAAATACTTTTTTCCTCGATTCCCAGAAGGACGGCTAGAGCAGCGGTCCCCAACCCCGGGGCAACAAGAGTTGACGCATGGGTGCGAAATTTATGGTTTTCAGGGATTTTATCAGGGTTTTTTTTTAGCGTTTTTATCATTAACTCAGTTTCACTGGGTCTTTTCCCATGTGTTATGAATAAATCTTCGGGGTTTTTTTTGGTACTGCTTTTATTTTGTTGTATTTTTCCGCGACACCTTAAATGCCGGTCTGTGAAAATATTGTCGGACATAAACTGGTCCGTGGTGCAAAGAAAGTTGGGGACCGCTGGGCTAGAGCACAAAAAACTCTCAATCATGATAAAGATGTGATTCATTGTAGTCAAAATCTATCAATTTAAAATCCCTTTCTTGATCATTGTGGTCATTTTTGAGTTGCTGACAGGAGAAGTGGAGCTGCATGGTTAAGGGAGTAGTGTGAGGTGACATGAGTGGTACCGCTGCTGTAAGTAGACAAATAATTATCGCGCACTGTTTCAGTAGCTGGGACATGAAAAGAGTCGCTGTCATACCAGCAGCAACCAACCAATGGGTTAGTCAGGAGAAATTGGAGTGCAAAATTTTATGTGCTACAGAGGTGTAAAAGCTTAAAGCAAAAATTAAGCTTTTGTGAGGCTGAGCAAACTGTGTGGAAATTCTGTTCTGGAGGGAGAGAAACAAGAGCTTCTTTCAACACTGCTAAAAAAAAAAACCAGACTTGCCTTGTCTCATCACGTTTTTGCTTGTAAGGCGTCTCCATCTCTGTCCATCTGTGTTAAAACAACATGATTAGTTTGGTAAACGCCTTTAGCATACTGTATCAATATTACAATCTCCAGCTCTGTGAACATTTGTGAGTCATTGGACCATTGATCTTTAAACAGTCTTTCAGGCCAAAAAGTTCAGTGAACAAACCTTTGTTGATGTTCGCGTTCTTATGCTATGAGCCGGTTTATGGGTGAAATCCGGTGGAATGACAGTCCTGCCGTAATACGTGTTCTAGCCATGTATTCCAGCCCTAACCTAACCCTATCCCCAATCTTATCCATTACTTTAGTGATGTTAAATAGCGATAAAAAAAAAAGTGATTTAAGTAAAATGAACGAACATGTGTAGACTGATTCCAAACGGATCTCATGTTTCCTCATTTTACTGATCTTGTCATTTAGGGACGTGTTGGGTACCAGGAAGCGTAATATGTTGACGATTTGTCACCTAGTGTAAAATATTACGCTTTGGGAGTGAGAACGTGTTGAGTTTCAAGACCATCCATATGTTAAATAAGAATATGTTATAGATCTCTACATGTGCATTACCTGTGTTTCAATAACTTCAGTTCTTCATCTTTCTGGTTCAGAGCAGACCTGTGGGCAAACCTTTGTTGATGTTCGCGTTCTTTTTGTCCACATCTCACAGCTGCTTCTTTCTCAAGTCTGCTTATGCACATGAGAAACATTTTTTTCATTAGATTTTGGGACATAGAAGTCATCAAGTACAGAAACAATCTTTTACAGACAGTCTTTCAGGTCAACAAGTTCAGTGAACAAACCTTTGTTGATGTTCGCGTTCTTATGCTATGAGCTGGTTTATGGGTGAAATCCAGTGGAATGACAGTCCTGCCGTAATACGTGTTCTAACCATGTATTCCAGCCCTAACCTAACCCTATCCCCAATCTTATCCATTACTTTAATGATGTTAAATAGCGATAAAAAAAAGTGATTTAAGTAAAATGGCATGTTGGGTACCGGGAAGCGTAATATGTTGACGATTTGTCACCTAGTGTAAAATATTACGCTTTGGGAGTGAGAACGTGTTGAGTTTCAAGACCATCCATATGTTAAATAAGAATATGTTATAGATCTCTACATATGCATTACCTGTGAATGAATGACTTCAGTTCTTCATCTTTCTGGTTCAGAGCAGACCTGTGGGGGGGAGCAATATGTGAAAAAGTTCTTTATTTTCTGAGAATCTATTAAATGTCTTGTACGATTTAGTAAAACTTTCAGAGAAGCAATTACCTTGTCTCATCAAGTTTTTGCTTGTAAAACGTCTCCATCTCTGTCAATCTGTGTTAAAACAACATGATTAGTTTGGTAAACGCCTTTAGCATACTGTATCAATATTACAATCTCCAGCTCTGTGAACATTTGTGAGTCATTGGACCATTGATCTTTAAACAGTCTTTCAGGCCAAAAAGTTCAGTGAACAAACCTTTGTTGATGTTCGCGTTCTTATGCTATGAGCCGGTTTATGGGTGAAATCCGGTGGAATGACAGTCCTGCCGTAATACGTGTTCTAGCCATGTATTCCAGCCCTAACCTAACCCTATCCCCAATCTTATCCATTACTTTAATGATGTAAAATAGCGATAAAAAAAAGTGATTTACGTAAAATGAACGAACATGTGTAGACTGATTCCAAACGGTTCTCATGTTTCCTCATTTTACTGATCTTGTCATTTATGGATGTGTTGGGTACCGGGAAGTGTAATATGTTGACGTGTTGAGTTTCAAGACCATCCATATGTTAAATAATATGTTATAGATCTCTACATGTGCATTACCTGCGTTTCAATAACTTCACTTCTTCATCTTTCTGGTTCAGAGCAGACCTGTGGGGGGGAGCAATATGTGAAAAAGTTCTTTATTTTCTGAGAATCTATTAAATGTCTTGTACGATTTAGTAAAACTTTCAGAGAAGCAATTACCTTGTCTCATCAAGTTTTTGCTTGTAAAACGTCTCCATCTCTGTCCATCTGTGTTAAAACAACATGATTAGTTTGGTAAACGCCTTTAGCATACTGTATCAATATTACAATCTCCAGCTCTGTGAACATTTGTGAGTCATTGGACCATTGATCTTTAAACAGTCTTTCAGGTCAACAAGTTCAGTGAACAAACCTTTGTTGATGTTTGCGTTCTTTTTGCGCACATCTCGCATCTGCTTCTTTCTCAAGTCTGCTTCTGCACATGAGAAACATTTTTTTCATTAGATTTTGGGACATAGAAGTCATCAAGTACAGAAACAATCTTTTAGCATGTCATAGGGAAAAAAACATGCTTTCATTGTAGAGGGAATCCCATTACTTCATAAAAAATAATATAAAGACACTGAAAGGTTAAATGTAGACAAAAAATTGATTTGGACATTATTTTCAAAATCACTAATATATTAAACAAAAACATAGTGTTTATATTCTCTGCAGATTCATTAACTTTTGTTTGATTTCAGCTCATCGTCATTTTTTTCACAGCTGAGCTGTGGGTGAAAATCATTGTGTAAAAGAGGTTGATGGTTGCACTAAAGAAATATTGTATCTTTTTTTATAGTGTAGTTAAAGTTTGAGAAAAATGCCTCATTTCAGAAAGTTTTTTCTTGTAAAATGTTTTCATCTGATTAAATCTGCGTAAAAACATTTGTAGTTTACTAAAATTCTTCTGAACATGCTATTTAAAGATTATCAATGTTCAGACAACTAAAGGTTTTAGTATTGACAGTCTTTCAGGTCAACAAATACAAACATTTTATGAACAAACTCTGATTGGTGGATCTGAATGTGACCATGTGGCCATGAAGTTGAAGAGCTAGTCCCTTCACGCAGACAATGTACCATTAAGGAGACGATGCAGCCAAGAAGTAATATAACAAACCATTTGCAAGTGTATATATTAGCATGTCAACCAGGGCTAGGCCCTGCAAGATCCAAACACCCTTCTTTAAGACAGAACAGTTGTTCACTACGTACGACTCTGGATACTGTAGCTGTGAAAACTGTGAAAACTAAGGTCTCAAATCAGAAGTACCTGACTCCGTGGTATAATTCTCAAACACGTTGCCTAAAGCAGACGACTCGTAATCTGGAGAGGAAATGGCGTGTCACAAATCTAGAGGATCATCATTTAGCCTGGAGAAATAGTTTGCTGCTTTATAAGAAAGCGCTCCGCAAAGCCAGAACATCTTACTATTCATCACTGATTGAAGAAAATAAGAACAACCCCAGGTTTCTCTTCAGCTCTGTAGCCAGGCTGACAAACAGTCAGAGCTCTGTTGAGCCAACCATCCCTTTAACGCTAACTAGTAATGACTTCATGAACTTCTTCACAAATAAAATTTTTATGATTAGAGAAAAAATTACCAATAATCATCCCACAGATGTAATATTATCTACAGCTACTCTTAGTACCATTGATGTTAAGTTAGACTCTTTTTCTCCAATTGATCTTTCTGAGTTAACTTCAATAATTACTTCCTCCAAACCATCAACATGTCTTTTAGACCCCATTCCTACAAAACTGCTCAAAGAAGTCCTGCCATTAATTAATGCTTCGATCTTAAATATGATCAACCTATCTCTAATAATCGGCTATGTACCACAGGCCTTCAAGCTGGCTGTAGTTAAACCTTTACTCAAAAAGCATCTCTAGACCCAGCAGTCTTAGCTAATTATAGGCCAATCTCCAACCTTCCTTTCATATCAAACATCCTTGAAAGAGTAGTTGTCAAACAGCTAACAGATCATCTGCAGAGGCTTATTTGAAGAGTTTCAGTCAGGTTTCAGAGCTCATCACAGCACAGAAACAGCTTTAGTGAAGGTTACAAATGATCTTCTTATGGCCTCTGACAGTGGACTCATCTCTGTGAGAAACATTTGAACTTAATTGGAAAAATATCCTTGGTCAAGATGCTGAACCTCAGGTTGCTCTCCGATGTGTTAGTCAGAGCAAGCACGTAGGTAGTAAAAACAAATGTGTATAAATGAGTGCAACATGCATAAAGCTCAAGTAGAAAAAGAAAACTACATAAGAACCACTCCATAAACCTGACCACCTTCTGCGCTATTTCTAACAGACACACACAGAATTCTCTACAGTCTCTTTGTTATAGAATACTTCTTCATGGTACTTGGAAAGTTTACGATTGATTTTTAAGATATGAAATGAACTTCTTTATTTTTACTGAATAAACAAAAGTTCATATACAAAAAATGAGACAGAGAAAATCAGCTGAGCGTGTGGCGATGGAGTGACCTCATTGTGATTCAAGGAGAATCCGTATCTGGACCAAGTCATCAAAACATTCAGATCATACCTGTGTTGTTGTTTCTCATCTCTGAAGTTGATCTCACGCAGCGTGCTGACTTCTTCTCTGACTGCTGTCTCCAGCTCGGCCAGGATCTCCTGAATCATAAACTGGTCACTGGTTACAGTCACAGCAGACCAGTCCTTCACCTGGGGTTTGTTGTAGGTAAGAGGGAGGACGTTCTCCAGGAAGCTGAAGGGGTCTGTGATGAGCGAAGCTTCATGAAGCTGCAGCTTCTTCTTCTTCATGTGTGTAATGTCTCCCTGCAGCTCATTAATAAAGCTTTCTGCCTCCGTCTCATTTATTTTCTGCTTCGTCTCGATCGCCTCAGACAGTCTGGTGAACTCTGTCTTTATGTGCTGCACCAAAGCGGTCATCACCTTCCTGCTGCAGGATAACGCCTCCTCAGCTTTTCTTCTGCTGGTCTTCACTAACTGTTGAGCCTTCTGGATTTTCTGCTCATGCTCCTGGATCATCTGATCCATGCTGTTATTTTCTAATCTCAGCTGGGATTTCCTCATTTCAGCCTCGTCCTCCAGACTCACTGTTTCATGTGTTTTATGGTCACCACATTTACAGGACCGACACAGGAACATTTGATCCAGTCTGCAGATCAGCTCCAAAGGTTCACCGTGATGCTGACACACTCTGCTCTCCAGGTCCTGAACTGGATCAATCAGCTTGTGTTTCTTCAAAGCTGGAATCCTCTGATGAGGCTCCAGGTGTGTTTGACAGTAGGACACTAAACATATTAAACAGGACTTCAGGGCTCTGACCTTTGACCCTGGACACATGCTGCAGAGCACGCCTTCATTTCTTGTTTCTTCAGCTGAACTCATTTCATGAGATTTTTTAAACTTTTCAGCCATTTCAGCAATGACAGGGTTAACCCGAAGCAATGGCCTGGTGTAAAACATCTGTTTGCACAGTGGACATTGGAGTACAGACAGAGTGCTCCAGTACTCTGTGATACAGTCCAAACAGAAGTTGTGTCCACAGGGAATCGACACAGGTTTAGTGAACACACTCAGACAGATGGAACAACAAAGGCTGTCCTCATACACCAATGCAGCAGCAGCCATGTCTGCAACATACAAGGAGAGCTAATATTAGCACAGTATAAAGTCAATATAATCCTCATTTATCATTGTCAGAGTTCAATATATCAAAAAGCAACAATGATACTGAAAAAAATGTAACTGTACCTTTTGTATGAAGGCTTCACCAACACTGAGCTGGTAAATGAAAGTCAGAAACAGGCTCTTCTTCTTTTTAGTTCTTACTGAAACACTGAGTACATTGTCTCCTCCCACTTCCTCATTTGAGTCAAACGAGTGAACTTTTTAGAAACAGACCATAAACCCTCACAGATGTGATCAAGATGGCGCCGAGTATGGCAGCCTCGTCGCGAGCTCCCCCAAGCAACGGCTTTCTTCTGTGTTTAATTTTACTTTTCCTTTATTTTTTCACGAGCAGCACATGTCTCCTTGTGTGCGACCGACAAACCTTACTGGACATAAAAGACGGTCTTTCTTATAACTTTCCGGAGTTCAAGTTTTGCAACACGGACGCTCCGTTTGCAGACCCCCCATTCATCTCACCTGAGACGCCTTTGTTCTCTGGCCCTGGAGGCCGCAAACGCCGACGCAGAGGGAGAAGATCTGGCGTTCTGGTTCGACTGAGACGGCGCACTTACAGACCACCGTTACCCAGTTTATTACTAGTTAATGTGCAGTCTCTGGAGAACAAGCTGTGCGAGCTTCGGGCACGGATCTCATTCCAGCGAGAGATGCGGGACTGCTGCGTGATCTGCCTCACAGAAGCCTGGCTATCGGACAAAGTACCGGACTCCGCAATACAACTGCCGGGGTTCTCTGTGCACCGCGCGGACAGGTCACAGGATCTTACTGGGAAAAGCAGAGGCGGTGGTGTGTGTTTCATGATCAACAACAGCTGGTGTGATTATGCGAACGTGCACCCGGTCAAATCCTTCTGCTCACCGGACCTGGAGTACCTGATGATTAAGTGCCGGCCATTCAGGCTACCGAGGGAATTTACAGCAGTGATTATTACGGCTGTTTACATTCCCCCACAAGCCGACACTGACCGTGCACTCAGGGAACTGTACAGCGCGATCAGCAGCGAGGAAACCGCACACCCAGAGGCAGCGTTTATCACAGCCGGAGACTTTAATAAGGGAAACCTGAAGAAAGTCTCACCAAAACTCCATCAACACATCCTTTTCAACACACGTGGAAACCGGCAACTCGACCACTGTTACACCTCTTTCTGGGATGCGTACAAAGCCCTCCCCCGCGCCCCATTCGGCCAATCAGATCACTGCTCCATCCTGCTCCTGCCCGCCTACAGGCAGAAGCTGAAACAGGAAGCTCCAACCCGGAGGGCGGTGCACTGTTGGACGGACCAGCCGGAGTCTGCGCTGCGGGACTGTTTTGATCACGCGGACTGGGAAATGTTTCACGTGGCCGCCAGAGACATTGATGAATACACAGACTCAGTCTGTGGATTTATCAGGAAATGCGTGGAAGATGTCGTCCCATCCAGAACAGTTAAATCCTTCCCAAATCAAAAACCCTGGATTAACGGAGATGTTCGCGCGGCACTGGCGGCACGGAACACCGCCTTTGCCTCCGCGAACACATCGGACTACAAACACGCACATTACCAACTCCGGAAGACGATCAAAGCAGCCAAACGTGAGTACAGGGACAGGGTGGAACAACAGTTTGACAACCCTCGGAGTATGTGGCAGGGACTAAACACGATCACAGACTTTAGAGGGAAAACCAGCACACCGCAGACCACGGCCTCTCTGTGTGAGGATCTAAACGTATTCTACGCTAGATTCGACACAGCGAACACCATGAGACCGGACAGTGTGCGCACCGCGGATGACGTCAGTGCGCACACTGTGTCTGAGGAGGATGTGCGGAAGTGCTTCAGGAAGGTGAACGCACGCAAAGCTACTGGTCCGGACGGGATTCCCGGCCGCGTCCTCAGGTCATGCGCGGCTCAGCTGGCTGGAGTGTTCACGCACATCTTCAACCTTTCCCTCTCTCTGTCTGTAGTCCCAGCCTGCTTCAAAATGGCCACCATCGTCCCTGTACCCAAATCCTCCACCATCTCCTCATTGAACGACTGGCGACCTGTAGCCCTGACCCCCATCGTAAGCAAATGCTTCGAGAAGCTGGTCAGGGACTTCATCTGCTCTGCACTACCCGACTCACTGGACCCTCTACAGTTCGCATACCGCCACAACAGGTCCACTGATGATGCCATAGCCCTGACACTACACACTGCCCTGTCACACCTGGAGAAGAGAGACACGTATGTGAGAATGCTGTTTGTAGATTACAGCTCAGCATTCAATACCATCGTTCCCTCGAAGCTGGACAGGAAACTGCAGGATCTAGGACTGAGCAGCTCCCTCTGCAGCTGGATCCTTAGCTTCCTGTCTGACAGACGCCAAGTGGTCAGACTGGGCAGCATCACCTCATCCCCCATCACACTGAACACTGGTGCTCCACAGGGGTGTGTACTGAGCCCTCTCCTGTACTCACTCTACACCTACGACTGCACAGCCACTAACAGCTCCAACATCATTGTGAAGTTTGCGGACGACACTACAGTGGTGGGTCTTATCACCAACGGTGATGAGACGGCTTACAGGGAGGAGGTCAGCGCCCTGACCCACTGGTGTCAAGACAACCATCTCACCCTCAACGTCGCAAAGACAAAGGAGTTGATAGTGGACTTCCGGAGGTGCAGAGAAGTACACACCCCCATCACCATCAACGGCGCTGCTGTGGAGAGAGTGAGCAGCTTCCGGTTCCTTGGTGTACATCTGGCTGAGGATCTTACGTGGTCAGTACACACAAACAAAACAGTGAAGAAGGCGCAGCAGCGCCTCTTCTTTCTCAGGAGACTGAAAAGATTCGGCATGAGCCCCCGCATCCTCAGGACCTTCTATCACTGTGCCATTGAGAGCATCCTCACTGGATGCATCACCACCTGGTATGGCAACAGCACCGCCTACAACCGCAAAGCTCTCCAGCGAGTAGTGCGGTGCTCTGAACGGATAATTGGAGGTGAGCTTCCCTCCCTCCAAGACATCTACAGGAAGCGGTGCCTGAGGAAAGCGGGGAGGATCATCAAGGACTCCAGTCACCCCAGCCATAAACTGTTCAGACTGCTTCCATCAGGAAGGAGGTTCTGCAGCATCCGGTCCCGTACCAGCAGACTGAGAGACAGCTTTTTCCACCAGGCCATCAGACTGCTGAACACGTCATAGACACCTCAGCTTCACTACTGGAACTTCAACATTATGCACTCCACACTGTATATAAATGCCACTTGTTTTGCACATATTCAACTCTGTATATTTTATATATTTTATTATTATTATTATTATTATTATTATTTTATTTTATTTTATTTTTTTTACTATTTAATTTGTAAAAATGTGTATACACACACACACACACACACACACACACACACACACACGTAGGAAAATATTTAGTATACACATCCAGAAATGCATACACTATTATATATTGTACATATATTTATTAGTTTCAGGTTGGCCATTCTTGTATTTTGCTCGTTTGTGTTGTTGTGTTTGCACATCTCTGTTGCTTGTGGGGCTCGCACACAAGAATTTCACTCGCATGTGCTGTGCCAGTGTGCCTGCACATGTGATGTGACAATAAAAGTGATTTGATTTGATTTGATTTGTAAAACAGGTTCAGTGGGGATCTCCTGGAGTCACACCTCTGCCTTTTAGGTTCAAGAAAAACAAAGTGGATAAAAGGTTGAACATTCTCGGAGGAACGAGTTTAGAGAAATGAACAAAGGTGAGTTCTGACTCTGCCCACTAGGACTGAGAATGAAGATCTTCCAGTTTGTTCCCGAATCTGTTTATGTTTATCTCCGACATCAAGCTCTGACCCCAGGAACAGACGTGAGTGCACTCCTGTAATGATATCAGCTACATTTCAAATACTTAGCATAGCATAATATAGCATAGCATCTTTATTTATAACACACTTTAATAATAATAATAATGGATTGCATTTATAAAGCGCTTTTCAAGGCACCCAAAGTGCTTTACAATGCCACTATTCATTCACTGTCACATTCACACACTGGTGGAAGCAGCTACGGTTGTAGCCACAGCTGCCCTGGGGCAGACTGACAGAAGCGAGGCTGCCATATCGCACCATCGGCCCCTCTGGCCAACACCAGTAGGAGGCAGGTGAAGTGTTTTGCCCAAGGACACAATGACCGAGACAATGTTGGCCAAAGTGCTACAAAGAGAAAACAGTTTAAATTACATACAGAATATCTTAAAATGAAAAGTAATATAATTAATAACAAACATTAAGAGACATCAAGTCTTGTAAATAAATATGTTTTAAGACATGATATAAAAACAGATAAGGAAGGTGTCTGTCTAACATGTAAAGGCAACTCATTCATTGGTGCTGCCACAGCAAACGCCCGATCCCCTCTGAGCTTACGATTAGTCCTGGGCATACTATTAAATCCGGTTCTTTTGGATTCTTTACGGCCAAAACAGACACGGCTCATAGTACTCTTTTACTTTAAAAATCTTTAATTTTATATATTCTGGAATATGGAGACCTGAGCAGGCACACAGACACGCCAGCCAAAGTCTGAAGCACAAAGAGGAAGCCTAGTTATATTTATATTAGTGATGGCCAAATGAAGCTTTCTGAAGCTTGTATTGAAAAACGGTTCATTACTCGAAGCTTTTCAACACAGTCCTCTCTGGTGACATCTGGTGGCCAAAAATATGAAGTGCAGCTTGAATCCACAAAATAAAACCAACTGCAGAGTGGAATTCTGTCTGATATTGGGCCGCTGTTGTGTTGCTTTGAACGTGTATTTGGTGGTTTTAAAAAAAAAAAAGAAAGAAAAAAAAAAGTTTTATTCGTTTAATAAATAATTTTGACCAGTGAACTTTCCTTGTTTAAACATGCACCATTGTGTGGTCTTTCTTTGCTTGTGACTTCTTGATGTTGGTGAATACAATAATTGAAAAAAAAAAATACCACATTACATATAATAATGTACAACACATTATGGAGCAGGCTTCTGCTGCGAGGTCCCGCCTCCATGCACGTATGCAATTAATCGCTAGACGGGTACATTTATAAATAATATTACATTAGCGAAATTTTCCCAGACATATTTTTGACCTGGGGGTAGAATTGATTGTGAAATGGAAATGCTTCTGAACTTGCAAATTAAAAACACGATGCATTTAAAGTAGCCTTTTTTCATTTTTATTTAAGAAGTGAATTTGTTCCACTGTGCGATGGCCGAACCTGTTCCTTTTCATGGAGATCATTTCTCCTGCCTTAAGGAAAATCCCTTCACGTGGCACAGAGGAGGCTGGAGTGCAGAGAAACTGGTAGAGATGCAGTTATACAGTCTACCTGGGCACCACAAACTATCAGCTAAAGAGAATAAATAGATTAAATTGCTGCACATTTGGCAGACTAACATTTTCAGATTAATTAAAAAAATAAGATATTTTTACAACATTACATGTAAAGAGTCAAGTGGATGTTTTTCTAAAGTTATTCAATGATATTTATATTATGGAAGCAGATTTTTTGACATTTTACCTTTATCCCCATTTTCAGATATAATAAACACGCACAAAACAAAAGCAAACAGCCGGAACACAAAGCTGGAAAACCCACCCGACTGACAAAAACCAACTCAAAATTCTCCCACACAACAGAACCCCCTCTATTCCTCTCTGGAAAACAAATGAAACTTCTATGGTTCAAGCATCATTCATTGATTTTGTTGGTTTGTGTAATGAAGCAAAAACAGTTCATGGGTCATTGATGTGTTTGTTACCAGATGATGAAAAAGAAAAGCATGAAACATGGTTTAGAGCAAAAACAATGCATTATGATGAGTTTGCTTATGAAGTGAAAGAATGGTTATCAGGTTGCGAACATTTACATTTAAAGGGTGATCATGGTGTTGATGATGGTGTTAAGCCAGAGGACGGTGTTTCAAATGTTGTTGGTAAATCTTCAGTCGCTAAAAGCTCATCTAGTCGTAAAGTACAATCAAAACAAGTCAATACTAAAAAATTAGTACAATCCCACAGTCACGGCAGACTCACACTTACTATAGCTGGGAAACTGACGGGTAGTCACGCGTACCATCAAGCGACATGGAGCTCTCTGCTACGCTCCTATGTAGCTCCCCCGATGAGCCAGATGAACTGCAGGTGTGTGTAATTTTCCTCCGCAGGTGTGGCCAGGCTCTTGGCTGACACACCCGCACACAGACATCTAGATACAAGAACAAGGAAACAGGGCACAGCAGCAACCAAAACACACATATAACCTCTTACCGGACCTGGGTCACCCAGACCCAGGTCCTGTGACAACTGAAGAAGACAGCCAGAGAACAGGAGAACACAGAAACAGGAGATTATGACTGACAGTAGCAATATACAAGGGCCAAACTCAGAGTCATCGCTGGAACAGAGAACACACAGGAACCAAAGGCCTAATGTTACAAGAACCATAGCAAACACATCAACTCTGTAATATTACACAGGTCCTTAAAACATCCTCAAAACTACAAAATACACATATTCATGATGTGTTGTGGTAAAAAGTGTTGGGTCTTAAAGCGATAGACCCCGCTGACTCATGGACCAGTCACTGAGAACAAAGCAAGATGACCACAGGGCTTTTGTCTTTTACTTGCTGCAAGGGGAGTCGTCAGGGTCTTAGAGTTGTGAATGCTTCACCTGATCTCAGCCAACTCAAAACTCCAGCCTCCCCTCACAGCCCTTTTATTAACAACAGTAGTTACACAAACATCTCATTACTCATGTGACAGATAAGACACTCACATGTGAGCATGTGAAATGTGAGTGTCTGTGTGTGTGTGTCATTTTCTGTTACACTACATATCACTGTGACCTTTCATTCTGGATGTTTCCCATCATTCAACATGTATTATTGTAGAGTCTATCTTACAATATAAAGCCACTTGCCGACTGTTCTTGTGATTTGGTGCTATGTAAATAAAATTGAACTCTAAAACATTTTCATTATCTGGTCATGAAGTCAACCTTTACTGATCGCTTTAACCCAGAAACCAAATCAACGGCTGTGGATGTCATCTCTGTGGAGCCAAACCTGAGCTGTAGTTTGACCCTCTGACTGATTCCACTTGAAGTATAAGGCATGTCAACCTCGAACAAACCAATTTTTTCCACTCCCACTTCATCCACATACTTTGGATTTTTCCTCTCTGTACGATAAAGACTGATTTTCATCCTTGTCTGATTTGCTTCTGAGGGAATTAAGATGTGCTCTCTGGTGTCATTCCAGCCCACATCTTCACCTTCTTCCACCAGTTTCCTGAAAATATCACAACAACCCTCACCCCAACATCTTGTGAACTTCTTGTCTACCCTATGTTTGGACGGGTCAAACTCCTCAGCTACAGCAAACCCGTACGTAAAGGCAGATTTTCGAGACGCCACCACTGCTGGGTGTCTTCCAAACTCCAAAGCTCCCTTCATGATCGCATCCTGAGGCCTAAAAGGACACAGGACTTTACACTGATCACCAAACTGATCAATAACATGTTGCCGTAGAATCTGGCTTTCAGCGTAGCCCCCCACTAACAGAACGTACTCGATGTGTAGATCTTTATTCAGGATTTCTCTGAGACTGTCAGTGATGCCCTTCAGACTCTCAGCAAAGAAAGACCTCAGTCTCTCTTTGGAGATATTGATGGATCCTCCATCCCAGGAAGCACCTCGCACTGATTCAAAGAACCTTTCTATTTCCTGTCTTTCCTGAGCCAGTGTTCCCAGATTATATGGAAACACTATCTGAACATCATCATCTACCTGTTTGAGAAACATAAACTCATACATTATTTTCTGAACCTCACTGGGA
This sequence comes from Copadichromis virginalis, assembly GCF_057382275.1. Taxonomy (NCBI): domain Eukaryota; kingdom Metazoa; phylum Chordata; class Actinopteri; order Cichliformes; family Cichlidae; genus Copadichromis; species Copadichromis virginalis. Next base: position 40,953,076 of record NC_140633.1, read on the forward strand.
AAGTTTTCTTCAAATTCATCCCAGACACCATGACTGAAGATTTCTCTGAGGAACTCTTTGAATTTCCTGTCCACACTTTGTCCCCCCAAATCATTTCCTGAGGCCTTGTGCAGCTCCTTCAGGGCTCCTCCATGCAGGACTTCATGAACTGTGATGTCGATGGTTCCACCTGAAACACACAGGAAGTGATGAAAGCTGACTTCCTGCAGCAGCAGACAGATGTTTCCAGCGTGTCTGTGGACGAATGTTTGTGAGTGTAACAGAGTCACATAGAGTACCTCCACAGTCCATCACTATGAACTGTATTCCTGGACACTGATCCAGTGATCCTCCATCATGGTTCTGAGTGATGAAGCCATCAGCTGGCAGCTTCATACACCAGGCTGAGGCTGCCTCTGGTTCCAGTGCGATGATCAGGTGGTGTTGAGTTCCTTCTGTAACGAGTCCTGCCTGCAAATGAAAGAAAACTGACTCCTCTGAACATTTCAGGATCTCAGAGCTCTCTTAATAAATGATGTTACCTGAGTTGCAGCTTCTCTCATGAACTGCTTTGCTGAAAGATCCCAGATGGCAGGTACAGTCAGCACCCAGGTGAAGTCAGAGGCTATGAACTTCCCCCCTGCTGTGTTCTCTGCGATGGTTTTCAGAGCGTCGTCCTTCAGGTATCTCAGAGCTTCTGTGAACACCTTCAAGGCCTTCATTGACTTCCCGTTTGCAGCTTTAATCTCCACATCTCTGCTGAGTTTCTGTAGATGATGTGGATACACAGTTATCAGTTTAGTGTTACTAACCTTAAACCTTTGTGGACTAATGTCAGGTCGCAAACACATAGATGTTTATCTGATGTCCCACAGAGCAGACAGGCTTCATTAGTTCAAAGTGTGAGACGCTCGTTAGAGATCTTCATGAGTCTGTTTGTTCCTGTGGTTCATTAAGTTTCGTCTCCACTGACGTTTGTATGACTAACACAACCTATAATAACCTTCATGGTGTCGCTGCAGACTGAATTCAAACATTAACACATCTGTGAGTCTTTTTCTTGCTGCACTAACAAAACGTTTAATGCATCTTTCTAACATTTATCTGTGTTTTCAGCTCAGACGGTCTCTGTGTGGACTGAATGGACTCTTCAGTGGAGTTTGTATAACAGACATGTTCAACCGTCTCATTCACATGAGTGTCATCTTTAGCAGAATATTAAGGTTCAGTGATTTTTACTTACTTTTCCATAGAGCGCCATCTTGAAGTTTCCAAAGAAGTAGCTTTTCCTTGCTTCTTGTCCTCGCATCCTGATATAATCTCTTTTAGCTTCATAACCAAACTTGATAAATTCTTTGTCTTCATTGAACAGAATGCAGGTTGGAGTCTTTGGAGTCTTTGGAGTGTCCAGTCCAAACTCTCTACCCCACCTACTCATGTGGGGATCTATTTCTGCCCCTTTGGGTGTCAAACTGAAGACATATCCACTGTATGCAGTGCCAAAGTCTATGGCTATGATATAGTCATGCATTGTAAAAACTGGTCCAACAAGTCAAGTCAAGGAGAGCAGTCAGAATGAGCAACAGCGACTGTGGGTTTACTGTTTTTCTTCCTGTAAGCCCCGCCCCCTGTTCTTGTTTCACTTTGTTTTTCTTCACTCATTTCTTTCAAGTTTGTCTTTGTATAAAACGTCAAATGATCGAATGTGTAAAACTGACATTTCTTATTATTTGTTGTGAAAATTCATGCGAGAGCATCGGAGATGTTTGGAAGTGAAATCTCTTCATCCTTCAGTGTCTTTAATGGTGCATTTGTGGTTTCACTGTCATGTCCATGATTCAAACAATATTTAGTGCCAAAGCAGGACCAAAATACACAGGTGGAGGGCTCATAGTGACAAAAGCTCGACTTACAGACTCAGCTGATATAAAATGTGTAAAGTAATGAAAAACAAAGCTACTGCACTCTGACCATGTTTGTCTGAACTGAAACTTGGCAAAGAGAACAACGCCCACTCACATCCTGGGCCATCTGACCTCAGGAATTCGCATGATAAGGTGGGGCCAGGTTTCACAATGAACTCACCCGAAACTCTGGCTGATTGGGACCCACACCCAGTTTCACACCTTGGCTCAGGCGATTAGAGGATCATCAGGGGGTCCTTTTGTCCCTCTGTGGGGGGAAACTCCCACTAGGTTTATATCTGGGACTCTCCACCATTTGACCTTAGAACTGAAGAAGCTTCTCAGATGAGAGGTGAAACGTCTTCAAGTAACTTAAAGAAGTCCAGACGCTTTTCTTTGCAAACTCCTTCGACTACGATGACCTGGATGACTGAGAACCTTCACAGACAAAGAGAACAACGTTTAACGAGAAAGTGCTCAGAGAATTAACCTCAATCTAAAGGCTCTGACGTTTACATCAAGATATTAGATTCAGTCGTGTAGAAAGTTTTATATGTAAAAATATCTGCTCATCTCTGGTTACTCTGCTGTGAAGGACTCTGAATTAGTTTATGATAAATAACACTCTATTGGCAAAAAACAGTGAAAGAATTCAGATCAGAAGTTTTAGTTCAACATAAAGGTGACGACCTTTGACCTTCAGGTTTTATTACTTGTGTCAGAGAAAACATCATGTGCTGAAGCTGTGCAGGTCTGAGATCAGCAGCTTTCTGAAACCCCAAACTGAGGTCCTGTTTCTGCCCCTGAGTGTAACGAGCAGCAGGTGGATGAGGATCTATATACTTGAGTACCTGGGCTGGCTGAGCTTTTGACTTTGACCTTCATTCATAGCATCGTTAGAACTTTCTTTCTTTGAGCTCTTTAAACAGAATTTTTTTAATACAACATTATTGCCTGGGTGCCTGGGCCGTTGACCCGGTGTTTCCAGTTTTGTTACTGTTTCGTTTACCATGTATATTTCCTGCTTTATCCGGTCTTTAAGTCTGACGTAGCCGTGCCTGGGCCCAAACTCCCTTCAGGTCCCAAAGTCAAACGAACACTGCAGCATCACTGAGAGTTACAAACTGTCTAAATTCTTTCATCTGTAATAAAATGATCAGCTGCTTTACCAGGTGTAACAGTTAAGTTTAACATCCATAAAAACAGAATGTATTTATTAAATTTAACAGAGTTAGAAATTAGCAGGAGGGTTAGCTCGCTAGCTTCCATCTAAACATGATATAGCATGTTCTGACTGAGAACATGGCATATCATGTGTTCTGTTCTTGTGTTTGGGAGTGCTTCAGGTCTGGAGCCAGTCTCCTCCTTTCTTCTACTTTGTATTACTGTCTGAATTACCACTGAAGTAAAGTCCTACAATTTACTTGTGTGTTATTCTGTGTCAGTGAGAATCTGGACAAGACTTGATGGTCCAGACCAGCTCGGCCTCTCAGTGCAGTTGGACTCTCCTTACTACCTTGGTGGCCTTTTCTATTACAGCTCAGTAATAATGTGGTAATAGTGCAGTGATAAAGTGGAAACAAGGAGGTAATAATTTGGACAACAGCATGGTATTATCGTTACATAAATAATGTCCTAGTAAAACGACAGCTGGGTAATATTACATTCATATAACCAAGTAATAATAGACCAGAAACTGTAGTAATAATGTAGGATCAAGTATATCCATATGAGAAAAAACCAATGATCAACAGTATAGAAATGTATTAATAACAATATAAAAACCTAGTGGCAATAAAATGTTGACATCTGTGCATTAGAAGTGCTACACACTAACTTTTAGTGTGTGACTGACGCCTGTTATGACATTAAACCTTATGTTCCTCCATCCTTCTTTATGTCCTACAGTTTAAACCTGGGGGCAGAAGAACACCTTTGTATTTGCTAATGTTCATAAATCAAATACAGGTGTGTTTGATTTATGAACCTTTGCTAAGGGTCTGCTCTGTGACGTCGCTCTTTCTCACTTTGTTTACTTTTTTACATTATTTGTATATTTTTTTTATTTATTGATGTTTATTTTGTCAACAACATGTCCATAAAATATTTCTGATGTCTACAGAAACAAAACAGATGTTAAACCAGGACAAACAAGCAGAGCAGGGACGAGCAGAGGGAACTGGATCAGGAGCAGAAGTTCAGGAAACACCTGCAGGTCTCACCTTCATCCTCGGTCTGTAATAACCTGAGCAGCCGGCAGGGGGCAGCAGTAGCTCAGAAGCTGCCGGTGTTGGTGGATGCTCGTCTGCAGACTGAAGTTACAGCAGCGGACCAGCAGTGGGCGCACTAACATCAGATCAGATGGTGGGGGAAACAGGAAGTGCAGAACTGGTTTATTTTGAAGGGTACGAACGGTTCTCTTGAGGCTAGGTTCAGTTTTTCCTCAGGGTGTGAAACCTCCCTGAGAACCAGACAGGTCTTATTTTCAGAGCACATCAATGCCTCATCAACGGGTTCAAAGAAGTGGATTAAGAGTCAGTCAGACATTTGTTGAACAATTTCAGTAACTTCCTGTTGTGTTTTTGTAACAGTTTCACTGTATTAGAGACACACATGGGTAGCAAATAAAAAAAATAAATACATGACAAAGAAAAGACAATTTAAAACATATTCCACAGTGTCACACATTTACATAGAGGCTAGAACACCAGTGGCTCCATAACTGTGCAGGGTCAGTCAGAGATGCAATTATACTGTTTCTGGAGTGCTTTACCCTACACACATACAACGGTGCATGTTAGCTCCTTTCATTTTATTTATTTATTTTAAATAAAAAAAAATTCTGCTGATTTTCAGTCAAATTTTAAAGGTTTTCTGATTTAGTGGAGGTTAAACTGAAAATAGAGGTCGTATTTATTTCATATAAGTATAAGCATGAAGCAGAGTTTGAATCTGATGATTATATCTGTTGAATTTACGTTAGTGTTAATGTCAGACCACCTGGTTTGTACTGGGAGATGTCGGTGCTTTTATTTTGAAGGCTGTGACCGGATGTTTCGGGTGTGTGTTTTAGTTTGACAGTCTGGTTGAGGCCGCAGGAAAACTGAGCGCAGCTTCGTCTCTGCGGATTTTCGCCTTCTGCGGCACAAACCTGCGGCTGCACCCGGACAGACACCCGAGATCACAGTCCGAACCGGACCGAGCCGAACAGAGCCGAGCCGGGACCGAACACAGACAGACGGCCTCGTCTCCTCCCGCAGAGCCGAGCCAGCCTCCGTCACCGGTAAGAACCGTTTTATCTGACCGACCGCTGTGTATGTGCGTGTGTGTGTGTGTGTGTGCGTGCGTGCGTGTGTGTGCGTAAGAGAGAGAGAGCGTGTGTGTGCGCGCGCCACTCCCCTCCAGTCTCAGCTGTAAAAGCGCCGTTAAACGTACCTGCGGACAAACATACAGGTGATGTACAGCGGCGGCCACGTGACCTCTGTATGACGTGATGGTATATATGCCGTGTGTGACCTTCATGATGCGTGTATAACGCACCTGTCATGACCTGCCACACACGCACACACACAGCTCAGTGTGTGTGCGTGTGTGTGTGGTTTACTGTGAGCTGATGCAGATGTTACAGATGTGTGTGTGTGTGTGTGTGCACCGTGGAACATCTCCTGCAGGTTTTTGTATGAATGATAAAGCTGCTGCACACACTCATGTGCCACTTCATTAGGTACACCTGGCTCGCTGTCAGGGCGGAGCCTTTCTCCTGCAGAGCTGCTCTAATTCTGTGGCTCAGATTCAGGAAGCTGTTGGAAATGTTGTGACATCATCACACAGCTGTTGCTCCCAGATGACATCTCCCACTCCACCACCTGAGATCTGTGACCGTGGAGTGAACCAGTTTAACCCCACAGTGTCACAGCAGCAGCCTGGTGGAGCCGTGCTGCCATGTTTACTCCAAACTGTCAGTCTGAAAGCGTTTGACCTCTGACCTCAGCAGGACATGTCTGCTGCTCTGTGATTGGCTGATTAGATATTTGTGTTAATGAGCAGGTGTACCTAATGAAGAGGCAGATGAGTGTACATGTGAAATTATGAATAAAGTTTTTTACAGAACAATAAAAAGATATTAACGGACTGTTTAAGTGAACACGGACACCAGAGACTGTGATGATGTCCTGGAGGTGTGTGTGTGTGTGTGTGTGTGTGTGTGTGTGTGTGTGTGTGCGTCTGTGTGTGTGCGTGTGCGTGTCTGTGTGCGTGTGCGTGTGTGTGTGTGTGTCTGTGTGTGTGCGTGTGTCTGTGTGTGTGTCTGTGTGTGTCTGTGTGTGTGCGTGTGTCTGTGTGTGTGTGTCTGTGTGTGTGTGTGTGTCTGTGCGTGTGTGTGCGTCTGTGTGTCTGTGTGTGTGTCAGTGTGTGTCTGTGTGTGTGTGTGTGCGTGTGTGTGTGTGTGTCTGTGTGTGCATGTGTGTGTGTGTGTGTCTGTGTGTGCATGTGTGTGTGTGTGTGTCTGTGTGTGTGTCTGTGTGTGTGTGTGTGCATGTGTGTGTGATATCACGACAGAAACAGTGCACAGCAGAGACGTTACACACGTGTTATTTAGTTGATGGAAATCATTGTCACTGTGTAACAGCAGCAGTGATGATATTACAGTATTTAGTTGCAGTACTGCAATAAATACACTGAGGTACAATGTAGGACTAACAACAGAAACTATCGATGCAGGAACAGGAAACCAGTAACTGTGTTCAGCGTGTATGAGCGGTGCCACAGCTGCAGCTCCACCCTGGGTGGATAACACTGACGGAGCTGTGTAAAGGATGTTTCTGTGTGCTCCTCTGGCAGCTCCTCCTTAATCTTCAACTGTAAAAGGACGAGCTGCACACTGGCTCGAGGGGGGGGGGGGGTCAGCATGTCTCTGTGCAACTCTCACAACCAATCAGCTGTCAGAGCTGCAGGATGGTGCTGCTGTCGGAGCGAGCTGGAGGAGAGAGGTGGAGTGTGTGATGGATGAGTGTGCGTCTCGTCTGCCGAGAACAAACCGAGCTCCTGTCTGTGTTTCAGTGGGGGAGGGGTGCAGCGAGCCCAGGATCAGTGATGCCCATCGCCCTGTGAGGTGGATCCGACATGGCGTCCCCGGCGCTGAAGGTGTGCCTGTGTGTGCTGCTGCTGCCTGCTGTCACCGGTCAGTATCAAACACATCATCGTTTAGGCTGGGGGGGAGAGGGGGGGGCAGCTGCGGGTCTCCTGTTTCTGAACTTCTCTGTCAGCATTACATCATTCTGACGTTTCAGCCAATCAGGACAGCAGAGGAAGTGAGATTTTAAACGCTGTGACATCATCACCTCACTTCCTGTAGCTGCCTGATGATGGTGGACGACCTCAGCTGTGCTTGATGATGTCAGCAGGGAGAGGTCAGCAGATATGGCGTTATTTTTGTGCCGCTATTCTGAGCGCACGTAAAAAAATTGCAGGTGCAAGTGTTGCATTTTAGGAGAAATTAATTTTGAGCGAAGAAAAGCTGAATTTGAGAGAACAAAATTCAAACTGTGTTTCAGTGTTTGCTGTTATCCACACACACAGAACAGCCCCTCTCGCTCAGTTTGTGTATTTGCGCTCGCTCGCAATGTGTCGCTCGCGCTCTCAACATTTCTGCCGTGCGCGCTCAACTCTTTCTCTACACCGTTATATTTGTGCCACAAAGCCAGCCAATCACAGCCAATCTGATTGTCTGTTTTGGTCTCCAATCAGCTCGAAATGACGAAATGCAATATCCCAGAATGCATTTCGTCCAAAACTCAAACGAGGCAGTGGCGGAGTTTGAAATGTTACTCTTTCTGGGTCACAAAATAAACTTTAAAGATATTTTCATGCGAGAATGTTTCTGTGTAAACTTCAAATATCTGCTCGATTCATCAAGACATCACATATTTGCATAAATGCTCTGAAGTTCTCGGAGATACCTGTTACCCACCAGCTGACCGGGTGGTCACTCGGGTTAAACAAAAGGCTGAACTGACAAAAAGATCACCGACTACACCACCAGGTGTTACAGGAAAAACCATAAAGCCTTTGAACTAAAGCAAACGCTGTTGTGACAGTGACGTACACTGTCTTGTTGGTAACTACCGTATTTCCTGGACTACAAAGCGCACCTGAATATTAGCCGCACAAGCTAAAATCAGGGGAAAATCCTGTTTTGTACATACATTAGCCGCACCTGACTAAAAGCCGCAGGTGTTTCAATGTTGACTTATCATATGTAAGAGAATATGCACAAAGGGAATCAGGAAAGAGATGGCTGTTTGGAGACACACCCCTTTTATTAATATTTTGAAAAACAAGTTATGGGTACATATTTGCATAACTTTTTAGGTATATGTACAAGTAGCGGTAATTACAAGTACGAAACATGTACTGTGCTTCATAAATGAGTAACAAATGTAGTACATAACAATAACCTACAGCACACCAGAAAAATAGATTCAGCCTACCTTTTAGGCTCAGGTGCAGTGACACGGCTTTAACAAGAAGAAAAGTCAGTCATTCACCATCTTTCTCTTCTTCCTGCGCACTAAAACCACCAAAGTCCTCTTCTCCAGTGTCGGAAACGAACAGGCTCAGGATGGCTTCATCATCCACTCTCAGCTCCTTTCCTTCGTTGTCACTTTCAAAACCAAAGAAATCCTCGTTGTCAGTGTCAGAGTCGAACACCCTCAGAAGGGCCGTGGCGGTGTCCTCCTCTCCATCATGCAGCAGTCCAGCCCTTCAAAATCCGTTGGTGATCGTGGATGTTTTCGCACTTTTCCACGCTGTCAGAATCCACCGGTGGAGTTGAGCATAACTTGCTTTTCGCAAGTTTATCGCCGCTGGTCATCCACGCCTCCCGCTGAACGCGTAGCGCTACTTTGAAGTTTGTTTTTCGCGCTACTTGTACGGCACTATGTTCCCATGCGGACGGACATGTGACCAACATACCACTCTTGAACCCCTTGTGTGTCTGATCACATGCCCTTCCGCCAGGCAACGTAGTGCCGTACAACAGCGGAACAAATCATCACAAAATCATGGACAATCCATAGAAAAGCCGCACCTGACTAAAAGCCGCAGGGTTCAAAGCTTGTGCAAAAAGTAGCGGCTTATAGCCCGACAATTACGGTATGTATGATTTGTATCACCTTTATGTTTCCAAACCGACATCATGACCAGCAGCTTTACAGCTGTGGCTCCAGCAAACATCAGCTGATACTAGATAGCAATATTAAATAAATTCTAACAACAGCTGATCAAGCTTAAACGTGCTGCTGTTGTTTAGCGCGACATCCGCTGGTTTCCTCTTTCTGGCGCAAAGTGGGTGATAAACAAACAAGAGAGATGATCAGCTGATCATTGATCAGTTTCATGATTGAAGTAGAAACAGGAGAGGGAGGGGGGAGAGAGGAGAAGAGGAAGCAAAGACAGAATATCTCCAGCTTTGTGTCTTTTTCATTGTAGCTGAAGTCCGGGACTAATCGCTTTCCTTTTCCCCTCAACACGGATGTGTTGTAATTGGTCCAGCCCAGAGTTGATCATGACCAACTGGCTAATCCACCACCTTTCATTGTTTATACCGTTACAAAGACAAACAAACAAACATAAAAATGAAAAATCATCAGTCCAGTCCAGCTATGCGGTTAGCTGGTGGGTAACAGGCATCTCCGAAATGGACCAAATGCATTCTGGGATATTGCATTTCGTCATTTCGAGCTGATTGGAGACCAAAACAGACAATCAGATTTTTTCTGCATCCAAGTCTGTGATTGGCTGGTTTTGTGGCACAAATATAACGGTGTAGAGAAAGAGTTGAACGCGCACGGGCAGAAATGTTGAGAGCGCGAGCGACACATTGCGAGCGCAAATGCAAACACTGAGCGAGAGGGGCTGCTGTTGTGTGTGTGTGTGTGTGTGTGTGTGTGTGTGTGTGTGTGTGTGTGTGTGGATAACAGCAAACACTGAAATACAGTTTGAATTTTGTTCACTCAAATTCAGCTTTTCTTCGCTCAAAATAACTTTCTCCTCAAAATGCAACACTTGCACCTGCAAATTTTTTTACGTGCGCTCAGAATAGCGGCACAAACATAACGCCATGAGCAGCTGGATATGATAATAATGACAATAACAATAATAATGGTTATTGTCAGTGAGACAAAAACATTTGATGAAAGTCAGTGAGAGTAAATAAGGATTCGTGATGAACATTTAGGGCGGGACTGAGCTGAAGCTGATGATGCTACAAACACACAATGATGATGTCACACATCTGCTGTCCAGATGTCCTCCGAGAGGGTGGAGGCTGCTGAGCAGGCTGCCCGTGTGCCGTTGAGCAGCGAGCGTGCCCGACTGTATGGGTGTGATTCCTGTGCAGCTCTCGGGGGGTGTGGCCTCTGATGGCTCTTTAACCAGAGGTGGTGTGTTTGAAGACAATCTTGATGGAGACTCCGCCCCTCCTGTAGTCAGTAACCATCTCCTTGGTTTTACTGCAGTGTCAGGTTGGAGCAGAGCCCCTCCCTGACAGGTCAGGTCTATAAGCTTAGTCCAACCACAGGTGGAGTGGATTGGGTGGAGTCATGTGTATAAGGACAGGAGAGGACTGAGTGTGAGGGTGGAGGAGCAGCGGGTGGAGCCTGGGTACGTTGTTCTCTGTAACACACACATGAACGGTGTGTCTGACCTACTCAGTGATCTGTGATAGCACAGGGTTCCTCACTGATCTCAGATCAGGTACAATTATTTACTGACCTCATTTTATAACCAAAGGGTCAAAGTTCAGCTTAACTGTGAAAGCGTGCATGTTTCTCAGTTTGTGGACCGAGACCGAAGACGTGAGTGAAGGACGGCGTGAGACACACGGAGCAGATTTACGTCCATGAAGAGTGACTGTGATGCTCCACACAGAGTTCACTGTTGGCCTTAAACAGCTGATGGCGAGCTGTTGTCGCCCCGCCGGGCAGGAAGCATCCACACAGGCTCAGTGATGCAGGAAAGCAGTGTGTGTGGCCTTGAAGCCGCCCTGTTGTGTGTTCACATTCCTGCATTCTCACTTCATGACTGTTCATCCACAGACACACACACACACGCACAGACACACACAGACACACACACACACCCTCTGGTCCCGACTGGGACACACACGCTGTCGTCAGGCAGTCTGAGCGTGCTCTGTGTTTGTGCTGCGATGTGGTTGATAAGGCTACACACACACACAGACTCACACACACACACACACACACCTTCCTCCGGCTGTGAGTGTGTTCGGTGCAGACTAAACACAGCGCTGTGCTGGCTCCACTCCGCCCGGGTGGAGACGGCAGACTCCGCTCAGGAATGCAGCTCCTCATTCACATGTAAACCAAAATAACACACACACACGCACACACGCACACACGCACACACACACACACACACTCAGATCCTGCTCTCGCTGTGTGCAAACGTTTGACTTTCTTCTTGAACACAGAAACATCCAGATGTGCATCCAGGCGATTCTCTGTTGTCGTTGTTCAAAAGACGCGTGGGCTGAGCAGCCGCTGCTGTTGCCATGGCAACCCGAGACACGAGCTGTCTTATGAAGCATGACATAAGAAACAGTTAAAAGTTTTATTTCTGGGCTTCAGTTTGATGTAAAAATACAGACACACAACATCTGGAAATGACAACAGTCCAGCTGTGTGAGCGCGTTAATCCATCACCCAGGAAACACCTGCGTCCAATCAGAAAGAGCCAGAAGCTCAGGTTTCAGGTACACAGGTGTGTTTGTGTGACCAGGCTTTGCTCAGCGGCCCGGCGAGCGTTGTGACATCAGCAGGAACTCTGCTGTACCTCCAGCAGTTCTCTGATGTCACGGCGAGCGGCACAGGACGGCGTCCCCGCTGCTGCTGTCACACCTCCTGTAGCAAACAGTGATGATACCTGTAGCAGAGACATCAGTGTGAGTGCTGCTGTCCTCTGATGTCCTCTGATGTCCTCTGATGTCCTCTGATGTCCTCTGATGTCCTCTGATGTCGTCCGTCTCTGGACTTCATACGAGGGCTTTGTGGTCTGTCATGTTTGTTGCTATGACGACTCAGTTTCCCTCTGGGGTTAGTAAAGTGTCCGTGATTCAGAGTCCAGCCCAGATGATGATGATGCCTGCGGCTGCTGCACTCTCACATTACACCAGGTCCTAATCATTAATCAGACTGATATTAAAAACAAAGCGACGTGCTTCGTGTCTCAGTGATGACTCGATCCCCGAGACCGCCGTCACCCTGCGCGACCCCCGACTGATGACCTGACGACGATGAGGCGGACAGCGGGGGCTGACCTCGGTGTTTATGGACGAGATTTTTCTCACCCGTGTTCTTGTTGAGCCTCGGGCTTCTTCAGCTGTAGCTTTGACAGCACGAGCGAGCAAACATCACCGTTTAAATATCAAACTTTGCTGGTTTTCAGATTCTCGCTTCCTTCCAGCGTTCCTCGGTCGCTGCGGCGTCTGAAGCTGCGCGTGGGCTGATGGGATGCGTGTAGACGAGCTGCTGGGACATCACATTAATGGTTTTTGTTGTAAAGGCGGCTGAGCGGCCCGAGGCGAGAACGCCGCTCCGACGTTCCCGCTGCGCTCTCGGAGCGCCACACTGCATGTTAATTTGTTGCTGTCAGAGTTTTCCTTCAGGCTGACGTGGACGCCAATCACAGAGATCCGTGTAATGATGTCACCGAGCCCAACCTCCAACCACAAACAACCCGAGACAAACAAGAACAAAGATCGTTTCTGACCTCCGTCACTGCTCGCCGCTCGCTCTGAGGCGACAATGATGGAGGACAGTAACTGTCAGAAGTGTTTATGTGAGGCTTCGCTGCAGCTTCACGGCCTCACAGCTCGATCTCTGTGAAGGCTGAGGTCAGAGGTCAGTCTAGCTGTGGACGCGTCACACAGTGCGGGGACAAGAACACTTCCTGTTCCTCTGTGACTCTGACCATCAGTTCCAAACTAAACTTCCTGTTTTGTTCAGTCAGACCTGAAACGGGTCAAAGGTCACTGAGCTCAGACAGAGAGCAGGGTTTGACCCTCTTTAATATACAGTCTGTTAGCTGACAGGTGAGTCTCTGTGTTTTCAGGTCTGCAGTCCAGTGATGCTGAGGACAGACTGTGTGCTTTCACCAGTAACCCCCAGGGGGTGGAGCCTCTTCCTGCCAATGAGCAGCCAGGAGTGGTGCTGGAGAACGGCACGATCCGCTGCAGCCACGGCTCCCGCTGCTATGGATTGTGGGAAAAAAAAGCAGATGGAGAAATGCACCTGCTGACCCAAGGTGAGCTCATCGGGTTTGTTACTTCCTGACCTTTGACCTCTGTTGCGTTCTTCTACTGTATCTGGTTACAGTTTGGCCTCGGTTTGCTTTCAGGCTGTTGGACTCACCTGCACGAGTGTCAAGCCGACCGCTGTATCCTGGTAACAGAGAAGCCGTCCTCCACGCAGAAAGGCAGCTATCGCTTCTGCTGCTGCAGCCACGACCTCTGCAATGCCAACTACACAGAGGCCCCGCCCACCGCCGACACACCCGCTCTGAAACCAATGAGGACGGACGGCCAGGCGGAACAGACAGGTGAGAAGCACTGACACCAATCAGTGGTCCCCGCTCCATAATAACTCATCATGTGACCCAGCAGTGTAACTGTTAGCAACGCCTCCACTGAGCAGCAGCAAGAAGAGACAAAAGATAAAGCTTCTATTTATTCTATTTCACTATGACGCTGCTGTTTGTTGGAGGCTAACTTCCTGTTAGCCATCATTAGCATCATCATTAGCACCAAACGCCCTGTGAGACAGAGCACACGCCGTTCTGTTTTAGAAAACACTTTCCTCGCTCTGCTTCGTTCACCAGGACGTGTCGAGGAACAGCAGCTGTATGTAAAACTTAGAGATGGACCGATCCCATATACAGTATCGGTCCTGACCTAAATTACTGGATATCGGGAGAAATTAAAAATGTAACCCGATCCATCCATCCACTGATTTACTCAGGAACAAATTCAACACTGAAAAAAGACAAACAGTTATCTGAGTGACTTCGATAACTAGCCAAAGACCGCGGGGGGGTTGAAAGCGATGTGCCGGGAGTTCGCTGTTCTCGCCGGCTCAGATAATTTACACATTCTCGCCTGAAAATATGTTAAAAGTCTGATTTTTCAACCCAGAAAGATTAATAACTGTAATATTAAAACTAAGTAGCTGCCGCCATTGTTGGAAACTGGAATTGGCTGGGCCGCGCTATGAATTCTGGGATATGGTTTTTCAATTTTGTTTTCCGGGTGGAAAATTGGGAGAAATTCAGGAGAATGGCTCCGGGAGATTTTCGGGAGGTGCACTGAAATTCTGGATCCTTCCTGGAAAAATCAAGAGGGTTCATGTATGCATACAGCTGCTGGTCATGATGGTTTGGATATGTGGTGAGAGGAAACATGCAGATGAAGTTCTGAACTGTTTCTGAGAGACAAATAACACCAGGATCCTTTCTGTGTAGCTGACAGCTGGTAGCTGTGCAGGGGCAGGTCTCGATTTTCTGTCCCAGCTTTGATCCTGATGAAGACGAGTGTCATGAAAACGTGTTTGCATTTATTTGCACTGCTTTAAACTCTGGATGTCTATGTCAGATATCCAAATGTATGATATCGGTATCGGACATAAAAAGTGGTCTGGTGCCATCTCTGGTGAAAATGTCTGCAGTTCCCAAACACTGGATCCAAGTTTAGACGGTCTGAGTGAAAGTTGAACTTGAGTGACGCCTCAAGGTGTGTTTTATGGTAAGGTAGACCCTACAGTAACACACTTAATGATTTAATGAGCCACAGCTTTCTGTCCTCTTGGTTGCTGGTGCGGTGGACGAGCGTCACTGACAGCTGGTCTGAGGTCTGATCTGTATGAGCCCCTCAGTCTGACCTGCAGACCGGTCCCTCTTTGTCAAACTGACCTCAGAGCGCAGGTTACACAGAGTAGCGCAGGTCCTCACAAAGACAGAAGTACAAACATGTGTGTCGCACTGATGTGATGATGACATCATAACCCCTCAGATCACCGGCTGAAGCCAGAGGTGACGGTGCTCATCGCCCTGGTAACCATCGCCATAGCAGCCATCCTCATTGTGGCGCTGTTCCTGGGATACCGCATAATAAAACGTACGTACGCACACACACACGTATATACACACCTACGCACACACACGTATATACACATCTACACACACACACGTATATACACACCTACGCACACACACGTATATACACACCTACACACACACACACGTATATACACATCTACACACACACACACACGTATATACACATCTACGCACACACACACGTATATACACATCTACGCACACACACGTATATACACACCTACACACACACACGTATATACACATCTACACACACACACGTATATACACATCTACACACACACACGTATATACACACCTACACACACACATGCACACAGTTTAGTGTTTTGTGAAGAAACAAATGAGGAAGTCATGTGATGAGTTTTTCAGATTAAAGCAGGATCGATGGATCTGCATGAAAACGTTAGCGGAGCTGCTCACAGGCTCACAGCTGGATCTGACCTGAAACACACTGAAGGAAGAGACCATGTGACACGACGTTTCTCAGCAAACCTCACACAGTGAGGGTCAGACACTCTGAGAGGTCCGAACTTAAGTTCTTACGACATGTGGAGGGAATTTTCCAGCTGGGCGGAGGTTTGTCGTCTCGGAGTAATCTTTAGAGCACAATAGCCTGAACATCCTGTGCTCTTTTTAAACAGTCGCTGTAAACAGGAAGTGCCTTCTGAGCGATCAGCTGATTTGTTTTAGTGTGTGGAGGTCTGAAGTCCTCGGGAGGTGGCGCTGGCTCACAACTGTGGTTTTTGTAATCAAAGGAAACTCGCCCATCTGACGACCTCCGACATTACACGTGAAATTAGTCGCGTGATATGAGCTGCAGTGACATCTGTGCTTTGATTTTGACACTAATTATAACAAATACATAAAAATCAATGTTAACTCACTTCTGACCTGGCTGCTGTCCGGCAGCCATGTTGGTCCTCGCCAGACTGAGGTCATGTGATCAGCTGTGTGTGTTTGTGCAGGGAAGCAGAAACACAGTCTGTCTGCTGTGGATGTGATGGAGGCGGCGAACGCAGAGTCCTCCATCGACCTCGACAACCTGAAACTGCTGGAGGTACACACACACACAGACACACAGACACACACACACACACACACACACACACACACACCCTGCAGCAGCTGCACAGGTTTATTTGGATAATACTGGTCAGTCGGTGAACAACAGCAGCAAGACAACGCCATCACAAACTGACCATCCTGTAACTAGGGCTGCTCAATTAATCAAATTTTAATCTCGATTACGATCTGGGCTTTCAACGATCATTAAAAATGACTGAGCCGATTATTAGCCCCTCCCTCGTGCTTTACTCTCGCGCTGCTCCGTGTGGCAAATCGAGCGCACCTCTCTGCATTTCGAACACTCGTCACAACAATAAGAGGACCCGAGGGAAGCTCGGAAAGCTAAGCAGAAGTTATTTGGAGAGGAGAGTGACTGCCGTTGGTTGAAAAGAGGTAAAAAAACTTCAGTGGTGTGGAAACATTATGGGTTCAGTCAGACGTGGATCAAGTAGACACAGTGTGTAAACTTTGCTACGGTGTCGTAGCTGCACCAGAGCAACACTGCAAAGTTCACTAAACATAGATGTTTACATTTTTCATTTATTTCTTATATTGCAAACATTTGCACACTATTTTATATTATTTTTTAAAGTCATTATTCAACACATTGTAATTGTTAACCCTTTAAAGCCGGTCAGAGCAGCACGCTCCGTTTTGCGTAACTATTTTTAAATCCCTGTAGAACCAGAACCGTGTAAGCTAGCACAATAATTTGTTTTGCATATGAAACCGGAGGAGTTGTACTTACATCTGATGCCATCAGCTTGTCCTCGGTCACGGTTTCCTTCCACATGAAGTTTTGCAAAAATTGCATAAAAAGCGCTTGCAGGAACAAAAACATAATATTCCAGAAACACGCTTTGCCGATCCGATCAGCTGTTCGTAACACTTCCCACTTTGAACAAGACGTCAACGCGAACTATCGCATGTACGTCATTTCCTGCCCGAAACCGGAAGTGATGTCATTTTTGCGGAAAATGCAGTTTTTTACTTGTAGGCCTTAAAAGCCTATACTGGTGTTTTTATAAGTCATGTTTGACTCTATACTTTTCTGAATAGTTGCTGGGATGCTTAGAACTCGAATTGCACTGCTGGAAATAGTTTATTTTGATGCACCTGCTGTTTTCTTTGCAAATTTGCATCATAGGATTGTTTTTTCGTTTTTCCTGCAGTATATAAAAACTGCTGTATCTCCAAAATAAAACTATGAAGACACTCAAAATAAATTTGCTGTTGCTGTAAACTATTTTTTGCAACTTTATTGTATTTAAAGTTTTGAGGGACAAACCTCTTAAATTTCTCCAAGTAGAAATATATGTAAAAAAAAACAAAAACGATTTTACATTTTTTTGTAGTTTATTGCACTTTTTTGCAATTAATGTAGTTACTATGGACTTAATGCAGACATATTATTAAAATATGGGCTATAACAGTTGTATTGATGTATAGCAACTTGAAATGCTCCCAATGACACTACAGCATGTAAAAAAATAATATAAGCTCTGGCGGACTTGGTTCTATGGGTCTTAAAGGGTTAAATAAATATCGTCAAATAATCGAGATCTCAATTTCAGTGAAAATAATCGTGATTATCATTTTTGCCATAATCGAGCAGCCCTACCTGTAACCTCTGACCCCTTTGTTGCACTGTTCCTTTAAGGGAAGAGGCGGGGCCATTAAAAACAGACCAATCATAATGATACAAAGGTTAGAGGTTCAACCTCAGATTGATCCCTGAGGAACGCCACAGCTCACTTTCCTGTTTCTATCCTCTGTCCTGGCAGCTGATTGGTCGAGGCCGTTACGGCGCAGTGTTTCGCGGTTCTCTTAACGAGCGCTGCGTGGCTGCCAAACTCTTCGGCTCAGCTAACCGACAGAACTACGTCAACGAGCGCTCCATCTACTGCGTGCCGCTGCTGCAGCAGCACGACAACATCGCCCGCTTCCTGACCGCGAACGAGAGGACGACGGCAGACGGACGCCCTGAGTTTCTGATCATCATGGAGTACTACCCACACGTGAGTTCATCACAGCAGGTCTGAAGCTCGGTCACGGCGGGTCCCCGTGGACCCACCGGAGGACTGAGAGAGCCCAGTCCTCCGGTGGTGGTCAGGGGAGCAGATCTGGCCCAAAGCAGGCATGACAGGCCGAGCCCACTCAGAGTGAGTCTGACTGCTGAGGCTCAGCCATTGGTCAGATGACCTGGCTGAGCCTCAGGTGTGTTTGGACCACGTCTGACTGCGCCTGCTGTCTGAGCTCTCCTGACCCGCCACGTTCATGCCTCTAGCGCCCCCTCGGGGCAAACCTCACACATTCAGCTTGTCTACTGTCACCCTGTGGTGTAATGGGGTCTGCAGCCTGTGGGGGCGCCAGCAGCGCCTTCACACAGTCTCACAGTGCAGCTGTCAGCCTTCACCTCTGCTCTCCATTAGTCTGTTATTGTGCTGGAAGACGGCGCCTTCACACCCTCTTCCTGTCTGGAGCCTCTGATCTCACACACACACACACACACACACACACACACACACACACACACACAGACAGATCAGCTTCCAAACCTCCGTCAGTCTTCAGATTGATTTCTTCCCTTCCAGGCGAGCAGACTTTACTGTTTCGTCTCTTTAACCTGAAACACGCTTCAGATGACCTCACATCATTTTTACAATCTGCACCTTTCTGACATCATCAGGGCTCAGAAAGTTTCCCAACATGTGAAAACATGTTCAGACTCTTGTTATCAGTCTGTATCTCACACACAAACAGACACACACAGATGCAGTGATGTCTGGTCTGGTGGGTTTCTGCATTCCTCTGCAGCCCTCAGACAGTAATTACTTGTTTAAGTGTCTGCGCTTACACACACACACACACACACACACACACACACACACACACACGGTTCATCTTAAGGCTGAACATCAACCATGAAGTCGCCACTTTAACTTTCATCGTATCCAGTTACAGAGTGAATATATGGAGCTGCCAAGATCAACAAATAAATAAGTAAGAAATGGATATTAAAAATAAACGGTACCAACACAGAGCAGCTATCTGAACGCTGCTCCAACAGAGGTCGATTATCGTGTTAATAACTTTACCTCCTCACTACGTACGACTCTGGATACTGTAGCTCCGGTGAAAACTAAGGCCTCAAATCAGCCAACGAGCCAGCGTTTAACGTTAACTAGTAATGACTTCATGAACTTCTGGTCATGTGTGCGAAGGCAGCAAATGCTTTTGGCAGTGTAGTGTACAACACGCACCATTCATGCTGCAGGAACTTCCTGTAGTGTCAAAAAGATCAGACAAAGCTGCATTTAAGGGTCAAACTCTGTGTGTGTGTGTGTGTGTGTGTGTGTGTGTGTGTGTGTGTGTGTTGCAGGGCTGCCTGTCTCACTACCTGTCTCTCCACACTGTGGACTGGCTGACCTGCTGCAGGATGACTCACGGCGTGACCAGAGGCCTCGCCTTCCTGCACACTGAGCTGCACCGAGGAGGTAAGACGACCTCGTGTCGCTCGTGCAGAGTCATCCTTGTTTCTTCATCGCAGGCTTTGATCACACAGACAGGAAGAAACGGTGCCGCTCTCAGGGTCTATTTTCAGCAGCGGATTGGTCCGTGTGAGGAGCATCTGGAAACAGGTGCTGTGTCTCCCCCTGCTGGCTGGAACAGACCCAGTCTGCTGCTTTAGTTTGTTTGTTTAGAGAACAAATGACATAAATGGAATACTGGAATAATAAATATCTAAATATTGGGATGAATGGTGCTGATTTTGAGGTTGGAGGATTATTTCTCTGACAGCAGAGGCTCTGGTGGATAACGGCCAGCTGTTTATGAACGTAATATATGTCGTTGTCACATGAAAAGAAAGGATGATGTTTCTGATGAAATTATTTTTCTCTTTAACAGTAAAAACATTAAAAGGCTCAGTTTGTCATTCTTTCATGTTTCCATCGCTGAACGTGTGTCGGAGGAAACAGAACGCCTTCTTGGCTTCATCGGCAGCTTCATGACGTGAATGCCGTCATCGTCCGGCTGCGTTGCTGTGAAACGTCTGCACGTTGCTGTCTTTGTTTCTTCCTGTTTGTGCTTTTCTTTCCTGCTGATATGTTTGTTTACCTGGTCGATTGTAAACAACAACAAACACGTGTACCCGACTGTCTCAGACCAGCACAAACCGGCCGTCGCCCACAGAGACCTGACCAGCAGGAACGTCCTGGTCCGGGCCGATCTGTCCTGCGTCCTCGCCGACTTCGGCCTGTCCATGAGACTGACGGGACCCCGGCCCTGTCGCCCCGGAGACGACGACACCATGGCCATATCTGAGGTCAAAGTTCATAAACGTTCGCTCTGATCTGATGTGCAGGTGAGGAATGAGCAGAGGGCGGAGCTGATGGATGGTGTGTTTGTGTGCAGGTGGGGACAGTGCGCTACATGTCTCCGGAGGTTCTGGGCGGAGCTCTAAACCTCAGAGACTGCGAGTCGGCGCTGAAGCAGGTGGACGTCTACGCTCTGGGTCTGCTGTACTGGGAGAGCTTCAGGAGGTGCTCCGACCTGTTCCCAGGTACGCAGCGCGCTCACCTGCACACCGTCTGCTTACACACAGTAAAGTAGCACCACCTCAGCTGACAGCGTGTTTGTGTTCACTGCTCGCTCAGGGGAAGCGGTGCCAGAGTACCAGCTGGCGTTCCAGGCCGAGCTCGGGAATCATCCGAGCTTCGAGGACATGCAGAGCCTGGTGGTCAGAGAGAAACACAGACCCAGGTTCCCCGAGGCCTGGAAGGAGAACAGCCTGGTCCGTCTTTCAGTTTGATGTGGTCAGATTGCTCCACAGCCTGAACCTTTGAAGTTAGACAAAGGTTCAAAGGGTAATTCCCAAAAGTATTTTGGATGTAGAGTAATCCCAGCGTGTCTCTCACTCTGTGTACTTTAGTTACTGCGCTCGCTGAAGGACACGATGGAGGACTGCTGGGATCAGGACGCTGAGGCTCGGCTCACCGCTCAGTGTGCAGAGGAGAGGCTCTATGAACTCACACTGCTGAGTACACACACTGCAGCACACAACCACAGGTACACACAGTACCACAGGTACACACAGTACCACAGGTACACACAGTACCACGAGTACACACGATACCTGTGGTACTGTGTCACAGTAAATGCACAGTGTAAAACTGAGAGACAGGAAGTCTGGATTTCATGCCTTCCTGTCTGTCACTCAGGAATCTGTCTCATGGCCGGTGGCCTCCTCACGGTGGCTCCGCCTCCCCCTTCATTGAGGATCTTCATGTGGGCGTGGTCAGAAATCTCCAGGGAGATGACCACCAGGCATCATTCATCAAGACGACTGTGAATGGGGCAGAAGGCGGCGAGAAGAACAGGAACTCCATCAACTACGAACGGCAGCAGGCGCAGGTAGGAGCTCGGCCACCATTAAAGCACACCTGAACGAACCGTTACCGTGGACGCGTCTCATCGCTATGTGTCCGTCTGTCCGTCAGGCTCGGCTGTCCACAGACAGCAGCGTGTCCACCACCACCATCCTGACCCCGCCCACCTTACTCTGCACCATCTCTGAAACTCAGCACACAGGTAACAAACAGCCACGCCCCCGACATGAACCCAAACACCTCATTAAAGCAGCGAGCACAGCTGTGACCTCACATGTTTCTGCTCCCGCCGTCCTCCAGGTGGCGCCGTGCCCAGTGTCCCAGTCTGCCTGCATCTCACAGAAGAAGACCTGGAGGCCACAAAGCTCGACCCCAGAGAGGTTTTAACCTTGAAGTCTTTCTTCAGTTTCAGTGGCCTCCATCCCGACACACTAACATCTGCCAACATCTGTGTCTGCAGGTCGATAAGAACCTGAGGGAGAGTTCTGATGAAAACCTGATGGAGCACTCACAGAAGCAGTTTGGCTCCGAATCACAACCCACCGACGTGCTGCACCATCAGGTACACACAGCTGAGGGCCTGTACAGCGCGTGGCTGCCGATGAATGAACGTATCAGACGCTCATGCTTGTTGCTTTTGTTCCAGGTGAACAGCTCACCATCCACCTCTCATAGTGGCCTGCGGGCTGTTAGAGGTGTAGATAGCCCTCCTTCCTCCATCCACCCACTCCCCAAACAGCAGAATCTGCCTCAGAGGCCCACCAGTCTCCATCTGCTGCCCAAAGTCAAGGAGAGCGGCTTCACCTCGTCACGGCTGAAGCTGGGGAAGTTCAAGTCCAACCACCGACAGGTAGGGCTTAGATGTGACCGGGTTCTCCAGCTGATCCTCAGACAGCTTCGCCGTGACTCGACTCGGTGTTTCACCAGCTGAGCTGAAGCTGTATCAGGCGGGCCAACTGTGTCACTAATCCAAAATGCTTCATGTTCCAGGTGGAAACAGGTGTTGCCAAGATGAACACAGTGATGGTTGCTATGGCTGCAGAACCACACCTGGTAACCACGGTTACTAACAGCACAAACGTGAGAAGCAGTGCTGCAGCTGGAAGAGAGGTCCAGCCTATCACAACGGCCGGCAGCAGTCACAGCGCAGGCGTCCCCACCCTGGTGACGAACGGTGTGATAGGCGGAGGTCGAACCAATCCGGCGGGGCCGCAGACGGAGGACGAGGAGGGGACCATGGATGGAGGGGTGAGGGGAGGAGAAGACAGCCGTTTGAATCTCCTCAACTTCAGTCCTGATGAACATGAACCTCTGCTGAGCAGAGAGCAGCTTCCTGCTGAGAGCGAAGCCCCTCCTCCTGCTCATCATCGTCACAGCCGCGCTGGAAGCATCTTATCGGGCCGAGGCTCGAACTCCAACAACAACAACAACCGGCTAGCCCTGGCTTCATCAGCTGACCCTCCCCCAACTTCTGACCTGGAGCAGAAGGTTCAACTTTCTGCTCCTTCTGGTCTCCTTTCATCCAGCAAAGCCCTCTCGCTGCAGGCCCCTCCCACCACCCACAGTCAAAGCGAAGGTGTGGATATAGGTCTGTGTTTCCAGGAAGACTCTGAAACCACGTCGACCCCCAGATGTGCCCAAAACTCAAAAGGTCACCCAGTGCGTTGTGTCACCGCTGCTTTGCCCCGAGGCTGCAAAGATTCTGACTTAACAAAAGCTTCAGTAAGCCAGGCCTCACCAGGACCCGACGCCCCAACAGAAGCATTAATCCTCCTTCAGAAACCTTCATCACCAGGAACTCCAGGAGCTTCGTCTCCAGAGGAGCAAACCCTCGAAGCTTTGGGATCTGAAGTTTCAGACACCACAGCTCCTGCAGAAGCTTCAGGTCCACAACTTGCAGGTCTCCAAAGTTCAGCTTTAGAGCCACAGACAGCAGGTCTGATGCGATCCCAGGTGGGACAGACCAAAGCCAGGAGACCTGAGCGGCCCTGTTCCCTGGACCTGTCCTCTCCCTGCACCTCCTCAGGTGAGTCATGTTTGTTCTTGAACTTTTAAACAAACTTATAAGCTGCAGGTTCCAGTTTTTCAAAACTGGCTCGAGCTGGACAGTCTGTAGCTGATTACACCGTGTACCATGACGTAACCAGATCATCAGAGACAAACTGATTACAGTGATCTGTCTCTAAAACTCAGTACAGTACAGCCGTCATTATCAGCGTGTCAGGGCTCAGTCAGATCAGTCGAAGGCTTGAACTCCAGGTTTTCTGTGAGGGATCTGCAGCATGGGTGACCTCTGCAGCTCCACAAAGATGCAAAAACAGTGCAAACTCCTCACATCTGTAACACTTTCTTCTCCTCAGATGATGCTTTGGTGGTGGATAACGGCAGTCTGAGCGCCTCAGGGGAGAAAATCAAGCGTCGGGTCAAGACTCCATACACCCTGAAAAAATGGCGTCCGGCCTCCTGGGTGGTTTCCACAGATACGGCTCTTGACCCGGACTTCAAGTTTGACGCCAGTAGCAGCCAGAACCAGTTCTCATCTGGTGTTTGTAGAGCAGGAAGTGTCGGCATGCCTAAATTAAACCAGTCCAAATCCAGCATTGCGGTCTTTTTGGTTGGAGGCGGCGCCACGGCGACCACCACCTCTGAGCCCGACGGGATAACCTGCTTCTAAAGTGATCCGAAGTTTGCTTTTCTTTAAGATCTCATTAATTTTCTTGCTCTTTGTCTTCCTCTTCTTTTGTTGTGGATAAACGAGTCGGTAGCTGATACCTGTGTGGCCCCCGCAGCTCCAAACCAGAACCAAACCCCGCAGAGCCGACTCGGAGCTGGATGCAAAATCCGTCCCTCAGCAGGAACTTTTCATCAAATGACAGAATTTAAATCTCTAGTATGTGTTTGTTCATGGACAGGACCTGTCCTGTGATCAGCTGACCTCTGACACGTTTCCTAGATCAGGTTACCTGTGACGACCAAACAGTGGTGGTGTTGGTGATGAGGCCAAATGATTCTTCTGTGGCTGGTGGGTGTAGTCAGCTGTTTGTAGGGGGTGGGCTTGATCTACAGGAATCTCCGTTGGATATTGAAGGAATTCCTTTCCGGAATACTTTCAGGCTTCGAAGGACTAGTTGTAGCTGCGAGCCTAGAGATCTCATTTGGTGTCCAAATGAAAGAAGCTTCCAGCTCCACAGACTCACTCCCGGCTCAAAAATCTGAGTGTACCTACAGTCTGTCGCCTCTTTATCTCTGCAGGTGTGTCACTGACCCTGTCGTAGGACTGAAGTGTCTCCAGCTGTGACTGCCAGTGTGGGTGGAGGTCTTCCCTCATGTTTCCTGTTGTGAGTAGGATGTGGCCGGCTGCTGAAGGGCATGGCCGAGAGCTCGTCGTAGGTCTGAGTGAGACATTCCCTTTGAGTTCTTTAGGCTTGTTTTCCTGCTGTGTCCTGTCCCACAGAGGGATCTGAATGCACTCAGCATCATCTTCTTTCACTTATAAGCGTTTGTGCTGCTGCTGCAGGACGTTGAACAGGACTAGCAGTGACTGTTTGGGTCTGACGTGGATCAGGGGTCGTCCCCTCTGAGAGCTCGATGCTGGCTGAGGCCTGAACCCAGCACAGACTTAAGAACTTCCCTGTTTTGGTAGAAAGGTTCATGCACCTCTGGGCTGGTAGTGCAGGTAGTCTGAATGACCAGAGGTGATGTTATCAAAACAGCAGTCATATCTTTATGCACTTTAACAATGAAATTTATTTAGGGACAGACCTTATAAAGGATACCTGGTGCAATTTTAGCAGTAACATTGACGTATGTAGGACGTCGTGTCGGTGTTGGCGTGTCTTTGTGCAGTAGTGGTGTGATCTGAAGAGGCGTTTCTGCTTGAAACAGTCAATCTAGCTATGCAGCTGCTCACGATGCCTCCTGTTGACGGTCTGTTTGGTTCAATGTGCAACAGATCGACAACCTTACTGTTGGACAACCTTTATTCTTTTTTATCCGCACTTTGTTTTACCGAAGAGTCTCGACTGCCTTCAGAGGTCTGCTGCAGTCAGCGCTGGAGAAAAGACGAGCCAGCGTCCCGTGGACTTTATTAAACCACGTGACCTGCGAACGTGACCTGCGAAACCTCGGCCATGTACGACCTTCTCAGGTAACAACACTGACGTCAGCAGGAACACCTGTTTGCTTTGTAAAATGATGAGCAGGAGATGAAACGAGGAGAAGAAGAGGACAGCAGCCATCAGACTGTACAGCTCAGACTTTGTTCCTGCTCATCACAACACGTTAGGTCTCATTTCCTGTTCCACCTCCAAGTAAACGCTTCCATCCTTTCAGTTTCAGACCAAAGGTGTAGCTGCTTCGAGCTGGGTGGAGGTCCGTGTGTAGGCTGTTTACACGTCACTCTTTCCTTTTGACTGTTCCAGAAAAACCAAATGTGCTCACATGTTTTACACACTAAAACATCTCTGTGCTTCTCAAAGAACATATATGCTAACAAACACTACTGCTACATCGTTACAGCAAGTAAATAAGCTCCGCCCATCAAAGACGTGGGTTTGTCACACCTATCGGTCCTTGGGCGCAGCTCATCATTGAGCACTGAGCACGTATGTTCTGCTGATTTCCATTTGATGTGTGCTCCTCGCAGAGTTCATGTAAACGTGGGCTCTGGAGTTTTACAGAAACAGGAAGGAAACAGAACTCTGCTTTCTTTGTCTTTATTTTTATTTGACTTTGCTTTGTGTTTCAGTTTTTTATACCAAACTGACTCTTTGCTCCTGTTTCTCCGACTGTTTCGATTTTTTATAAATGCACGTGTAACCTTTTACATTTATATGTGTTTATGTGACACTTCTCCTTTAAATGTGCACTTACTACAGGAAGTTATTCACATTTAGCACATTTCAAACTAACAATATTACAGCATCAGTGCAGTCAGCTGAAATATGATCATACTGTTAACTTTTATTGATGCCTTTCAAAATGATCTGTTTTGTTATGTCTGTGTTTTATACCGTTTGTACTGTTTTTAGATGCTGATGTGTGTATATTGTGTGGGTCATATCATGCAGCCTGACCGAGTGGAGGACTAGATGTAGATCTCTCACACTTACTGACTGAACCTGATTAACAAATGTGAAAGCAGCTTTCTGGAGTCGGTTTTAACCAACAGATAAATAATTAGTGATCATTTCCAGAGAACAAAGGCCATTAACTCGCTCAGACTTACTCTCTCCAGCCTCGATTAAAGAGCAAACCTTCAGAAAACACGCTCTATCAGCTTGAAGAAGGTGGTTTTTTTCGGTCCAGAAAACCACGTCGGTCTCTGTGGTGTTACCGCCACCTCTGTGTGACGTAGCATTGGCTGAACAGCGCCTCCTGTGCCCACACGTGGTAATTACAGGTTTCCAGACAACATGAACCAGCAACAAGCACCTCAGATGTGTTTCAGTAGAATAAAACTGGTTTGTGTATACGGACTTTGGCTTAAAGCTAGCCAACAAGAAAAAGGCTGCCTGCGATTTTAATTTACAGTTATGAAGCTCCCGCTGCATTTCTGTGCGGCGCACAAACGTCTCGATCGAGCGTTTCCTCTCGTGATGTTTGCCAGCTGAGCGATAGCCTCACGGGTAAAATGATTTTTGATGCTGTGACTTCTGTTTGTAACTCTGACTCGCAGCGTCTGAGTGGTGATGTCATGGTTTCTGAGAACAACGGAGATGTTAGCATAGCGCTGAGCTCCATCGTTACCACAGACAGTATAACAGACGGAAGTGATGTTGCCCGCTGATGTCTGAAGCCTCTAGATCAGCGTGTGACATTTTGAAACCAATGTCCCACGCTGTATCAGTCCCGCCCTAAGAAAAGGGGCGGGACTGATACTGCTCACTCATTGGCTAACAATTTCTGAGCAAAAGTTTAAAAAAATGAATAACTTATAATATGAACATAAAATTTTATTCGGTTTGACATGAAACAATTGATGGAGCTCAAACTCGTTAGGGAAGTATTTACCGAGGTGACAGACGTCTACAGGACAGGAAGTCTTGTTGCACCCACAGCTGTTGCCCCCTGGTGGCCTTTAAAATGAGTGCAGGTTTAAGGCATTTCTGCTTTGGCAGCAGTTTTCAGTTGCGTCCATCTGTTATACTGCCTGTGAGAGTTAGTATGAGATGTAAACCTTACATTTAGATCTGGTCTTGTTACTGAAGCACCTGCAGAAACAACTGAAGCTGTGGACTGCTGGACGTTCTCCGTTCTCGTGGCGTTTAGCTCGTGGCTAGTGCTGATGCTGAGAATGTGGCGCTGTACCGCCGCTGAGGTTCCCTTTAAAGTCTTTTACTGTAGCTCATGTAGTCCTCATAATGCTCCGAGATTAAGCTCTCCACCTGTACAAACACATTTAGATGAACATATTCAGCACATTTAGCCTGCTGCATGATGGATCACATGACTGAAGTTCTGTCATTGGTTAGTTTGAACGTTCTGTGCTCCCGTGGTGGAGGAGTGGATGATTTAACCTGATAACCATCTGTGTGTATGATAGCTTCCAGTACTGTAAATACTCTGTGTACGTTCATATGGGACCAACTACCACAGTGTATACTGTACACATGCTCACAGCACCTCCCACACAGCATGCTGTACAAAGCTGCAGATTAAAGCTGCTGCTTCATGCTTCCATCCCCACATGTTGTATCTCCATGTAGACATAAAGTATCGCACGCTTCACTTCATCATGAAATAAAGAGCAGAGGATCCATGTGTGCACAAGTTTCATTTATTATGTGTACTTCCTGTGAGCAGGTGTTCATTAGCAGGTGACTGAAGTGTGAGAAACTGCATGATTGTGACTTACAAACATTTGTTTCTGTGCGTCTGCATTTCTCTAAGCGGGTTTTATGGAGTGACACCTGCAGACCAGAAGAGTTATCATTTGATATTTATAACATTTAATATCTGAGCGTTATGTAAACCTGAGAAAAATAAGAAAATACTGATGGCTTTTATTTGGTGGAGCTGGACATTTTATACAGACTGAAGTGGAGAGTGTGTCCTCAGTTATAAGGTACGGATTTTAAAAGATCTTCAAACAGAGTTTGGAGTAAAATAAAGTAAACATAAAGGAATATAAAGAAACTTCCACACAAACTTTACTGTATAAACAGCTTTTATGTGTCATGTTTTATAGTTTCATTGCATGTTTAGGGTGAACAGAACACACATTACTTGATTTAGATTGTATTCTTTACTGGAAACCAATAAAAGCCTTTTTAATTGTCTTATTTTTAAGTTGCTCTCAACACCGTGTTTAGATTTTGAGCGTGGGAGGGGAATCTTAAATATGGCATTTTCTACTGGAGTTTGGCGGGAGTTACGTGACAATAGCGCAGCGCAGTGGTGTAATGTCAGTATTGCAGAAGACCGGCTGTTGGCACCAGAAGGAAAGCGAAGCATGTTTTTGTTATGGGCGGAGGGAGCCAGCTCGTATCAGTGGGCGGAGCTTGTCAGTCTGCAGACTAGTGATGTGCGATACCACTGATTCCCTTTCTGATCTGATACCAAGTAATATTGGTGGTATCGGCGATACTGATCCGATACTTTGTACAAAAACTTTTTTTACTGTATCTTTTATTGTATCTCAAATTATAGCATCATAATGACTACAGGACACCAGATTACTTGTTCTTATCGCTGAATAATGCAGAGTTCATCATATAGTAATAAAAAAACAGAAGTTGTGCCTATTTGAACACCTTGCCTGCCCGCAGCACTAAAGCACTCCGCGAGAGACGTCTGGCTCACCCTAGCAGCATCTGTCCCGCTCCTCCTCTTCAGTTCGCCTCAACATACCACACAAAGATCACTACTCTCCTCAGTGACAACAATACCTATGAAGCCTTAAAACGAGACCCCACAAGCAACTACAAAAAGAAAGTTATAGCTTGCCTTCAGGACCTTGAAAGAGACAAAAATCATTGACCGCCTCACATATCATATCACTTTATCCAGGGGATGCCATACCCTGCATTTATGGACTTCCTAAGATCCACAAGGAAGGGGTCCCACTCAGACCCATTGTCAGGAGCATAAACTCAGCCACTTACAACATCTCGAAACACCTTGCTACTAGTGATGTGACGTTCTGTATCGAGGCTTCGGAGCGTGTGTCGAGTAATGGAGGGGGCGTTTCCGCGAAGCGCGTATCGAGGCTTGCTTCATTTATGGGAGGAGCTGAAAATGATGACGTCCGAAGCCTCGCTGCCCGGCTGTACCACGTGACTGGTTCATGAAGCGGTTCGAACTTTGCCGCAAATAATCATTTTCCATACTGCCAGCATAAATATACACAGTATACTGCCATCACTACACTATAGGTGTTTTACACACTCCTTTTGTTGTTGACATTTACAGGCTGTGTGCAAAATGCCACACTCTTCAAATTCATGCCAGCTATTATTTTTACGTCCAGTAGGTGTCCTGCTAGAGCAAATGAAGCTTCATGAAGCTTCGCGTTGGGGTGAACCAATTGGATGAAAAGCTTCAGTGCTTCATGGGGCTTCATCTGCCCATCACTACTTGCTACCATCCTGCACCTCTTGTGGGGAACATCCCACACCACATCGAGAACTCCACCGACAACGTCCAGAAACTTACCCTGGATCCAGATGAAACCATGGTGTCCTTTGATGTAGTCTCCCTCTTCACTTGCATACCCACCACGGAGGGAATGGAGACCGTCAGCAAACAACTACAAGAAGACAGCTCGCATTAGCATAGCACTGTTAGCATGTTAGCTGTCCAACAGGAGTGAGACAAACATTAAATCACAAACATGACGATATTTAATACAAGAAATCATGATTAGATCTAAACAGCAGATATATATATTTAAATCAAACAGATAGCTTATTAAATGCTTCTTTTTACCTTTTAATCAAAGGTCCACACCTGAACCTGTGCTCAGGTGTTCCTCTAAAGCAGGGCTCTCAAGCTGTGGGCCACTGCTGGCACTACGGTGGCCCTGAGAGGCCAAACAGACTGCAACTTAAAAAAAACATCAGCAATAAGAAAAACACTGCAAAAGTACACAAAACACAATGGAAATAGGAAAAAACACAAGTGTTTCTGGGGAGACAATAACCCGACGGACCCGTTGCAGGAACCCAAAACACGGTAGGCGTGTTTTATCATGATTCATATCATACTGATGACGGATCTTTAGGCTAATAGTCAGGCTAACACTATTACCTCTCATCTTTTCTTTCCTCACAAAACAGATAGATCCCCCACTTCTTTCAATTCTTACTATATTTTGGTTCCTGTAACTGGTCCGTCGGGTTATTGTCTCCCCAGAAACACTTGTGTTTTTTCCTATTTCCGTTGTGTTTTGTGTGCTTTTGCAGCGTTTTTCCTACTGCTGGTGTTTTCTTAAGTTGGCGCCGTATGGCACTGTCGTCTCATTGGACGGCCACTTTAGTGTTCAAGTAGTACAAACAAAACAAAACAAGTAAACACCCACAAAGATTTCCTAAAATGTTTGGTTTTTTAAATTTCAAATATTGTATAAAAACACACACTTTTTTACCCCCCTCTTAACAAACTGAAGCCTTTCATTGAGTCACCAAATGAACACCTGGCAGCACTTCTGTTATCATTGTGTTCGTATTTAACAAAATAAAAGTGCAGACATAAGTGTACACATTAGTTGTGACTCTCACTGAGCTAACACACCCAATCCCTCAGCATGTTTGTGCTCTCTGCTCATGTTGCCTTCATATTCAATCATTTTTGGGTTTTTTAAATAACTTATTTTAACATTGCACTCAACAACAAACAAATCCCCCCTAACAAAAAAAAGTCAAACATCAAACTGCGTTATATTTTTTCATGTCAATGTACGGGCCACAAGTAGGGGTGATACGGGCCGCGAGTTTGAGACCCTCTAGACTCACACCAAGCTGGCCCAATCACATCTTTGAGAAAACTCCCCTTACAGGTGGGATTGGCCCTTCAGAAAAAGAGTGACAAATGAAATGGATGGAACTGTGGCAGATGATGAAGATGGGCCCACTGAGGAAGACCTGTAGAGGCTGTGTGCAGCTGAAGCTAACGGTGGACTGTTAGCCCATTAAATGAGAGGTGATGGTCCACGTCTCTACACTGGAACATCAGACCTGTATGGCTCCTCCTGCAGGTGTACCTGAGCAGTCCCTCCAGAGCCTGGCTCCGGGGCATGGGGTCCTGGGCGAGATCATTAGGTTATTTGTTTAACTGGACTTAGTCTAATCCCACATTCACATTCATATTTCCCACGGAGACTCATCAGTCTGGTCCTGGTCGTGTAAACCGCTCGTAACTCGCCCTGATATCCAGGGGTTACTTTATTCTGACAGTTAAATATTATAAAACAACACTGACGTGAAGGTTTGTTTTCTGTATGTGACAAACAACAAGCAACGGGCCACTGAATAACAAACTATATAAAAGTCATTAAATAGAGCACAGTCCCATTAACTTCACTGAATTATCATGTTTCAATCCACCTGAATGTAATAATTATCTGAATGGGAAAATCGGGAGGAAATCCTCAGATCACTGTGAAAATGCTCCATCATCTCCACACAATAAATCCAGACGAGCGTGTGTGTAGTGCTGAAATCATGCTTTATTAAATCAGTAATGCACAAATCTCAAGGAGGAGGAAACAATTCTACATCAACAGATCAATGAACTCAAAGTGCAGGGCGAGACTTAACTGCTTTCTCTTCACGGGACATGAAGTCCCTGTGGCGAACGAAGGAAACCCTGACTACTGACACGGTGAAACGACTAAAAGCTACAAACACTCAAACACACAAAGCATGTTGCTAACTGTCCTCCGAGAGACGGCGCTGCTTCTGCACAGAAGAGCCGGCTCTGACTTTCTCTTCACTTATTTGGCCAGGAGATGTTCTGTTTTCCAAAGCCAGGCCGGCCGTCCTGCGCCAGAAGCAGCGCTCTTCATTAAAATGATCTTAACGCTCCGAGTGCAGGCCGCTCACACTCGGAGCCGGTCATCAAATTGTGGTGGTACGACACAGTCGGTCTGAGCGCAAGGCCGTTTTGCGCTGCTTACACGAGGGTAATGAAAACAGCACTCGGGGTCTTACGCTCATGGTACAATTCATATGAAACTGTAATATCCCACGCTCAGGAGCGCGTCCAAAAAACAATAAAATAAAATAAAAAACGTTGTCCTTCTGTTTCTGATTTATAACGTCAGCAGGGAACCTCTCTACCTGCCGAGGCAATCTTAAAGACTTCAACTTACCGTTGAGGCACAGATTTTAGTTTCTTGGTTTCACAGGGTATTCGTTCCAGCGGAAACTTTCTCCTGTTCAAACATTTGTTCTTTTGTTTCAGTTAATATTATATTGTCATAAATAACAATGCATACATTTCCCATAACCGTTAAATTCGGCTATATACATTATGTACATGTCACAGAAACGTCTGTCAAAAATCCTAAGTCATAACTGTCCAATATGGCACATTTTATAACAACTTTAGACTTTAGTCTAGTTTGGCATAAATTAATGTCAAAAATAGTTCATATTTACAAGAACAGAAATCCAGATCTTTATCAAGTAGGATTATTGGTGCTGCGTCACTAAATAAAGAGGTTCTGGATGAGGGAAACGGGGGACGTGAATTGACTTTGTCTTCCTTTTTACATGGACCGAATGCGAATGTTGACGGTTGCAGAGTCGGAGCCGAGCTCGTTGGACAGTCTGAGGGTGTACGCTCCGGCATCAGCCTCCTTCACTGCAGAGATCACGAGGGTGGAGAGGTCAGTGGTATTCTCCACGTGGTATCGCTCATCCCCATTGGGGAGCGTCCGACCTGAGCGGACCCACTGGACAGAGGGTGTGGGGTCTCCAGAGAACATCCCCACTACGGTTAGAGACTTCCCCGGCTCTGCGCACACATCCTCTGGAAGAGCTTCGACCTTTGGTGGAGTGCCTGTTAGAGAAGAGAACGTTGGATGAAGACTCTGTTACGGTCAAAGGCTGTGTGAGAACAGCAGGCTGCTGGTGACGACCATGTGTTTGTCTTCCCTCGTATGTTGTTGCAAACATATCAGTGCAGATATTTGAATCATAAGCTGATGATAACAGTGAGAGGAGGAAAGGAGAAATGCCACAATGCTTTCACCATTACAGTTGCTGTCACACAGAAACTCATTCGGGTCCTGCTGTCTGAGTTTACATGCACATTTTGAAAGTCGTCTCACCTCTTTTAATCCCCGTGGTGAGGGCCTTCAGTGAGGACGAGGACTCGGCATGCGTATGAGCAGACATTTCCATCATCGTGCTCCTGGAGCTCATGGAAACCACCGACTCGGCCATCGTGGCTGACATGCTAGTCGCAGACATGCTCTCAAATGAAAACCCGGCAGCAGCAGAGCGGGAGCTGCTGCTGACACTGCTGGCCTGCATGGAAGCTGCTTCCATGTGAACTGAGGAGGCCATGAATCTTTTCTGCATGCTCACTGCAGTGTCAGTAGAAGCTCTTTGTTCTGCGATTATAATTTTTGTCGGTTCTTCAACAAGAGCTGTAAGGATGCAGATGACAAGCACATGGCTCATATCACAATGTGCACAGTTACTGCAAACCATTTGCGTACACTGAGTGTAAGCTGAGGATGCTCAAGTGCCTTGGATTTCCACTAAATAGTGACTTTGGTGCAGTCCAAGACTCATTAGCATACAAGCTGTGACACGGTGTCTGAAACGCAGCGGCGGTAACTTACTGAGGACGTTGAGGGACGCAGTTGCAGAGCACTGTCCAAACTGATTTTTGGCCTTTACTGTGTATTTCCCACTGTCTGCAACTGTGGCTTCACGTATCTCCAGAGTATACACATTCTTAGAGCGGCTCAGTTTCAAGTTTGATGTGACAGATATCTGCAAACAGTTAAGTAATTTAGAATTGGCTTAAAGACTAATTCAACTGGCTGATTTCCATAAATCTTCTGAAGAAAACACTCACAATCATGTTGTCTTTCAACCACTCCACTTCAGGAGAAGGCTCTCCTGCAATTTCACACATGAATTTCACATTTTGTCCTTCATTAACATTCTGGGACCTGGGCTGCACCAGAAAATGAGGCGCGTCTGATCGCTTGGTGGTGACCGTGGTGTTAAACTGACACCGGACCAGTCCTCGCTGTGTTTGCGCCTCACACGTGAGGATCCCCTGCTCATGCTCAGTCACCGTCCTGATGGTTAGGGTGTGGTCACTTCCAGATACTCCATATCTGTACTGCTCCGAGTTGGTCAGTTCAACCCCGTTTAGGATCCATCTGACGTCAGAGGCACCAGGGACGCTCGCCCTCAGTGTTAGAGACTGGCCCTCTGTGATCGACATCTGGCTGTGGGAGGTCTTCACCTCCTTTACAGAAGATGAGATTTCTTCATGGATCATTTCTCTTTTTACAACTTCCTCAGAGATTTCAGCTTTTGTTTTGGAGCTCTTTGAGCCTAGAAAAGACATAAGAAAGACATTATGTCAGGAAAGAGTTTAAACTAGGCGTGTCAAACTCATTTTACAGCCATCTCCACATGATAACGAAAAAGCTGCTGTGATAAAGAAAGAAATCTGTCAGCACGACTCTTTGGAGTTAAATGGGAGAACACGCATGAGGTTTAAGGCCTGGACCTTTTGTCCAACACAATGGAAAATGGCTGAGAATAAAAATGGGTATCACTTTACCCAGCTCCTAATTTTTAAAAATTCTGCAGTCGCCAATTTCACTGAAATGCAGACGTAATTTTGACACCTCTGGTTTAAACATTTGTAGGTGTACAAATCAGGTGTAGACTTACCTTGTACACTGACAGTACACATAGTTGAAACTGCTCCAGCGCTGTTTGTAGCAGTGCACTTGTACACCCCACTATCAGAGGCCTCCAATTCATAGATCTCGAGATGAGCTGAGCCAGAATCCTCAAATAATTCATACTTTCCACCTTGAGACAAAACCTGCCCATACAGAAAATATGACTGGATTTCTAAATAAGGTAAATATGATGCATTTCCCTCAAATATTATTAAAAACAAATTCTGGAATAGTTCAAGTGTTTGATTAGGTTACCTTTCCATCCTTCATCCACGAGATTGTAGGTGTGGGCTCTCCTGTCAACTTTACTGACAGCTTCACAGCAGAATCAGAGTACGCTGTGATGTCACTCAGCCCAACAGAGAAGGACGGCTTCTTTCCAAGAGGCGGTGACATCACTCTCTTTGGCTTGATTGGAGAAATCGCTCGTTCCTTCTGAGATGTGACTGGGGATTTGGGAGTAGGAGATTTTGGGGTTGGAGATTTGGGTGTTGGAGATTTTGGTGTTGGGGATTTTGGTGAGACTGGAGACTTCACTCTCTGTGGTGACTTGACTGGCTCAGGGGATTTCACCCTCTGGGGAGATTTGACCGGTTCAGGGGACTTTGCAAGAGGGGATTTAGCTTCTGGAGAAGTTATTCTGGGAGGGGCAACCACTTTCTCCTTTGACTCAGACTTCCGGATGGTCAGGGTGAAATGGGCTTCTTGTTTGCCTCCAGCGTTTTCGACTAAGAGAGTGTAGCTGCCTTCATCTGACATCTCAACAGAGGAGATCTCAAAGGAGGAGTTGTACTGAGTAGACACAATGTGGTGTCGGGCAGAGGGAGCAACAACTGCTCCTTCACGCAGCCAGCTTATAGAAGGTGCTGGTTCGCCATCCACATCACATTCAAATCTGGCAGTGTGTCCCTCCTCTAAAGTGAGGGACTGTGGCTTAGTCAGAATTTTGGCAGGGACACTGGGCTTCTCCTTTGGCTTCTCAACAACAGTAGTGGTCTCCTTCACAGTCTCAGTTACAGCTTCCGTTACTGATGTTTTAGAGGATGAGACGTGATATACCTCTGTTTTGGTCATCTCTGGCAGATGGGCAGATGGAGGCTCCTCATCTTTGCGAAGTGAAGAGAAGGCAGCGTATTCATCTGCTACATCTAGTGTGGCATAGTCAGAAGTCTCTCCTTTGGCATTCTTGCAAACCACACGGTAGGTGCCAGAATCTTCAGTCATACAGTTGATGATCTGGAGAGTCAGGACTCCACTGATGTTGGTCATGGTATATTTGCTGCTCCCATGGATTTGTTTTCCATTGTGGAACCACTTGACCTCAGGTTCAGGTTTGGCCTGGATATTCAGGGTAAATCTTGTGTTGGACCAATAAGGTACACGATGAGATCGCATCCTGACAGTAATCCGTGGGGGATGGTCAAGGCTGAAGGGTGCTTGTGTCACCACCTCAACCTTTCTCTCTACAGATCTTCTCTCTGATCTCAGAGCCTGCTTTCTCTCCTCATACCTGGACATGAAGTCAACCTTAGGGAGTGTCACATCTGTCTTGACAGCCTTTTCTGGGGTAGGGGATCTTTTCCTCACGGGCTCTGGGAGCTTTTTGATTGGTTTAGGGATATATTCTGAGGTAAAAGCTGTCAGGTGCTCAGATTCTGTGACTTCAGAGATTCTTGAAACAGCAACAGTGCTTTCCTTTTGTGAGATTCGTGTCTTCTCCTCAAACTCCATTCGTTTGAGTTCACTCTTGTAAGAGGTGATTCTCTGAGCAGTCGTGTGTGGCCGCAGCAGCTCCTGGTCCTCTCGTTCTTCATACACCCTCTGCTTTTGTCTTGGAGGTTTATAAGTTGTTTTGTCATGACGCTGGCGGAGATCAACAAAACTTGGGCCAGCCTCATATTTGGATGGAATTCTGTAGGAATCATATCTGTGAACTTCTTCTTCCTCTTCATCGTCACCGTAGGTCCTTCTAGGAGATGAGGGACGCAGGGCAGACAACTCAAAGCGAACTGGACTAAGGCTAGGTGGAGAAGCGGAGTAGCCAAGCTCCAGTTCTTCCTCCAGACGAAGCCTCTCCTCCTCAGTTCTCTTCATGGACAGATACTCATTCACAGGAAGCAGCAGCTCCTCATCTGACAGGTCACCTAGAGACCTCCTCCTGATTCTGTGGTAGGTCTCCATCTCAGGAGAAGGAGTGCGATGCCTTGCTGGCCTCACAGTCTCCAAGTCATCCTGAGTCATAGATGAAATGCGCCACTTTGGCTTATATTGGTCCTTAATCCTGATTGGTACCTCATAGAACTGCTCCCACCGAGACAGACGGATACGCTTCATCCTTTTCTGTGGGATTTTCTCCATTGGCTCAGGGAATTCATACTGATCCCGCAATTTCTTATACCATTTCATGTCAGAAAGAGGTTTGAAGTGTTTTATTTCTACATCTTCTTCAAGAACAGCTGGGTTAACGATACGAGGTGTGGGGACAACATAGGGCATACGCAGTCTCTTCTCATCTGCTCTCTTCTTCCTCTCCTCTTTCTCTTTCTGTATCTCAGCTTCAGTCTTCTCACCCTTCTTAGTTGTAACAGCAGGTTTAAACATGGTGGCGGCTTCCCTGACAGCTTCTACTGCTGCAGGTGGTAGGGGGGTGACAACAGTGCCAGCCAAAATCTGAGAGAGCCTAACTTTTTTGTCTAATTCTTCCTTTCTGGCAATCTTTTGCTTCTCCTTTTCACTGGGCTCATATTCCTTCTTTACATGAGCGGTGCGCTCCACTTTCAGTGTGGCCTGGCAACTGGCGGATCCAGCAGAGTTGGTAGCAGTAACTCTGTACACACCAGAATCCTCAGGAAGAGTGTCCTTCACATGAAGAATGTAGTAATCCAGGCCCTCATGGACAACCTCGATGGATGGTCCAAAGGCTAAAGGCGTGCCATCCTTCTCCCATTTCAGTGATGGACGACCAGATACTCTGATCTCAAAACGTATGTCCTGGCCCTCCTTACAATCGATATTTGCAAGCACACGTTTAAACATGGGCCTCAGGGTGAGATCTGCTGGTTTAGGTCGAGGAACAACAGTGAGACGAGCCTTGCAACTGTCATCCCCATACCTGTTACGGGCCACAACGCTGTACTCTGCATCATCTTCGGTCTCCACATTGTGGATAATCAGCTGGTACAAGCCCTTGTCACTGATGAAAGTGTATTTCCTTTCATCATGTCCAGGGATAAGCTTTTGTCCAGATTTGTGCCAGATGACACGAGGCTCAGGGTGCACAGTAATGGTAACACCAAAGCGCACATCCTCACCCATATAAGCTGTATGGTTGACCAGAGGAAGTGTAAACTCTGGTGGCTTCTGAAGCATTCTGGCAGTATCTACTCTGCGCTTTGTTCTCTTAACCACACGGGCAGTGAAGAAATCGCGGTAAGACCTAACACTGCTGATAAACAGCTCAGCGTAGGCACTGTCCTCACCATACTCATTTACAACCTTGCATCTGTACGTGCCATCATCTGCTCTTGTGACCTTATTGATGGTGATTACTGCCAGACCATCTTCATATTCAATTTCATACTTGTCACT
Organism: Copadichromis virginalis; assembly: GCF_057382275.1. NCBI lineage: Eukaryota > Metazoa > Chordata > Actinopteri > Cichliformes > Cichlidae > Copadichromis > Copadichromis virginalis. The sequence continues at coordinate 40,992,075 of NC_140633.1, forward strand.
AGCTTCAAGTTGCTTGACACCACAGTACCATGTTACTTCAGTAGTGCTATCATAGTTGTCAATGTTGCAAATGAACTTCACGTTGTCACCCTCATTCACCACTGCGTGGCCAATCTGCCCTGCAAGAGGACCATGTTCAAATGGTGCAATTTTCACCTTAGCAACAAAGACGCCACGCTGAGACCTAATGGAACCCCCGCTAGCCACACGGGCACCAGAGACAACAGTGTTCCACTCTTTCCTCACCATTGTCTGGCAGTATCTCTTGTGCCTGCCAGTTGGGATTGCTCTGGCACTGATCTCCTCTGCAGGTTTGGTGAGCCAAGGATGTGCCAGTGCCTCAGCTGCAGTCATCCGATGCTTACGCTCCTTTGTCATTAAGCGGTCTGTGAAGTCTAGTGCTTCGACACTGACTTGCTTGAAGGATTCATCATCATAGCTGTAGGCTGCACTGGAAATGTTGTCGATCGTCTGTTGGTTGGTTTCAGCTGTGAACGGATTAAGGCCACTGAGAAGCACATAGGCGAGAACACCAACCGACCACATGTCAGTGACTGTGCTAACCATGTCACACTGGTGGATCTCAGGGGCAGCATACTCTGCTGTGGTATATTGAATCTTGATTTGGTCTCCAGGAGTCAGGTGTCTGGACTGTCCCAGCTCAATAATCTTCACATTCGAGCTGGTTCTAGTAGTGTATATAATATTCTCAGGTCTGATATCAAAGTGTCCATAACTCTGAGTGTGAAGGAACTCAAGAGCTGAGCAGACTTGCCTGATGTAGTTAACAATTTCACGCTCATTAAGTTCAAACTCTGCTATACTGAGGCGCTCAAATATGTCAACACCTGAGATGAAATCATAGATCATCACCAGCTCCTCCGGGCTGTCGAAGGACTCGTGGAGGAGAAGGTAATTGGCATGTCTGGCCAAATTCAGTGTTGCAATTTCTTTCTTTACTAATGTCTGATCAGCACCTCTCACTTTGACAAATTTAGCCATGTAAGTCTTTTCAGAGCTAATTTCAACACAGCGGTGGACAATGCCGAACTGCCCTCTGCCCAATTCCTCTGCAATGGCAAATTTGTTGTGCAGATTCTTGGCATCAGAGTGTGGAGCCTTGCTCCTGGGGACATATCCTGTATCATCAACCTCCCTGTCATAGAGCAGAACTCGGGATTTGTCCTCTTTTGTCATGACAGGTCCACTTGACTCAGATGGGGCACTCTGTCCAAACTTGTTTTCAGCAATAATTCTGAACTGATAGCTCGTTCCGCCAAACAGATTGGTAACTGTGTAATGGGTGTCACGGGACTGGGCAACACGCTGCCACCTCTCAGCTGTGGTGGGGCACTTCTCAATGATATAGCTGATGACCTTACTGCCACCATCATTTGCTGGTGCCACCCAGTTCAGTGTCACAGAGTCTCTCGCGACATCACTGGCTTTGACACCACGTGGAGGATCAGGCACATCAGCTACATCCAGCTCAACTGTTTGCTGGTCAATGCCAAATCTGTTCTTGGCACAGACGATGTAAAAACCAGCGTCCTTCTTCTCCACTCCATTGGGAAACACCAAAGAAGTGAATGATCTGGTGACAATGACCTGGTAGTGTCCATTGCTGTCAATTAGATCTTGTCCTTTTTGCCATGTGATGACAGGATCTGGTTTTCCACTGAAAGGAATCTTGATATTAACCACCTCTCCACGCAGGGCAGGGATGGCTTCCTTGTCCTTCAGATTCTTTGGCAGGTTGATCTTGGCAGGAACTAGAAATCAGGAAAAAGTTGTTTGAGATTTCATGATATATATGAATCTAAATAGCTCTTATAATTACATTGTTTTTTGTTTTTTACATTTCATAGTTATTTTTTTGTGTAAGACAGCATTTCGGAGCTTACTTTCAACATCCAGAGAGACAGTGGCACAGATGGAGCCTCCCTGGTTGGTGGCCCTAATCTGGTAAACAGTGGAGTCTTCCTCGTCAGCCTCTGTGATGACCAGCTGGTGGTAACCTCCCTTAAACTCCTGGATCTTGATCTTCTTTCCATCAGAATGGACCTCTTTTCCTCGTCTGAACCATTTAATTACAGGCTTGGGCTGTCCTGTAATCTTACACACAAGGGTAGCATTGCTCTTGTACTTGACACTCATGTTCCTCAGCTCCTCCTTAAAGGCAGGAGCACGGATCTCGACAGCTGCGGCTGGAATGATGGGAGTGGTCTCCTCGCTATAGTCACTTTGCCCTCCAAGATTCTCGCATTTGACACGGAAGATGTGCTCAACACCCTCGGTCAGGCGCTTCACAGAAAAGACTGTTTGTTTGATTTCATCTGTGGTCACTGGAGTCCATTCAGTCCATTCCCGCCTGTCCTTTTTGTTCTTCTTCTCCAGGTAGTAGCTCTTGATCTTGGATCCACCATCACTGAGAGGGGGTTTCCAGGAAACCACGCAGGAATCCTTAGTAATTCCAGAAACAACTGGTGATAGAGGTGGCGATGGTCTCTCTGTGAAAGGAGTATATATTTATGAAACCACTGTCAGTATTTCGCATCTCTGTATATGTGACCCATTGTGAAATATTGCCTTTTATTAAACATACCCAGCTGACTCTTGATGAGGATCGGGCAAGTGAGCTCCAGTGGCTCGCTGTTGCCATAGCGATTCTGGGCATAGACCCGGAAGAAGTATCCAGCACTCTCGATGAGGTTGGGCACACGGCAGGATGTGCCATTGATGGATGACGACACCAGTTCCCACTCTGAGCCCTCCCTGTCCTCACGCTTCTCCACAATATAGTTCGTAATCATGCAGCCACCGTCATCTTTGGGAGGCTTCCAGCTGATGATCACTGAGTTCTTCAGCAGGGCATCCAGAACAATGGGACCCTGAGGTATATCAGGTTTGTCTAGGAATAGAGGTATGATATATTTACAAATTGGATAATTTCACGCTTACAAATGTATGCATTGCTGCACTTTCCTTCCCACTGTCGCCAAAGTGCTTGCTTGTAGGGGGTCATACAATTGTTGGGTTTTTCTATGTATGTATTATTGTAGGGTCTACCCTACAATATAAAGCACCTTGAGGCGACTGTTGTTGTGATTTGGTGCTGTGGGAATAAAACTGAATTGAATTTCTGGAGGTAATTAACATAGAACATACCGTAGATTTCAACACTGAATGCGGTGTCAGCTCGGCCAAAGTGGTTGTGCAGTCTTATTCTGTATTTGCCTCCATGGACTCTGCGCTGCACGTTCTTGATGACCAGATGTGTGTAGTGCTCAGTGGTCTCAATGCTTATATCTTCTGTGTTTTCCAGAGTCTTTGCCCCATGCAGCCACATGATCTTTGGCTCAGGACGGCCAATGTAAACAGCATGGATACGCAGAGTAGTTCCGAGGCCAGCAAAATGGATTTCCTTCAGTGGGTAGTCAGGGTGGAATGATGGCGCCGCCTCCAAAACCAACATGCCTGTGGTCTCTGCTTCTCCAGCGTCATTGATGGCCTTGCAGGTGTATTCGCCTTCATCTTCCTGCTGGTCAGTCATAATTGACAGGGAGTGGTTGCGGCCGTCAGAGCTCATCTCGTACTTGCGAGACTCGATAATTTCCTTGCCTGCATGATACCACTTTATTTCAGGAACGGGTCTTCCAATAATCTGGCACTTCATAACTGCAGGCTGGCCAAGTTTGGCAGTTACTTCATCCATTTCTTTTCTCAGGCTTGGTTTAGTTTCAGCTGGAAAAACAAACCAAAGAAGCATATTTATAAAAAAATAAACAGCATACTCTATATATGGTAAGTCTGTCTAAATATGTCTTTTTCATACTGGTTATTTTTTTTGTAATAGTATTGTATTGAATTATAACATTATAACTTATAACCATACCCATGGATATGGTCTGTACCAGTGTGCATACATTGTATATAGTGGTATATCACCAGTTGCCAAATAGGAATGTTTCTAGGTATTATCCCTGTAAATAAATATAAATTTAATAATAAATATATTCTTAGGTACTCACAAGTCAGCTTGGTTTTGATACATGTGGCAGTCCTACGAGGCCTGCTCATTCCCGTCTCATTCTCAGCAAACACCCTGAATTCATATTCTGTGGCCTCAGCTAGTCCACGTGCCGTGAACTCCTTTTCCTTAAGTCTCTCCTTGTTACACTTTTTCCAGGTGCTCTCTGTGGACTTCCTGTATTCCACCCAATAGCCCAGGACCTCCTTTCCACCATCACACTCTGGAGCTTGCCAGCGGATTGTTATGTTGTTGTTACTCACGTTCACTGTGTCAATTTCACCTGGTTGACTGGGCTTGTCTGAAAGGAGAGAAAAGGGTGAGCCTATTTAATGTTTTTTTCTCTTTTTAAAACACAGCGAGAGAGCCCACCTACCTACTTCAATATACTGACAAGATCAAGTAATCGATTGTACAACTGCAACTCATTACACTGATTACATAAGTTTACATAAGATTGTAATGTAATGTAATTTAAACACATCTGTTTAAAATCCCTCAGCGACCTAGTGCATTTCACTTCTAACATTGGTTGCCAAAGACCAATCACGGGTTAGTGGTAGGGTTTATGCTAGCTCAAGGCCCCCTCATGTTTCTAAAATGTGTGCTTATTGGGAATACCTAAATGCAAAAGCTTTCACAAAAAAATGTAATGCCAAAATGTGTGAAATTCCAGACGAAAGTTACCCACTTCTAGTTTCTGAAAATTTGCATGTGGCAGAAACAAACCCCAAACCTAACAAAAACTTTTAAGGACATGAGACTCACCGAATGGATCTTTGCATGTGACTGGGTCCGACACAGGACCTGCCTCACTCTCGCCTATGTCATTGACAGCAACAATGCGGAACTGGTAGTCCGTATCTGGGGTGAGTCCAGGTAGAGTAAACATGGTGGAGGTTATCTTGGCCTCGTGACGGGACCATGTTTCAGCAGACACCACCTTGTACTCAACAAAGTAACCAGTGATAGCAGATCCTCCATCATCCTTTGGTCTGGACCATGCAAGTGCCACTGAGCTCTTGGTGACATCCATAATCTCTGGTGGGGTAGTTGAAGGCTCAGGGGAACCTGATTTGAAAGATGGGGAATTTTTTTATTGTTTCTGAATACAAGCCTGAAGGGTTTGAAAAAAACAAAAAACAAAACAAGGAGTACTTACAGAGAGGAGTCATGGGTACCAGTGGCTGTTCAGACTTCAGGGATGCACTGATACCAAATGAGTTTTCAGCTGTGACCTTGAAGTGATACTCTGTTCCCTCCTTCAGGCCCTTAACAAGCAACTGAGTTTCAGTCACTCTACAGTCTACAGTATACCAGGCATTTCTGGTTGCCTCACGTCTTTCCACAATATAACCAAGGATTTCTGAGCCACCGTCATCAATAGGTGCCTTCCAGGACAGCCTGACAGAGTTGGCCTGAATCTCCTCAAAGACTATTGGTCCCTCTGGAGCACTTGGTCTGCCAATGACCTTCACCTTGATTTGGACTTTCTTCTTGCCAACCTTATTCTCCAGCAGGAGATCATAGACACCAGAGTCACTCCTCTCAGCTCCCTTGATTACAAGCTCACTGGCATCTTCAGTGGAGGCAATCATAGCCCTGGCAGACACTAAACCGCCATCCTTTGACCACTTGCAGGTTGGCTGAGGTTTACCTTTAATGGGTACAGATAATCTAAGCACTCCTCCGTAGCGGACCACGTACAGATCTTTGTATTTCAGCTCCAGGTCATATTCAGGAGATTCTGGAAAATATTGATACCAAAAGTTAGGTCCATTCTGTACTAGTTTTAGTTGTACACACATCATCTTGGAGAAAGTCTGTTTGTTCTTACCAAGCATCTCAGTCACAGTAACTGTTCCAGGCACTTCAGCGGGCTCTCCAGAGCCACCAGCATTGCAGGCCATCACACGGAATTTGAACTGCTCTCCTTGTGGCATGTTGGTCAGAGTGTACTCACAAATTAGAGATGGTGTGGTGTTGCATTTGATCCAGGCCATAGTGCCCACCTTCTGCATCTCAATCAGGTAACCATCTACCCTAGCGTCTCCCTCATCATCAGGAGGACTCCAAGCCAGTGACACAGAGGACTTTGTGGTATCAGTGATCCTTGGATTCTGAGGACAGCCAGGTGGATCTGGTTGGGGAACAGAACAATATCAGTATGTAGTCTGTTGCTCTTTTGTGACTTTCAATGTCAAGAGTCATGTCACACACATATGTCTAAAATTCTAGATTTATATCAAAATGTTGTCTTACCAATGGGATCTGTTGCCACTGCTGGTTTAGATGGCAGACTTGGCTTGCTAAGTCCTCTGGCATTGATGGCAGTGATTCTGTGTTCGTACTCAAGACCCTCGATCAGCTCAGTAGACCGGTATCTAGTCATGGTTACGGGGTTCTTGTTGGCACGCACCCATCTATCAGCCCTGACTTCTTTCCGTTCAATGATGTAACCAGAAACTTCAAGGCCACCATCCTCATCTGGCGGCTCCCAAGCCACAGTCATACCATCACGAGAAACATCGAAAACAACTGGACGTCCAGGTGGTCCAGGAACATCTGACGAGGGAAGGGAAAACATGTTACCACTGTTACCATCATATGTATCAACCAAATATAATATTTAAGGGAATGATAGCGGTCTTACTCTTCATGCTTCTGCAGGTGACAATCTCAGACTGCAGGAATTCTCCAGTGCCGTAATGATTCACAGCAGCTGCACGGAAGACATACTCATCTCCCTCGATCAGGTTATCAAATTTAAACATTGGTCGGCTGACAGAGTCAGAGACAGGCACCCAACCAGGTCTGTGGGCATCACGCTGCTCCACCACATAGCCACTGATGGGAGCTCCACCATCTCTGATTGGAGGATCCCAACTGCAAGTGACGGTGGTGGCATCAATCTCGTCAAACCTGATGGGTCCCTTTGGCTCATCAGGTTTAGCTAGTAAATAAAGTTTCATAAAATTAAACGTTACACTCACCTGAATGTACGTAAAGCTAAATGTTAATATTACCTATACCACTGCCAATACAGAAATAGCTAGACTTGACTTGGTAGCAAAAATATAAGCAATACTAAATCAGGGTTGGTTTCTTACAGAGAATGACGACTTTGATGAACTCAGTGATGACACCAACAGCATTCTTCACCTCCAGGGTGTAGTCACCAGTGTCATCGATGGTGGTGTCAGACATCGTCAGTTTGGTGAACTTGCCAGTACTCTTGATCTTGACACGGTCTGTGATTTTTATCTTGTTGTCACCAAAGTACCAGGAGCAAACAGGAGGAGGTCTGCCGATGATAGGCAGGTCCAGATCCAGGGTCTTGCCAGCCAGCACATTGACAACCTTCTGAGGAATGCCAGAGAAGTCCACTACTGGCATTACTGGAAGGGAGAGATTAAAATATAGTTAGGAAAAAGTGTAAAGTGAACAACAACTTTGTGAGTTTTTGTCAATTTTTCTTTGCCTTAAGCTGTAAAAACATTTTAACTGCAAGTAGTACAAGTTGGCTTTGTTTGTTACCTCTCTGTTCCTGTACAGTGACAGCTGCAACAAGTTCTTTGGGTTCACTGGCTCCTCGGCTGTTGATGGCTCTGATTCTGAACAAGTACTGCTCCTTCTCATTCAGCTTCTCAATGGTGTGCTCAAAGTCTGTGAGCTTCAATGTAGCCACCTTCATCCATTTGTCGGTACCAAACTTGCAGGCTTCAATGACATAACCTATCAGTCTGCTGCCACCATCATGTTCCGGTTTCTCCCAGCCCAGGGTGACAGTGCTCTTGGTGACATCGATCACTTCCAATTTTTGTGGTGGCAGAGGCACCTCGCAAACCAGGATGACATCTGGTGTCTCACAGGGCTCTCCAATACCATAGATGTTCTCAGGGAGAACACGGAAATAATACAGCATGCCCTCCATCAGGCCATCGATCTTGTAAGATGTTTTACTGCACTTGGCTGTGACTGTTTTGTAGGCTCTCATGGACGCTTCACGCCTCTCAATGATGTAATTGTTGACAGGAGCACCGCCATCCACAGTTGGAGCATCCCAAGAGATGGTTGCAGACTCCTTGGTCAGTTCCTTCATTTTGATTGGCCCAGTTGGTCCAGGAGTATCTAAAGAAAAGCACATACTTTACTCAAAAGGCCAGTTCATAAAAGTTTCTGTAACACATTAAAAAAAATCCATTCAACCTACCATAAACCTTGACCAAAATGCTGACTTCCTGTTTCCCGGCAGAGTTCTCCGCCACCAGAGTGTACCTGCCAGCATCGTAGCGGTTGACTTTGTCAATAATGAGAGTGGTGGAAGTGTTGGTGACCTCAATGAAGCCTCTGTTGTGGAGGTCAACACCAGGCTTGCTCCACGTTATTGTAGGAGCAGGACGACCAGTGACACGAACAAATAAGCGAAGGGAGCCACTGGACCGCAAGCAGATAGTTTTCTTAAGGTCATCGTGGAGCTCGAAGTCAGGAGTTTCTGTGTGAGGTGACAATGATAGGTTTGTAATCTTGGTGATAAAGTAATGTCAAAGTTACCATATCTGGAAAGACTTGCAAATAAACTGTAGTGGAAGAAGAAATGGCACAACAAAATCAAATGCAAATGCATTTAAGTTTATGCTTTTCTAAAGTTTTACTTACCAATTCTCTCCACTGGCTCGGTCTCAGCACATGGGTCACTGAAGTCTCCTGTACCATTAATGTTAATGCCGGCCACTCTGAAGCAGTACTTCTTGCCTGCTGAAAGTCCGGTTACTACATACTCTGTGGTACGCAGGGTCTTTTCATGGGCCTTCTTCCATTCTTCTGCTCCCACTTCCTTCATCTCTAGAATATAGCCAATCACATCAGCTCCTCCATCCTCTACGGGTCGGGACCAGGCCAGGCTGATGCTGTCAGCGTGTGTGTCAGTGATACGAGGAATAGAAGGAGGAGCAGGGGTACCTGAAGGAACAGCATAAAAAGATATAGTAGAGATATCATGATGCATTCACTGATAATTCAATATAAATGGATAAAAATGTGGAAGTTTTTGTTACTGAACAAACTCGACTTACATGTTGGCACTCTGCAGACAACATATAGAGAAACCTCGCTGGGCTCACTTTCTCCAGCCTTGTTGATGGCCGTCACTCTGAACTGGTAGATGTTGCCTTCAGTCAAACCGGACACTTTCAGCGTGGTGTCTAAGTGAGCACCATCTCTGTTCACCTTCACCCAGCGAGCACTCTTTCTCTCACGTCTCTCGACTAAGTAATGGATCAATGGGCTACCTCCATCGCTCTCTGGTTTCAGCCACTCAATGGTGGCAAAGTCCTTTCCTGATGCCAGGATCTCTGGAGCACCAGGAGGAGATGGCACAGCTGCAGGAGAGATGACAGGTGATGCAGAGTTAATTTACAAAGAATCTAGAGTAACTATTGTTGCAAATCAAAATACATCAAAAACCTTTTGATTATATGGAGGCACAAACCTGACAGCTTCTGTATCTCCATTTACTTTTGTTTAGCGTAAGAAAAAAGAAATACTTCTGGGACAGGAAAATGAAACAGACTTCCCTCTTTCAGTGGTGGGATGCATTAATACCATAAAAATGATTGCACTATCTAGTATCTCAACATTTTTCAGTTATCAGTTCAGCATTCCTCAGTGCTTTCCAACAACTACAGTGGACATTTAAGCCTGCACCCTGTTACAACATAGGCATAGTTGTTTAGGACTCCACTGCACAGCAAAAACATCACACAGCTCCTTAAACTGTCGGGACATTTACTGTCCTTCTTTAAGAAGCTGGGTTTTTAACTTCACACCATCCAGCAAAACTTGAATGGTGCATTTTCAGATGTATTCTGGGTAGACTGGGAGGTGAAGTGTGAATAAAAGTTTGAAAAATACCAAAACTATCACCTTGAATGGTCAGCATACTCTAATGTAATTCAGTGTTCACAGACTGTATTTTTCCCACTATTTGAGATTAAATTACTTCTCGCCTCGTTTGCCAAATGTTTAACAGCATCTGTATCTCACACTTTATGATGCCAGGGCATTTTCTGACCCACACTGTTCAATCCTGGAAATCTGAAACAGACCTAATGTGGGTGAAGGAATTAGGAAATGTATTACAGATAGTCTTTGTCAAACAAAGAAAATCTGGTTACCGATCACCAGTCTGATTGAAAACTTGAAATGAATGTGTATTGGTACTACCAGTACTTGTGGGTTTCTCTTGTAGTTTTTTGTGTAACATTTAAAAAAGCAGCGCTCGGATTGTACGATGATGTCAGTAACTAACTAGGTATTGTTTCATAAGGATGTGGCTGTTATACTTACTAAAGGTGTTTCTGGCGACCATGGGCTCTGACTGGAGATAGACTCCAGGCCCGTACTTGTTGACTCCCCGCACCCTGAACAGGTACTCTGTGTTTTTCATCAGCCCGGTGATGTTGCAGGTCAGTTCCTTGCATTCGGCATGCATTATTACCCAGTTAAGTCTGTTTGTGTCACGCCTCTCCACAATGTAGTGAGAGACGTCATCACCACCATCTTCAAGAGGAGGCTTCCAGCTCAGAGTGCAGGATTCCTCTGTTATCTTACTGATCTCAATGCTGCCCTCACAAACTCCAGGTGTGTCTGAAAGAAAGCCAGATGTACGAATGCTTAGATGCTAGGATGTTCAAAATGAACACGTCCAGTGTAATTTGTGAATGCATTAAAATAAATGGTTAAAAATAAAAAGCCACTCACCAAGCACTTTGACATTGACTTCTGCAGTTTTGGTTCCACTTACGTTCCTGACTGTGAGGATGTATTTTCCAGTGTCATCTCTGTCACAGAATTTGATGATGGCCATGGCTCTAGTCGGGGTATACTGCAAGTGGTACTTTTCACACAAGTCCAGCTCTCTGTTACCCTTGGACCAAGAAGCCTTAGGATCAGGTCTTCCACCCACTGCAGCATCCAGAACCAGGTCTGAACCAGCCCGGACCATCACAGTTTCAGAGAGCAGCTTGCTGTCAAGCTGGGCCTTTGGAGGCTCTGTCAAGTGGTTATGAAGTACAGGGTTTTGAAACTTTGTTTAAACTGAATTGACATGTCTTGAAAATATTTTGGTCTTGGTTTGGTTGTCTTGATGCATGCTCAATCATCCAGGTAAGTAAATCCCCAAAAGTTGATTCTGTTCATCTGGACGTTTTCAGTAGGAGAAACGTTTTGTCTTATAAACAGTACATTTGCATAATGGCTGAAACTAGCACCACTGAGTCAAATGTACTGGTTATAAGATTGGGGAAACCTGCAGTCAGCTGAGACTGAAGGAGTCACCTGGATGAGTGACAAAATGTTTCTCCCACTGAAAACGTCCAGATGAACAGAATCAACTTTTGGGGACTCGGTTTGATTGCTTACACTGATTTAGCAGAAAACACAAGTTTCATTTTACTGTGAATTTATTTTGTGGCATGTTGATGAAACTGTGTCATGGTCTCAAATCTTACCAAAGTCAGTTTTGCACTGCACAGAGCCGGTGGACTCAGAGGGTCTGCTGAAGACCTGGTTGGCATTCTTGGCAATAACCCTGAACTCGTAGGGCTCTCCCTCTCCCAGCGCAGTAACAGTATAGAAGTTGTCAGTCACGTTGGTGTAGTTACACTTCAGCCAGCGGCCCTCGCCAGTCAACGTGTATGGCTTGCGTTCAATGATGTAGCCCACAATTGGACTGCCACCGTCATACAGTGGAGACGACCACTTCAGGGATACTGTGGTCCTTGTTACGTTGGTGACTTCAGGCTTACCCGGTGGATCTAAACAACAAATCAACAATGTTTGTCAGACATTTTTGTCTAAAAACATATTAATTTAGTAACTCTTCATGGTGTGATACTAAACTCACCAACAGGGTTTTGAGCAACTGCTCCCTTTGAGGCCTCACTAGCTTTGCTCAGTCCAGCACTGTTCATGGCATAAACCCTGAACTGATATTCCAGGCCTTCCACCAGACCTTCCACCTTGTAAGAGCACTCAAAGCAAGGGATCTTGTTCTCCCTCACCCACAGGATATTGTTCCTTTCCTTCTTCTCAATCCAGTAACCAGTCACCTTGCTTCCACCATCATGGTAGGGCTCCTCCCATTGCAGTGTCATTGTATTAGCAGTGACATTAAAGATTATAGGCTTTGTCGGTGGACCTGCAGGTGCTGTGATCAGAAATTAGGTATTGCTGTTTTATTCAAGTTCAACATAAGAATCTTATGGAATAGGATGGAAATGAATATTATAAATTCATAAGCTCAAAAGTAACATTATAGAGTAACACTTACTGTAAGGATGCTCAGCGACAATAGTCTCAGACTCAGTGGACTTGCTGACACCAAATCTGTTTTCTGCAGAGACCCTGAATGTGTACTGCATGTATTTGGTCAGGTTACTGACGTGGAGAGAGGTGCGCTTCACGCTGGAGTTGATGAGCTGCCAGGCCGTTGAGCCAGATTCACGCTTCTCTACGATGTAGTTGGTGATGTCAGTGCCACCATCATCTTCTGGTGGATGCCAGTTAACAACACAGGACTCAGAAGTAATTGATGAGATTTCTATTGGTCCACTTGGAGGACTGGGTCTGCCTGTGACATTAACTTCAATAGTAAACGTTCTGGTTCCTGCCACATTCTCCAGAGTCAGATGGTATTTCCCACCATCTCCTCTCATGGCCTCCTTAACTGAGATACTGGTTCTGTCCTTAGTAACTTTGATTGAGACTCTGTCTGTGTTTTTCAGTCTCATTTCCTCCAACTTCCAGGTGGTCTTAGGAGCAGGTCTGCCACTGATTGGAACATCGATGGTGAAAGTGCTTCCAGACCTGCATGTGATGAGCTGGTTGGTGATTTCACTGAGGTCAGCAGCAGGTTCAATGTGAGGCTCTTTGACCAGCACAGGAGCCAGAGTTTCCTTGGGCTTGCTATAACCAGCTTCATTCTTAGCCTTCACACAGAAGTCATATTCATCACCCTTGTTGAGCTTTTCGACAACATAGGTCAGATTTTTGGTGTTGCCAACAACTACCCATTTGTCTGTACCTTTTGGCCTAGCTTCAATGACGTAACACTGAATGCGACTACCGCCATCATGCTCTGGTTTCAGCCAGCCTAGTGACACAGAGTTGTCTGTGGTGTCGAGGATATCCAGTCTCTTTGGAGCTGATGGTGCTGCAGTGGCAATGACAGGCTCAGTCAGCTCAAATGCCTCACCCACACCGTGCTGGTTCTCGGCTGAGACTCTGAAGAAGTATGGCACTCCTTCCAGCAGGTCCTGTATCTTTAGGTAGTGCTGTGTGCATTTGCTACCGGACTGCTGCCAAGTGCGGCGGCTAGCCTCACGCCTCTCAACAATATAGTGATGGATTCTGGCTCCGCCATCATTAAGAGGAGATTTCCACATAAGTGTGACTGAGCCTCTGGTCACCTCCATGAAGGCAACAGCCTCTGGAGGTCCAGGAGTGTCCATGACTTTTACAACAAATGTAGTAGCCTTGCTACCACTGGAATTTTCTAGGTTTACAGTATATTTGCCAGTATCATTTCTAGAGCAGTTTTCAATGCTCAGAGAACTGTAACCATCAGTAGTTGTTACCTCTGACATGACACTGAGCTCTCCTTCCTCCTTCACCCAAGTGGCAGTAGGAATAGGCTTTCCTCTGAAGTGGATGCCCAAGCACACTGAACCTCCCGCTTTGACAATGTGTGTCTGCTTAAAGGCAGCATCAATATCTACCTGTGGCACTGTTAGCCTATCTACTGCCTGAGCAGGCTCTGGAATTTCCTTGTCTTCACCTCTACCCACATGATTGACAGCTGCAACACGGAATTTGTACTCAGCCCCTGTCTGCAGACCTGTCACCACATAATTTGTTTCAGTTACAAGCTCCTCATTTACTCTCTTCCATTCCACCTCTTCTCCCTTCACCATTTCAATTATGTAGCCAAGAATCTCCATGCCTCCATCGTCAGCAGGCTTGGTCCATTCCAAACTGATGGAGGTACTGGTGGAGTCCGAAACACAGACCACTGATGGAGCGCAAGGTATATCTTTTGGCTCAGCGGCTTTGATGGGTAAAGAGATGTTGCTAGGAGTTCCAACACCAGCATCATTTACAGCCATAACACGGAACTCGTATTCCATATCCTCTGTCAGGTTGATAACCCTATGTGCACAGTCAGTAATAGGCTTCTTGGTGATCACCTTGTAGAACCGGACAGTCTTCTTTTCACGTTTTTCCAGGATGTAATAATGAATCGGGCTTCCTCCATCAGATTTTGGAGGAGTCCAGGACAAGGTGATGCTTTCTCCTGTAACTTCAGTTGCATCAGGAGTGCCTGGAGCATCAGGAGTGGCTGGGGAAACAATTTTAATAGTGAGTGGAAATGACTAAATAAATGTAATATAGATTTGAAAACTTCCATATGTTGATTTTTAAAACCTTCCAAAATGACAACTTACTGTATTGCATCTGTGCAATGATGGGACTGGATTCCAGAGGTCTGCCAACTCCAAACTTGTTAACAGCAGAGACCCTGAATTGATACTCATTAGTCTTAATGAGCTTGGTTGCGTGGAAGGTGCACTCCTTACATTCATCAGACACCAATGCCCACGAAATCTTGGCTGTCTCACGCTTCTCAATGATGTAATGTGAAATCTCAGAACAACCATCTTTCTCTGGTGGGTTCCAAGACAGACTGCACTTGCCCTCTGAGATGTTACTGAAAGTGATCGGTCCAACAGGCTCGCCAGGTGTATCTGTGTCAAATAGTTGTGAGAAAGTTAAGTTAGAATACAAATGAATAGAATGGTAAATATTGATACTGAAGTATAGGGAGAAAACTTTCAAAAATGCAAACCTTGGACTTGAACAAGGATGTTTTCCTTTTTGGTTCCAGACCCATTGGTAGCTTCCACAGTGTAGCGCCCACAGTGTGAACGATCAGCATCCCTGACAAAGAGGGTGCTGGATCCAGGAACTGTAATAATGTCCATCATCTTTTTTGTAATCTCCACACCTTCTCGGAACCAGACAACTTTGGGAACTGGGCGTCCAGTGATGGTCACCTTTAGCCTGATGCTGTCTCCTGCCTTGACTGTCAAACCTTCAAAGTACTCTGGGCCAAACTCAATGTTTGGAAGAGCTGGTTTGGGAAAAAAGGCATTAGTTTACAGCGGGCAGCTTTAGTAAGCTATGTAGAGGTAATTCTTGGAAAAATGAGCTGAGGAAAACATGGGTAGCAACCAAGGGAAACAAAAGCATTGGACTTCAACTATACTATTTACCCTTTAAACTCTGATTTAATGCTTCCCCAATATCTACACTGTCCAAGCTCTTTCCTGCTATTACTCACCATTTTCACTTCTGACAGCAATCATGCCAGAAGAGTTGGATGGAGGACTGACAACACCCATGGCATTTCTGGCAATGACCCTAAACTCATAGCGTTCATTTATTGCCAATCCAGTGACGGTATACTGACAGTCGTGCACATCAGTCAAGTTGGCCTTGAACCAGCGTCCATGTCCTTGGCGTTTCTCGATATTGTATCCAACAATCTTGCTACCGCCATCACGTTTGGGTGCATCCCATTTCAGTGACACTGAGTCACTAGTCACATCAGTGTAATCAGGCTGGCCAGGAGGATCTGAAATGCATAATGCACCTTTTAACTCTTTGCCACAGTGTTTTTATTCCGACAACATTTTTCTCAGATTTTATACATAACATGCAAAATTTCCAGCATGTTGTATTTTTCTAGTGTAACAAAGGGATTTATGTCATGGTCTGAATTAATACTCACCAACTGGACTGACGGCCATGATTGGTTTGCTCTCATCACTCATTCGGCTGAACCCAGCATCATTCTGTGCATAGACTCTAAAGGAGTATTCAAGGCCTTCAATGAGCTCCAAAATCCTGTGATCTGTTTCTTTGATCAACATAGTGTTCACCTTTTGCCACATAATGCTATTCTTCTCCTTCTTCTCCACATGATAGCCCTGAATAGGGGTGCCACCATCATAGATAGGTTTCTCCCATTGAATGGTCATACCATCGTTGGTAACATTGTATACAATCGGCTTGCCTGGTGGGCCTGGTGGTCTGAATTGGTGCTTGGCAATAACCATTTGCGAAAGCAGAGGCTCGCTGACACCATACCTGTTTTCAGCACACACTCTAAACTGGTATTGGACACCTTTGATAAGGTTGGAGACTTTGAATTGAGTATCCTGTACACTGGAGGAGGCCATCTTCCAGTCATTTTGGGAGGTATCACGTTTCTCCACGGTGTAGCAAGTTATGTCTCCACCACCATAGTCATTTGGTTCATCCCATGAGATCATAATGCTTTCTGCTCTCACTTCGTCCAGTCGGATAGGTCCAACAGGCTTTGATGGTGGTCCCAGTGTGATGACACGGATATGGAAGGATTTCCTGTTCACTTTGTTGTCAAGGGTTAAGGTGTATTTGCCCTCATTCTCCTTCTTCACATTCTTAATCATTAGGGTGGCTTTGTTTTCTGTTGTCTTGAAGCGTACTTGATCACTCTCTTTAAGCGGCAGGCTGTCCTTCATCCAAAGAACAGAAGGTCTGGGTTTGCCTTTGTATGGCAGTTCAATGTGCACATTGTGACCCAGGCGAATGCTGATGCTACCATGTGGATATTCTGTAAGGTCTGCCTCTGGTGTAATAATGTAGTCAATGACCTTGATAGGTCCAATTTCAACAAAATCTCCATGTCCTTTCTCATTCCTGGCAGCAACTCTAAAGAACATGTTCGAGTGCTCCTTCAGTTTCTTTACCTCAAACTCACACTGTCTGCTTGTTCCTCCTAATGACCAATCTTCATTCTTGACCTTCTTCTCAATAATGTAGTCAGAGATTATACTACCACCATCGTAATCTGGTTTAAGCCACTGGAGAGTGATGGAGGTCTTTGATGAATCTTTCATTGAAACCTCCTTGACTGGGCCTGGAGTTTCTGTAGCCTTAACAGGTTCATGTGTTTCACATGGATCACCGATACCATTCTCATTCTCTGCTAAGACACGGAAGAAGAAGGATGTCTTTTCAGAAAGATCTTCAATGGTGTATGTTGTGTCTGTGCATTTGTTTGTCACCATAGAGTATGATCTCTTGGATGAGTCTCTCTTCTCCACAACATAGTTAGTAATCTCTGCACCGCCATCAAGAAGTGGGGCCTCCCAGCAGAGAGTCACCTTTCCACGGGTCACCTCCTTCAGGACCAGGTTCCTGCACTGAGCTGGGGTGTCTTGGACTTTGACAGACAGAGTCACTGTCTTGGGCTCACCCACACCATTCTCTATCTTTACTGTATATTTTCCAGTATCAAGCTTGGTCACCTCACGCATAACAAGGACTGTGCTTGTGTCTGAATGGTGGAATTCATATTTGGGATCGTGGTCAATGCATTCTTCTCCCTTGCTCCAAGAGGCAGTGGGCGCAGGTCTGCCCTTCAATGGAACAGACAGCTCAACATCCTTGCCGGCCTTCACAATGTAGTGAGTTCTCATGGCAACATCAGAGTCAATCTGGGCCTCCTCTGGGAAGGGAGTATATAGAAGGTCATACAGGGGAAACTATATGTGGGCAACATGAATACAAAACAAGAAACACATGCTGTACACTGAAGACACGATTTATTTTATTTTCAATAAGTAATGAATTTACCCAGGATGTCCTTAGCCTGCACTGGTTCAGTCATCTCCAGAGGCTCTCCGCGACCAGCACAATTGACAGCAGAGACTCTGAAGAAGTAGTTAACATTTGGTTTTAAATTGTGGACAACATATTCTGTTGTTTTAACCTCTCCTTTGGAGGTAATCATAGCCCATTCTTTTTCTCCCTCCACAAGCTTTTCCACCATGTAACTTGTGACCTCACTTCCTCCATCCCATTCTGGCTTGGACCAGCCCAAAGTGATGGAAGTCTTGGTAGAGTCCACCACCTTTAACTTGCAAGGCTCATCTGGTGGATCTGTAAGTACCATGTATTTGTTAAGTGGAGTGTAGATTAGTAATCATTACTTTTGTGGTAAATCTGTGAATCTAAGTGTACTTACCAACTGGGTCAGCAGCCTTATAATAGTCTGATGCATCAGAAAACGGTCCCTCTCCGGCCTTGTTAATGGCACACACACGATACTGGTATTCATTTCCTTCTGTCAAGTGATAAACTGTCTGTTTGGCGTCAGTGACAGGCTCTTTATAAACTCTGATCCAGCGCAAGCTCTTCTTGTCTCGTCTCTCCAGGTAGTAGCCTGTCACTGCACTGCCTCCATCCACACCTGGTTTGCCCCATTCCACCACCATAGTGGACTTTGTAATGGTGGTCACCTCAGGGGTATGAGGCTGCCCAGGAGTGACTTTAAGAACAGACAATAGGTATGTTAAGATCACATAACAGTGAAGTTAATGACAAAAAAGCCTGATAAAAATAAAATGTGTTAAAAAGAAGAAGAAACACAGAGGATAGCTGCTGTGGATTCCATGCCACTCTAGTGAAACCTACCAAAGGCATTCTTAGCGATGACAGACTCTGACTCCAGTGGTTCTCCAACTCCATACTTGTTAACACCCATTACACGGAATACATACTCATTTCCACGGACCAGCTTGCCAACAGTAATGTACGTCTGTTCACACCTTTCAGAAACTGTTGACCACACCACTCTACTGGTTTCACGTCTTTCAACAATGTAGTGGGTGACTTTGGAGCCTCCCTGGTCACACTCAGGCACAGGTTCCCAGCTGAACATAATTCTTTCTGCTGTGATGGAGTTGAAGTTAATAATGCCAGCTGGGGGTCCAGGTTTGTCTAAGGAAAGATAAAAAATTAAAATAACATGGATGGATGAGATGATGGAGGCTTTATAGTCTGGATTTAAACTGGTTAGGAATTCAGATGTAAGGAAATGTGAGAATCAATAACTTATAAATACCTAGGATTTCAGTTCTGATGGTTGCAGATGCTGACCCCAGAACATTCTTAATCTTGATCTCATATGAACCTGTGTCATTGCGAGTTGCATCCTTGATCAGAACAGCAGAAGAGTCCGTTGTGCTTTCAGCAGACACAGTGGAGGTTGTTACTAGCTCCTTTCCATTCTTGAGCCACTCAATCGTTGGTAGAGGCTTGGCAATAATTCCTACTCTGAGCTTAACTGTAGCTCCAGCTTTGTACTGAACTACATCCAGGTACTCTGGAGGAAGGTCTATAGCTGGGGCACCTGTGACGAGAAACATTTATACAAGTGTATAAATAAAATTATTACAAGTAATTAATAAATGTCCATATAATTTTGGATTATATGCTCACCACATGCATCAACACAAGTCACTGGTCCAGCAATGAGAGATGGATTGCTGACAGACCCAACTGCATTCTTAGCATAAACTCTGAACTCATAAGACTCATCCTGGGTCAGTCCAGATACAGTGAAACCCATCTCAATGATGTTTGTAAAGTTGGCCTTCACCCATCTGCCGCTGGGTGCCTCCCTCCTTTCTACACTGTAACCAGTAATCTTACTGCCACCATCATATGGAGGCCTCTGCCAGGCCAGACTGACCGAGTTCTTCGTGACTTCGGTGACATGAACATTTGCCGGGGGTTCTGTGTTATTAAAGTGAGAAAGATCAAAGTTTAATAAAGTAACTGCAAAGATTTTCAGTTGTAAGCTCATATAATTAAGGCATAAAACTGCAAAAATTAAATACTTAAAATACTGACCACAGGCATCAATAGCAAGCACTTCTTCTGATGTTTTGCTCATTTTTCCAATACCAGCAGAATTTTCAGCTGCCACCTTGAATTCATAGATAAGACCAGGGCAGATGTTTGTGACACGCCACTGGTCTCCTGGGATTGGGGTCTTATTGATTTTCTGCCAAAGGATGCTGGTCCTCTCTTTCATCTGGAGATGGTATCCAACTACAGGGTTTCCACCATCATTAACTGGCTCATTCCAGCAGACTGTGAGACTCTCTCTAGATACATAGCTAACCCAAGGTGTGGATGGAGGTCCAGGCACAGCTGTTACAGAACACACTCTTGTTAGAATACATTAACAAAGATGCCTTGTTCATAAAACAGAAGAATTGGAATTGAAGATACAGGATAAAGTGGCTTACTGTATGGAAGCTTTATCATGACCGGCTTGCTGTCAATATGATCACTGATGCCATAACGATTCTCAGCCTTAATTCTGAACTGGTACTCCTCTCCTTTAGTCAGCTTAGTCACCTTGATCTCACTTCTGGCAATGGTAGTCGACACCTCTACCCAGGCAGGAGTGCTGGTTTCACGTTTAAGAACAACATAATTCGTAACAGGACTGCCACCATCGTACTCTGGAGGAGTCCATTTCAGACACACTGTGGTCTCTCCAACTTCTCCAATCTGAACTGGACCAACAGGAGGTCCAGGTCTGTCCAGCACAACGAAGATAATGAAAATCTTGGTAGTACCTCCTGCATTTGAGGCTGTGATTTCATATTTGCCAGCATCCACTGAAACACTTTCATTTAGGGTGATGATTAAACTATCTGGAGTTACTTCTGTCAGCAGCCTCTTGGATCCCTTAATGACAATATTGTTCTTGGAAACAGTGACCTTTGGCATGGGCCTGCCAGTTAATGGAATCTCAAAGGTCAGATTGGATCCTGCTCTTACATAAACTGTATTCTTGGGGTAGTTCTTTAGGTCAAACTCTGGAGCCTCTGTTGGAAAAGAAAAATAATAACACAGGACTGTGGTAAGACATGGCAGCTTAGTAAAACAATAATAATGTTTATTATTTCGGAAATACCATAGCTTTTAAAAACTTGCCCATTTATATAAATTAGGATTATTATAATTATTATAATTAGGATTAATTATACATAGACATAGCATGTCAGAAATGTACATTATGTAATATGTGTAATCTGAAAAGTTTAAAGTAAAGACAGCAACAATACCGTGTATTTCCTTGACAATAACTGGAACGATCATCTCCTTGGGTTCACTAAGTCCAGCATGGTTCTCAGCACGGACTCTGAAAAAGTACTCAGCACCTTCCCTAAGGCTCTTGATTGTGTGAGTCAAGATCCTCACAGTGGCACATTTCACCCATTTGGTCTGTCCTTTCTCCAGGGCATCAATAAGATAACCAGTGACTCTGCTTCCGCCATCATATTCTGGTCTGGTCCAGGCAATAGTAACACTGTCCTTGGTAACATTTGCAACTCCAAGTTTCATAGGTGGACTTGGTACCTCTATAACAGACAGCAGGACAATTTTATTAAGTCCATAATATTGATTTATGATGTTTTTAAAGAAAAAACCTTTACAAATATAAGCACTCAGTGCATATGTTACCTGTGATCTTTGTCCCAGCCTTAGCGTCCTGAGGGACACCCACTCCATACTCATTTTCTCCAATAACTCTGAAATAATAGATAGCTCCCTCCTGTAGGTCTTCCACTTTGTAAGTCAGAGTGTGGCAGTTGCCAGTCACAGACACCCAGGCTTTCTTACTGGCCTCACGTTTTTCAACATGGTAGGCCTTTACTGCATCACCACCATCATTCTCTGGAGGATCCCAAGTGAGGGTTGCAGAATCCCTGGTCACTGAAGTTACTTTAACGTTCACTGGGGGTCCTGGAGAGTCAAGTACTTTGACAACCACAGGCAACGTTGCTTTTCCTAGTGGTGATTCAATTGTGACAGTGTATTCTCCAGAGTCATTTCTAGTTGACTTCTCAATAGTCAATGAAGTGCTGGATTCTGTTGATTCAATGGTTCCTCTGACTTTCAGATCAACACCCTCCTTAGCCCATGTCACTGATGGCAAAGGGTTTCCCTTGAATGGCACATTAAGAGTAAATGCTGTACCATGCTTAACAGAGAGCACTTTACGCATCTCAATGTCAACATCAAATGATGGTTCTGCAGTTCTGTCCTTTGCGGCAGATGGATTTGAATATGGACTACGCACACTGCTGCCAACTTTATTGATTGCTTTAACACAGAATTCATATTCTGCATCTGTCTTCAATCCAGTGATGGTGAATTCTAAGCTCTTTGTAAGAGGGATGGCCTCAACCCATCTTGCTAGTTCTTCAGGTGACTCAAGTACCTCCTCTTCCTCCTCATATTCTTCTTCTTCCTCTGGTTTCTGGATGTAGTCTCTGTATTCTACACTGTATCCAAGGATAGGAGCACCACCATCATCTGTTGGTGGTTTCCAGACAATAGACACGGTGTCTTTGGTTGAATTCACAATCTTTGGCTTGGTTGGACGAGAAGGAATGACCAGAGGATCTACTGCTCTGAATGTTGCAGATGGTTCACTCGGTGGACTCAAACCAGCTGCATTTTCAGCATAAACTCGGAAGTCATATTCACAACCCTTGCGGAGTTTAGTTACTACTGTGGTAAATTCAGGAACTGGATCTCTGTTCACACGGACCCAACGCATGCTTGTTTTCTCACGCCGCTCAATCACATATCCAGTAATGGGACTGCCTCCATCATTGGCTGGCTTGCACCAGGTGAGGGTCATTGAGTCTCCAGTTATAGTAGTGACATCAACACTAGCTGGAGCAGTGGCAAAGGTGTATGGATTTGTAACCTTTATAACATCACTCTCCAGAGCTTCACCAACACCATGCTTGTTAATAGCAAGAACCCTAAAGATATAGTCATTGTCCTTGAGCAGACCTGTGACTTTAAAGAATGTTTTTGTGACATCTGCCTTCACCAGTGTCCATGACAGCCGACTGGTCTCACGTTTTTCAACAACATAATGAGTGATGTCTGCACCACCAGATTCCTGAGGTGGACCCCAAGACAGAGTGCACTCTGCTGCTGTGATACCTGTAATCTGAAGTGGTCCTGCTGAGGGTCCTGGCCTATCTAGAATCACACAGTTTATTGGCATGGTAACTGTTCCACCAATATTTTGTAAAGTCAGGGCATACTGTCCAGAATCTCTTCTGATACAATCCTTCATAGTGAGACACGTGCTGGTGTCTGTTGAAACAATTTGAATTCTAGCTCTTAGCTCGATTTCTTTGCCATTCTTGGTCCATGAAATGACAGGAGCAGGACGTCCCGCAAGATCCGCATTAATCTTTAGAGTTTCTCCGGCTTTCACAAACACGGTCTCTCTGAACTTCACATCAATCATGATGCGTGGTGGCTCCACATCATCTTTAATAGTGATGGGACCAGTATTGTCTGATGGTATACTAAACAGTCCAGCTGCATTCTTTGCAATGACACGGAAATCATACTGGCTGTTCTCTGTAAGGCCTGTCACATCATAATGGGTCTCAGGTACATTAGTGAAGTTGCACCTTGTCCATCGTCCTTCTGGAAGGTCTCTGCGTTCAATTGTGTAACCAGAAACCTTTGCTCCACCATCATATTCTGGTTTTTCCCAAGATAAGGAGACTGATGTTCTGGTGATTGCAATGATAATGGGTTTACCTGGAGGGTCACATGGATCTCTTGCTGCTACGGCTTCACAAGCCTTGCTACATTTACCAATACCGGCAATATTTTCAGCATATACACGGTATTCATACATCATGCCCTCTTCAATTCCAGTGACTTTGTACTCTGTATCTTTGATCATTCCTCTGTTCATCTTTGTCCAAAGAATGCTAGAACGCTCCTTCCTCTCCAGGTGGTAGCCCAGAACAGGACTACCACCATCACTAACTGGCTCATTCCAAGTCACCAGCATATAAGACTTGGTGGCCAGTTTCACTATGGGTGTAGAAGGAGGTCCGGGCTGTTTAAAATTGTACTGAGCAGTGATTCCAGGTGAATCCAGATAACTACTCTTTCCATAGCGGTTAACAGCATAAATACGAAACTGATACTCTGCTCCATGTGTAAGGCGGCCAGCTTTGAAAGCTGTTCTAGCAACATTACTTGCTATCATCTGCCATTCCTGTGTGTTTGTGTCTCTCTTCTCCACAATGTAGTTGCTGATGGAGCAGCCACCATCATATTCTGGTGGGGACCAGGAAAGGGAGATGCTGTCTGAAGTCACTGCATCCACCTTAATTCCTTTAGGTGGACCTGGCTTATCAAGGACAATGACTCCAATATCTGCTGTAACAGTTCCTGCTGTGTTTGCCAAAGTCATTTCATACTTCCCAACATGTTCCTTCTTAGCCTCTTTGATAATGATTTTGGATGAGGCTGCAGTGTTTAAGATAGAAACTGATGTGGTTTGCTTCAAAGGAAGGCCATCCTTCTTCCAGGACACAGCGGGCTTTGGTCTGCCTCTTATTGGAACCTCAAAAGTGAGGTCACCTCCAGCCTTCACAGTGTATGTGGTAAACAGCAAGTTGATAGATGGTTCAATAGCAACATCCTTTGCAACCACAGGTAAGCCAAGATCCTTTGGCTCACTCTTCCCCTTCTCATTGATTGCAACAACTCTGAATAAATAAGCTTCATTTGGAGTTAAATTAGGAATAGTTGCTTCCGGTACCTTAACTGTACATGCTGTGCCCCATTTATCCCCACTCTTAGGCTTAAATTCTACATTGTAGCACATTACTTTGCATCCACCATCATGAGCAGGTTTCTCCCAAGCCAGTGACACACTAGTCTTGGTCAAATCTACAAGGGTAACCTTGCTTGGTGGCAAAGGTACCTCAGCTACCTTTACTTCTTTGGTTTCGACCATCTGGCCTTGGCCATATTCATTAACAGCACAGATTCTGAAGTAGAAAATTCCACCTTCTGGCAGGTCTTCTACCTTAAATGAGTTTGCTGTACAGTTGCTGGTGACAGCAGCATAGGCCTTCCTAACAGACTCTCTCTTCTCTATGATGTAGTTTGTGATTTTAGAGCCACCATCAGTAAGTGGAGTATCCCAGGCAAGAGTCACTGAATCCTTCTTTAGCTCCTTCACGGTAAAGTTTTGTGGTGCACTTGGTGTATCCAAAATTCTCACTGCAACAATTGCAGATTTTTTCCCACTACTGTTTTCTAGTGTTAGTGAGTATTTGCCACTGTCAAAGCGATTAACATTGTCAATGACAAGCATGGTGAATGAACGAGTAGTATCAATTACAGCACGCTCTGTAAGGGTACTGTCAACTTTCTCCCATTTTACAGCAGGCTCAGGTCTTCCTCTGATGGTGACAAAGAGGCGTAGAGTCCCACCAGCACGGACAGATAGAACCTTTCTGAGTTCAGCATCAAGTTCTATCTCTGGTGCTTCTGCCCTGTCAGAAGTAACCACTGTGCCATGGACATTAGCAGCCTCCCCCACTCCTTCTGAATTTATTGCATAGACACGGAACTGGTACTCTCCACCCTCCTTCAAGTCTGTTATAGTTAATTTGGTGGCTTGAATGCCACTGGGTGGAGTGAACATTGTCCATTCTTTTTCAACTGGTGCTTCTACTGCTGGTGCTATCTCTGCCTCCTCTGTTGACTCAGGTACCGGTGTATACTCCCTCATTTCAACAATGTATCCCTTGATATAAGCACCGCCATCAAAGTCAGGTTTGCCCCAAGACAGAGAGACAGAGGACTTTGTGTAGTCTGTTACTTTAGGATGGTGCGGAGGCCCAGGTGGTCTTATGGCATCACATGCCCTGTAGAACAGGGACAGCTCACTGAAATCTCCCATTCCAACCTCATTCTCAGCAGCAACACGGAACTCATAGAAGTGATCTGTGCTCAGACCTGTGACTTTAAACTGAGCGTCTGTAAGCTTTTGTCTGTTGCATTTTGTCCACCGTACACTGTCTTTGTCACGTTTTTCAAGATGGTAGCCTTCAATTTCAGCTCCACCAGTCTGTTCAGGAGCTGTCCACGACAAAACTATAGAGTCCTTTGTGATCAGACTGGCTTCTGGAGTTCCAGGAGCGCTAGGAGGCTTGTAAGGATTGCGTGCAATAATGGGTTCACTTTCCAGATAGTCACCAATGCCATATTTGTTCACTGCTCTGACTCTGAAAATGTATTCATCTCCAGGAAGCAAATTTGTTACTTTATGGTACAGACCCTTGATGTCTGATGCAGCCACGGTCCAGGACAACCTGCTAGTCTCTCTCTTCTCCAGCACATAGTGAGTGATACTGGCTCCGCCATCTAGAGCTGGCTCAGACCAGGCAAGAATGCACCTGTCGGCCATGACTCCAGTAATCTTCATGGGTCCAGTGGGTGGACCTGGTTTATCAAGGACTTTAACTGTGATAGGGAACACTTTTGTACCACCCAGATTTTTGAGGATGAGGTCATAGTGGCCACTATCAAGCTTGGTTACATCCTTAATCGTCATTGCTGCACGTTTCTGTGTAGTTTTCACTTCGATGCGCAAAGCTTTGTCCATTTCCTTGCCCTCTTTCAGCCAGAGCACCTCAGGAATTGGTTTTCCATAGATGTCTGCATCCAGAAGCAGATTTTCTCCAGCATTTACAACAATAACATCTTTGTATTTAGGATCCATTGAGGCCCTTGGTGGTTCAATTTCATCAGTAGCAGTAATAGGTCCAGAGCTGTCAGATGGCTCGCTAAAGATGCCAGCTGCATTTCTTGCAATAACTCTAAATTCATATTGCTCATTTTCTGTTAGACCAGTGACAGTGTACTCAGTCTCAACTATATTGGTAAAGTTAGCTCTTACCCAGCGTCCATCAGGAGAGGCGAGGTCTTTCCTTTCCACAATATATCCATTCACTTTGCTACCACCATCATACTGAGGCTTAGTCCACTGAATCCTGATCTGGTTCTTAGAAATAGATACAGCTTCTGGGGTACCAGGAGGATCACATGGGTCGCGAGCAACAAAGGACTCGGATACTTTACTGCATCGGCCAATGCCAACAATATTTTCAGCATAAACTCTAAATTCATATCCAATACCCTCCTCAAGGTTAACGATCTTGAATTGTGTGTCTGTAATGAGAGTCTTGTTCAGTTTGCTCCATAGAATGCTGCTTCTTTCCTTGCTTTCCAAATGGTAGCCAATAACTGCACTTCCACCATCATTGACTGGCTCATTCCATTCAATGATCATCATTTCTTTAGTTGCATATTTCACATGTGGTGTTCCTGGAGGACCCGGTGGTTTGAATGGATATTGCACCACAATGGCCTTGGAATCCAGAGGCGCACCCTTTCCATATCTATTTTCAGCTATGATTCTGAACTGATATTCTGAACCTGTCTTCAGCTTGCTGACCTTAAAAGCTGTTCTAGCTAGCTGAGTGGTGACTGTTTTCCATGTTGTACTGGTTGTGTCTCTCTTTTCTACTATGTAATTCTTTACTTGGCATCCACCGGTGTACTCTGGGGGGTCCCAGGAGAGGTGGACAAAGGTGTTGCTCACTTCAACAATCTTGACTGGCCCTTTTGGTGGACCAGGCTTGTCGAGGATAATGACAGATACATCCTCTGCGGTTGTTCCAGTGGTGTTGGCTGCTGTAATTGTGTATTTGCCAAAGTCCTCCTTGCATGCCTCAGTAATTTCTATTCCCGTTGTTGTTTTAGTGGATATTATATTCATTCTTGATGTCACCTTCAAAGGCTGACCATCCTTGGCCCAGGTGACTTTAGGTTTTGGCTTGCCAAGAACAGGAAAATCTAACTTTAGATCCTTTCCAGCTAATACACTGTAAGTGTTGAATGGAATTTTGATGCTGGGCTCCATGGTCATGTCAGTGGCAATCACAGGTGCAGCAAGTGCTTTTGGCTCACTCTTTCCCTTTTCATTGTAAGCAATGATGCGGAATAGGTATTCTATTCCAGCTGTAAGGCCTGTGACAGTACCTTCACATGTTTTTGTATTTGTTGCAACTCCCCACTTATCTGTACCCTTAGGTTGCATCTCAATTAGATAGCCAGCAATTCTGCTCCCTCCATCCTGCTCAGGTTTCTCCCAGGCCAGTGAGACACTGGATTTAGTGACATCATTGAGGAAGATCTTTCCAACAGGCAGTGGTACTTCAGAGGCCTTGGAGGCAGTCTTTGTTTCCACAGCCGGCCCAATTCCATATTCATTCTCAGCCATGACTCTAAAGTAGTACATAGCACCTTCAATCAAGTTCTCAACTTTGAATGTTGTTTTGGTGCATTTTGTGGACACATTTGCATATGCCTTTCTTGTTGATTCACGTTTGTCAATGACATAGTTCTTGATTTTGGCACCTCCATCAATCAATGGAGCATCCCAAGCAAGAGTGACAGAGTCCTTTCTGATTTCTTTAACAACAAGGTTCTGTGGGGCCCCAGGGGCATCCAGAATTTTAACTGAAATAACCTCAGACACAGTGCCACTGCTGTTAGTCAGTGTGAGGGTGTATTTTCCTGAGTCACTTCTGTCACATGAGTCAATAGACAACTGTGTGAAATTATGAGCTTTCTCGACCACTGGTTTTTCAGTCAGGTTTCCATCATCCTTAGTCCACTTTATCTCAGGTGTTGGTCTGCCCTTAAATGGAATATTGATTCTAACAGAGCCGCCTGCTTTCAGTACAATGCCCTTCCTCAGCTCAGAGTCAAGGTGGATCTCAGGTGGTTCGACCCTTTCTTCAGGCTTAGCTGTTCCAGACAGAACTGCCGGCTCGCCAACTCCCAATTTGTTCAGAGCACACACTTGAATCTTGTACTCCTGACCCTCAGTAAGCTTTGTAATTTCATATTTGTTGACACGCAGGCCAGTTGGAGGAGTGACCATGGTCCATTCTTCCTCTTCAGCCTTGCAGACTTCAACAATATATCCTTGAATGACACTGCCACCATCAGACAGAGGTTTACCCCATGACACAGTAATAGAAGTCTTTGTTGAGTCAATCACATGCACATATCCTGGGGCTCCAGGTTTGTACTTGGGATCACAGGCCTTGTAGTATGAACTTGCAAGGCTTGGCTCTCCCACTCCAACTATGTTCTCAGCAGCCACTCGGAATTCATACTCATGGCCTGTGGTCAAGCCTGTAACTCTAAATGAGAGATCAGTGACCTTCTGTCTGTTGCATCTGGTCCATTTGATCCCGGTTCTATCCTTTTTCTCAATTATGTAATTTGTAATTTCACTGCCACCATCAGTCTCAGGGGCAGACCAAGAGATGGTCATACCATCATGGGCAATGTTAGATACATCCTCAATGTGAGGTGGACCAGGGAGAACAAATGGAGTTTTCATTATTACTGCACCAGACTCCAGTGGCTCACTTACACCATGACTATTAACTGCCATTACACGGAACATATACTCGTCACCTTCCAGTAATTTGGTAACTTTGTAGCATGTGGTGCCACAGTTGCTAGAAACAACAGTC
Source organism: Copadichromis virginalis (assembly GCF_057382275.1). Lineage (NCBI taxonomy): Eukaryota > Metazoa > Chordata > Actinopteri > Cichliformes > Cichlidae > Copadichromis > Copadichromis virginalis. The sequence continues at coordinate 41,021,478 of NC_140633.1, forward strand.
CAAGCTAGACGACTTGTCTCCCTTCTTTCAATGATGTAATGTGTAATAGGACTACCTCCATCATGTAGAGGGGGGTGCCATACCAGTGTGCATCTATCTTCAGCGACTCCAGTGACATGGAGTGGTCCTTCACATGGGCTAGGTTTATCCAGTACCAAAACCTTAAATTGAACAGTCTCACTACCGGCTTCATTTTTCAGCTGGAGTGTATAAGTTCCACCATCAACTCTAATGGAGTCTTTAATGACAATCATTGCATGGTTTTCTGTGTTTCTGATCTCTAGTCGAAGTGTGTTTTCAACTGGTTTGTCATCTTTGAACCACTGGATTGTTGGCAGCGGCTTGCCACGTACATCAGCATCTAGCTTGAATGTCTCTCCAGCATTGACAATAATGGTCTTGGTGAATGCAGGATCAATGGAGAATTTGGGTGCCTCCACAGCATCACTTGCAGTTATAGGTCCACTGTTATATGATGGTTTGCTGACAGTGCCAACAGCATTTTTAGCAATGACTCTAAAGTCATACTGTGCATTTTCAGTCAGACCAGTCACTGTAAACTGGGTCTCAATCACATTAGTAAAATTTGCCTTTACCCACCTGCCCTCGGGCAGATCACGCTTTTCCACAATATAGCCAGTGATATTGCTTCCACCATCATATTCTGGTTTAGTCCACTGAATGACAATGGTGTCTTTGGTCACATGGATGGCCTCTGGTATTCCAGGAGGATCACATGGATCACGGGCAACACATCCCTCTGAGACTTTGCTGCTCCTTCCAATTCCAACAATATTTTCAGCATAAACCCTGTATTCATATTCTACACCCTCCTCCAAGGGGTAACTCTTGAAACTTGTCTCGTGGATGAGAGTCTTGTTGATCTTGACCCAGAGAATACTATTCCTCTCTTTCCTTTCAAGATGGTAGCCAAGAACAGGACTGCCTCCATCTGTGACAGGTTCATGCCACTCAACAATTTGGTGGTCCCTAGAGAGAGAAGAGATGAAAGGAGTGCCTGGAGGGCCTGGCTCTCTGTATGGGTACTGAGCAACTACAGCAGATGAATCCAGACCATGGCTTTTACCATAACGGTTCTGGGCAATGATCCTGAACTGGTACTCAGCTCCAGTCTTTAGTCTAGGTACTTTTATGGTGGTTCTGGCCCAGTTGATACTAACATTCTCCCATGTTGTAGTAGTCGTATCTCTTTTCTGTACAACGTAGTTTGAAATTTGGCATCCACCATTGTGTTTTGGTGGGTCCCATGATATAGTGACACTCTGTGTTGTGATTTCATCAAATCTCACAGGGCCACATGGAGGGCCAGGTTTGTCAAGTACAATGACTTCAATTGTTGTGTCCTTCTTTCCAGCTGAGTTGGCAACATTTATGCTGTACATACCACCATCATCGCCTGCTGCCTCTTTTATGCTTAGTGTTGTATGTGTTGGTGTATTGACAATATGGACTCTTGTAGTAAACTTCAACGGAGCGCCATCTTTAGTCCATGTGATGGTAGGTTTAGGACGTCCAAAGATAGGAATGTCAATGTTAATGTCTTTGCCCACATGAACACTGTAGCTGCTGAATTCTGGACGGACATCTGGCTCAAAGACCAAGTTTTTGGTCATCACTGGCCCGGAAAGGACTTTGGGATCACTCTTCCCTTTATCATTGAGAGCTGTAATTCTGAAAAGATACTCCTCTCCTGGGTTCAAATTGGAGACTGTTGCTTCCATTGTCTTAAAAGTGTTTACAGCAGACCATTTCTCTTGACCCTTCAGCTGCACCTCAAGCAAGTACTGCATGATCCTGCTACCACCATCATACTCTGGCCTCTCCCAGGCCAGAGAGATGCTTGTTTTTGTCTGATCTGTAACAATTAAACTCTTTGGAGCCTGGGGCACTTCTGAGACCTTAAGAGGATCAACAGTTGCTGCAGGCAGACCAACACCATAAGCATTCTCTGCAAGTACACGGAAGTAGTAACTGCAGCCCTCCTGGAGTGGTTCGATCTGCCATGAAAGAGCATGACAATTTGTGACAACAGCTGCAAATGTTTTGCGTGTGCTTTCTCTTTTTTCAACAATGTAGTTTTTGATCTTGGATCCACCATCCAACAGAGGTGGTTCCCATTCCAATGTTACTGACTGGTTTGTAATTTCTTTCACTTTAAGATTAACAGGAGCACTAGGTGTGTCAAGGACGCGGACAACAACCAATGCAGATTTGGTTCCACTGGAATTCTCTGCAGAGACTGTGTATTTTCCACTGTCATTTCTGCTCATTTTATCAATCACAAGCAATGTATAACTGCTGGTTATCTCAACCTGAGCACTCTCTTTAAGGGGAGCTTCATCTTTGTCCCACTTTATAGTAGGTGTGGGCCTGCCTTTGATAGGAATGAAGAGTCTTAGGGACGCACCAGCTTTAATGGTAACAATTTTTCTTAGTTCTGGGTCAATGTCAAGGTCTGGCTCATCTGCTCTGTCCGTAGCAACAACAATTCCAGCAACATCAGCATGCTCACCAACTCCTACTTTGTTGATTGCATATACTCTAAACTTGTATGCCTGGTTTTCTTTCAGATTTGCAACTTCAAACTTAGTCTTCTTAACACCTGTAGCTGGTGTGCACATTATCCATTCTTCAACAACTGTGTCTGTGGCAGCTCCTTCAGCAGCAGGTGCTTCAGCAGTAGTAGTGCAGCACTCAACAATGTATCCCTGAATCTCACAGCCTCCATCAGAAATGGGTTTTCCCCATGACAGGAATACTGATGTTCTTGTAGTGTCTGTAACTCTTGGGTTATGTGGTGGGCCAGGCCTAAAGATAGGATCAAGAGCTTTGTAGAAAACAGTTGGGGAGCTTGGCTCACCAACACCAACAGAATTCTCAGCTGCAACTCTGAATTCATAATTGTGGCTTTCCAAAAGTCCTTTGACCTTAAAACTCAAATCAGTGACTGTTTGCCTATTGCACCTAGTCCATCTTACGCCTTCTTTGTCATGCTTCTCAATTATGTATCCAGTTACAGGACTGCCACCATCTTCAGAAGGAGCCTCCCAGGTAAGCACCATTGAATCCTTTTTAATATTTGAAACTTCTAAGTTCTTGGGCGATCCAGGTAGCATGTATGGATCCTTGATTATGACAGCAGGAGATTCAAGTGGTGCGCCTACTCCAAATTGGTTGACAGCACGGACTCTGAAGATGTACTCATTTCCCTCCAGGAGCTTAGTAACTTTTAGACAAATGTTCTCCACTTTTTGTTCAACTACAGTCCAGATTAGTCTGCTTGTCTCTCTTCTCTCCACAATGTAGTGACAGATCTTGCTGCCACCATCCTGCAATGGTGGTTTCCATGCAAGGCAGCATCTGTCTTTGGTTATTCCTGTGACAACAAGAGGCCCTTGTGGTTCTCCAGGTTTATCTAGAACAACAACATTGACCTGTACAGTCTTTTCTCCTCCAGGATTTTTCAGTAGCAAAATGTATTGCCCTCCATCAGACAGTTTAGCTTCTTTGACAGATATAAAAGCTTTGGTGGGTGTGTTCTTGATTTCCCTGTGAATTGTGTTGCCTAGTTCCTGCTCTCCCTTCATCCAGTGGATAGAGGGCAGTGGTTTTCCATGAACATCTGCATCAATTTTGAAGTTGTCGCCAGCACTGACCACAATATTCTGTGTATACTCTGGGTCAATGCTTATGCGCGGTGGCTCAATCTCATCTCTGGCAGTAATTGGACCAGTGCTGTAAGAAGGAATACTGAAAACACCAGCAGCATTTCTGGCAATGACACGAAACTCATACTGATTGCCCTCCACAAGTCCACTTGCTAAATATTCCGTCTCAATTACATTAGTAAAATTAGCCTTCAACCAACGACCCTCTGGAAGCTCCTTCTTTTCCACAATGTAGCCTGTAACCTTTGCACCACCATCATACTCAGGTTTGGTCCAAACAATAGTCACTGAGTCCTTAGTAATCTTTATTGCCTCTGGGGTGCCAGGTGGATCACAAGGATCTCTAGCAATATAGCCCTCCGACACTTTACTTGCTTTGCCTATTCCAACTATGTTTTCAGCATACACTCTGTATTCATACTCCATTCCTGGTTCTAGACCAGTGGTCTTAAAGGTTTGGTCTGTAATAAGAGATTTGTTTAGTTTGACCCAAAGGATGCTGTTCCTCTCTTTACGTTCAAGGTGGTAGCCCAAGATAGAACTTCCACCATCAATGACAGGTTCATTCCAGGTGACCACCATGCTATCTTTGGTGCAGACTGCAATGGATGGTGTACCTGGAGGGCCTGGGAGTTTATATGGGTATTGAGCCAAAATGCATGGTGATAGAAGAGCTGGACCTTTTCCATATCTGTTTTCTGCAGTAATTCTAAACTGATACTCAGAACCTGTTTTCAGCCTGCCTGCCTTAATTTTGGTCCTTGCTAGGTTGGAAGATACAACCATCCAGGCAGTTGTAGATGTGTCTCTCTTTTCTACAATATAGCTTTTGATGGTGCAACCACCATCATACTCTGGTGGATTCCAGGAGATGGTTACACTGTCAGAAGTGACTTCCTCTACCTTAACTGGACCACCTGGTTGGCCAGGTTTGTCAAGAACAACAATGCCAATATCTGCTTTAGTCTCTCCTGCTGTGTTGGTAAGAGTAATAATGTAGTGTCCAACATCATCTTTAGTAGCTTCTTTTATAGTGAGGTTCAGCATTGTGTCTGTAGCACCAAAGTTTACTCTGCTAGTTCTCTTAAGAGGGAGACCATCCTTTACCCATGAAACTGTTGCTTTGGGGCGTGCAATATAAGGAACCTCCACTTTCAAGTCTTCTCCTGCCAACACAGTAAATGTGTTGAACAACATTTTGACAGCAGGTGCAATAACAAGGTCTTTTACAATCACAGGGACTCCAATCTGACGTGGATCACTTGTTCCTTTTTCATTTCTTGCAGCAACACGGAACATATATTCTTCACCTGCATTTAGTCCACTAATAGTAGCTTCTGTTTCTTTTACGATCAGTGCTTGGGTCCACTTGTCAGCACCCTTAGGCAGGATCTCAACAACATAACAGCCCACTCTACTGCCACCATCATGCTCTGGCTTCTCCCAGGAGAGAGTGACACTGTTTTTGGTAACATCCTTAAGAGTGATTTTGCCAGGAGGCTGTGGTTTCTCTGACACCTTAACTGATTCACCAGTCTCAATGGGCAAGCCGATGCCATACTCATTCTCCGCTAAAACTCTAAAGTAATAGTTGCATCCTTCCAGGAGCTGGTCAACAGTGAAGGTGGTTTGATAGCAGAGAGCATTGACTGTGGCATATGCTTTTCTTGTAGACTCACGTTTTTCAACAACATAATTCTTAATTTTAACTCCACCATCATTCACTGGTGGATCCCAAGTCAGAGTCACAGCATCCTTTGTCACAGCAGTAATTTTCAGATTCTGTGGGGCACTTGGTGTATCAAGCACTCTGACTTGTACTGTAACTGTCTTGGAGCCAGAGCTGTTCTCAACAGTAAGATTATACTTTCCACTGTCAAATCGGTTGACATTTTCAATTATCAGTGATGTGTATGATGTTGTGCTGTCAATGATTGCCCTCTCAACTGGTTCCCCATCTCCTTTGGTCCATTTTACCTGAGGGGGTGGTCTGCCTCTGATAGGCACAAACAGTCTAAGTGAACAGCAAGCTCTAAGCCTGACAACTGACCGAAGTTCCGCATCCAAATCAATCTCAGGAGGGAGAAGCCTGTCCTCTGCCTTTGGATTACCAGGTACAGATGCTGCCTCTCCAATTCCTTCACTATTGACAGCAGAGATGTGAATCTTGTACTCTTGATTCTCCTTCAGGTTAACAATGGTGAATGAGGTAGCAGGAAGACCTTCCTTGGGTGTCACAATGGTCCATTCCTCTTCTTCCTTCTTTTCAGATGGGATGCATGTTTCTACAATGTAGCCCATTATTTCACAGCCACCATCAAATGCAGGTTTGTTCCAAGCCACAGTAATTGAAGACTTGGTTGTATCCAAGATTCTGGGGTTGCATGGAGCTTCAGGCTTGTATAGTCCATCAGTAGCCTTGTAGAATGGACTAGACACACTTGGTACACTCAATCCGGCAGCATTCTCAGCAATAATTCTGAATTCATATTCATGTCCAACAACAAGACCTGTTGCCTTGAACTGCAGATCTTTGACTTTCCTCTTGTTACACTTGACCCAACGGAGGCCCATTCTATCTTTTCTTTCAATATGGTAGGTGGTGATGGGAGTTCCACCATCACTCTTAGGTGCTTGCCACATGACAACCATTGAGTCTTTAGTGATAGCTGTCACCTCAGCATTCTCAGGAGGATCTGGAATCACATATGGGTTGTCTGCAATAGTGGGTTGTGATTCAAGCGATTCGCCAATTCCATATTTGTTCACTGCCATTACTCTAAAAATGTATTCGTTTCCTTTGAGCAGCTTAGTAACCTTGTATTGTGTATCTTGGAGGTCTGAAACAACACTGGTCCAAACCAGTCTGCTTGATTCACGCTTCTCAATCACATATCCTTCAATCTTGGAACCACCATCATCTGCAGGTGGAGCCCAGGAGAGTGCACAGTTCTCAGCTGTGACATCAGTTACCTTAAGAGGTCCAACTGGTGGTCCTGGTCTGTCAAGCACTTTAACATTAAAAATGTGCTTTGCAAATCCACCAACATTAGTGGCAGTCAAAATGAATTCACCTCCATCTGGCCTTATAGAGTCCTTGTTGGTTAGAGTAGTTGTCAGTTCAGTGAACCTAACTTCCAGTTTCATTGTATTCTCAACCTCCTTTCCATTTTTGGTCCAAACCATAGATGGTGTTGGTTGACCAGCAATATCAGCTTCAAGCTTGAATGACTCTCCTGCCTTTAGTAGAACAACATCCCTAAAGATGGCATCTACCATAATGCGTGGTTCGATAATGTCATCTTTGCAGATAATAGGATCTGAAGGCTCAGAAGGTATGCTCACTGCACCTGCTGAGTTTCTGGCTATGATACGGAACTCATATGAGGCATCTTGAGTTAGTCCACTAACAGTGAACGTTGTTTCAATTATGTTGGTAAAGTTGGCTCTCATCCAGCGACCAGCAGGCAGTTCTCTCTTCTCCACAATGTAGCCGGTGATTTTGAACCCACCATCATACTCAGGCTTTGTCCACTGAATAGTAATGGCATTCTTGTTGACAGATATTGGCACAGGCTGACCTGGTGGGTCAACAGGGTCCAAGGCCAATATCGGTTCTGAGGCCTTGCTGGGTTTACCAATTCCAGCCATGTTTTCAGCCATGACACGAAACTCATAAGCAACTCCATCTTCAAGTCCAGAGGATTTAAAGATATTTCCTTTTACAAGACCCTTGCTAATCCTATACCACATTATGCTGGTTCTTTCTTTCCTCTCAACATGGTAGCCAATGACTTCATTTCCACCATCATTCACAGGCTCATTCCAGCCAATTGTTATTGAGTTTTTGGTAAATGCAACAACGTTAGGAGTACCTGGAGGACCAGGGACTTTGAATGGATAGGCAGCCACCACTGTCTCTGAAGTAATAGGAGGTCCAACACCATATCTGTTCTTAGCCTTTATTCTGAACTGATACTCTGATCCAGTAGTTAACCGGATGGCTTTAAACATTGTGCGGATGACGGTAGACGACAACTCAGTCCATGTTTGAGAAGTGGTGTCTCGTATTTCAATGACATAGTTGTTGATGGGAACCCCTCCATCATTCTCAGGAGCGTCCCATGAAAAGATACAATAAGTACGAGATATTTCCACAATCTTAACGGGTCCTTTGGGTGGACCAGGTACATCATGAACTTTCAGAGTGATGCTGTCTGTCACAGATCCAACAATGTTCTTTCCTGTCATGGTGTATACACCACTGTCAGCTCTGGTGCACTCACTGATGCTGATAATGACTGTAGCAGCAGTCGTTTCTACATTGGTCCTCTGTGTGAGTTTCAGGGCTGCGCCATCCTTCTGCCAAGAGACAGTTGGTCTAGGACGTCCCATAACTGGAATTTCAACCTTGATATCATCTCCTGCCTTGGCAATAACAGTCTTGTGACAAACTCCACGCAGGTCAAACTCTGGCAAAGAAGTAGAGTCCTTGACAACAATGGGTTTGCTCTCCTTTGGAATACTCCTACCTGAGTGATTGACAGCCATTACATGGAAAATGTACTCCTCATTCTCATTGAGATTCTTCACAGTGAAATCCATGTTCTTGACCGTCGTAATATGAGACCACTGATCAGTTCCCTTCTTCTGGGCTTCCAGGACATATCCTGTAATTCTGCTTCCACCGTCATGCTTAGGTTTGGTCCAAGCCAGGCTGATAGAGTTCTTGGTGATATCAGTAGGAATAATGCTCTCTGGAGAGCTTGGTGTCTGGGATGCACGAATTGGATCAGAAGTTTCAACCGCCTCACCGATACCATACTCATTCTCAGCAGACACTCTGAAATAGTACTCACAACCTTCACCCAGGTCACAAATTCTGACTGAAGTAGTTGGGCACTTTGTAACAACAGTAGCAAAAGCCTTGCGTGTTGATTCTCTTTTCTCAATGATATAGTTTGTGATCTTTGCACCACCATCAATGAGAGGCATTTCCCACTGAAGCGTAATGCTTTCTTTGTCAATCTTGATTGGTTTTAGGTTAAGCGGAGGCCCAGGTGAATCCAGAACTCTCACGTGTATGTCAGCACTCTTCTTTCCAGCTGAGTTTTCGAGGGTAAGCTCATATTTGCCTGCATCAATTCTTGAACTCTCAGGAATGATCAGCATCGTAAATGATTCAGTGCTGTCAATGACTGCACGTGGAACAGGTCCGCCTTCCTTGGTCCAGGTGACAGTAGGTGTAGGACGTCCCTTGATTGGCACAAAAAGGCGAATGGAGCAGCCAGCTCTGACAACAAGAGTTCTTCTGAGCTCAACATCAAGCTCCATTCCAGGTTCAGCTGCATGCTCCACAATCTCAGTGAATTCCTTAGTTTCGGCAGGTTCTCCCACTCCTTTAGCATTCACAGCACTAATTCTGAAGCAGTATTTTGCACCAGTGTCTAGTTCAGGAACAACAAATTCTGTGATCCTAAGTGGAGATGATGGGGTATCCTTAACCCATTCTTCTGTTCCTTCTTTTTTGTGCTCAATGACATATCCAGTAACTTCCAGTCCACCATTATGAAGAGGTTTTCCCCAGTTCAGAGTGGCAGTGGTTTTGGTTGTGTCTGTAACTCTTGGATTGACTGGAGGTCCAGGTGGATCTATAAGATATAAAAGAGGAAATTATTATTATTATAATTAATAAAATAAATCTAGAATTTTACACAAAAAAATCCCAAAGCTGTTGTTATATTGTTGAAATATTATGTCAGAGTCTGGTAGCCTTTTGCTTTTCACATCTATTTACTTACAGGCAACAACTATTGTCCTGACAACCATCGATGGTTCACTTGGCTCACCAAACCCAGCTCTGTTCTCAGCAAGAACACGAAACTCGTACTCCACATCCTCAGTGAGACCTGTGACTTCAAAGCTGAGTTCAGTGATGGATTTCTTGGATGCTCTGACCCATCTCATGCCTTTTTTCTCTTTCTTTTCAACACAATAACCTATGATGTCGCTTCCTCCATCTTCAGTTGGTCTTCTCCAGGTCACAGTGGCTGAATGTCCATCGACTTTTTCAACCTCTGGTTTGGAAGGTGGACCAGGTGGACCTATGTGGATCCATAAAAGAAATATATTGATGAATCCAAATATTTAGCATTCTTCTTCCAGATATACTGTAGAACAAAAATAAATGATACATACCAAATCTATCTACCATTTTAACTGCCTCAGAGTGTGATGGCTCACTGGCACCATACTGGTTAACAGCAGAGACTCTGAAGAAATATTCATTGCCCTGGATGAGTTTGTTGGCCACATAGTGACAATCAATAATGTTATCTTCTAGGATAGTCCAGAGCAAACGGCTGGTCTCCCTCTTCTCCAGGGTGTAATACTTGATAGGAGAGCCTCCGTCTTCAGTAGGAGCTGTCCATGTAAGAGTCACTTTTTCTGAGGATACACCACTGCACTCAATGGGTCCAGGAGCACCAGGAACATCCAGAACTTTGACCTTCACAGTTTCCTCCTTTACACCAAAGGGATTACTGGCAGTGATTATGTAGTCTCCAGAGTCCTTCCTGCTAGCATATTTGACCGACAAAGTGGAGGATGTGGCAGTGGTCTCAATTTGAACAAGATCTGAGGGTTTAAAGTACTTTCCTCCCTTTGACCAGCAGGAGGTTGGTGGAGGTTTCCCTAAAATGCTTGTGGCAGTGATGACGATAGTATCGCCAGCTCGGACAGTCAAGCCTTCCATCACCTGAGCATCAATTATAATGGTTGGCGCAGCTGATGGAGGACAAATGGAAATTTTTATTTTTATCATGCTGCCTGAAAACATTCAGAATGGTTTTAATATAGATTTATATCTCATCTTACCATATTCATCTGTGCAGATAATGGTATCTGTCTGCTCAGAGGGTGGACTGAGAGCGCCCGCAGCATTCTTTGCCCGAATTCTGAACTCGTATTTGCAGCCCTCTTGCAATTTAGTGACAGTGAATGCAGGTTCCACAACATTCACATTGTTTGCCTTTACCCAGATTTTAGAAGGCAGGTCTCTTTTCTCAATAATGTAGCCCGTCAGTCGGTGGCCACCGTCAAACTGAGGTTCAGTCCACTGGAGGGTCACAGTGCTCCTTGTAATGCTGATCACATCTGGTTTACCAGGTGCATCTAGCGGTATAGATATGACAATAATGAATGTATTGTTTTATATTTGAAAATCATTTTTGTAAAGATGTTTGTAATTTTTTCTTTTACTTACCAACGGGGTTCAGGGCCACCTGTGGATCAGTGGGGGCACTTGGTCTACCAATTCCAGCCAAATTAATTGCCATCACTCTGAACTCATACTCCAGACCTTCAGTCAGCCCAGTGACTTTATGTTCTCTCATCTTCAAGGCAGCTGGGCTTGCCCTCTTCCACAACATACTGTTTCTCTCCTTGAACTCAACATGATAGCCTGCACATATTACCAAAGCAAAATAAACCAAAGTTGACATATAAAATGTATCAAGAATATCGGGACAGAATAACATAGTTGTTGATAGTTCAATTAAATTCAGTTTTATTTATGTAACCCAAAATAACAACAACAGTCATCTGAAGGCACGTAAAGACCCTACAGTTATACAGAGAAACCTCGACAATCAGACGATCCCCTTTCAGGGGAATCATGCTCAGGGAGGAGCGGCCATCTGCAACCGGTTTTGTGTTAGGAAAAGAAGACAGGGCAAAAGACATGCTGTGGAATTGAGCCAGAGAGGAGGTTGGTGAAATGTTAAAGCAGACCATACCTGTAATAGGAGATCCTCCAGTCTTCCTTGGATCAGTCCAGGCAAGATAAGCTGAATCATGGCGCATGCTCATAATCTGAGGAGGAGCAGGAGCATCAGGAACATCTGTACAAAAATAGTGATGAAGAGTGATTAGCAGTCCAAAAAGACAAATAAATATTGAATAACAACACAATTCAGCCTTTGAAATAGTATACAGTACTTACTGAATGGATGTTTGGCTACAATCGGCTCAGATTTGAGTCCTTCGCCGACCCCATACTTGTTCTCGGCACATACTCTGAAGATGTATTCTGTGCCCTCATGAAGACCAGTTACTCTCATGGTGTTGGTCTCCACAACAGAGGACACAGTCACCCACATGTTTGTGATGGAGTCCCTCTTTTCCAGGATATAGTTGGTAATTTCAGAGCCACCATCATCCTTGGGAGGACCCCACTTTAGTGTGGCACCATCAGCAGCAACATCTTTGAACTTTACTGGTCCTCCAGGAATGCCAGGTTTACCCACCACCCTAATAAGGAAAAAGGATAATTTTGACATTTTTTATGTGTAGACACTGTTGTATGGATATGGTGAAATTCATTTTGAGGAAAATACCCTTTAAATGCCATTACATGATCCTTACCTGACAAAGATGGTGGACTCTTTGCTTCCAGCACTGTTTCTCAGCGTGATGGTGTATTTGGAAGCATCAGTCCTTTGGCAGTCCCTGATGAGGAGGGTGGTGTTAACTGCTGAGGACTCTGCACACACTCGGCCAGTGTCTGTCAGGTCTTCATCATCTCCCTTCTTCCAGGTTACCTTGGGTGTAGGCTTGCCAATAATTGGGATCTTCAGGCGGACGGTACTGCCTTCCTTGGCAATGTAGCACATGTTGGGCAACTCCCTCAAGTCACAACTGGGAAGAACTTTATAGGAAAGGAGCAACTACTTAATATATCCATATTTAAAGACTTTATGTGCTTACTTATTAAGTTATTTGTCTGAATGTTTCATAAAAGGGGATACTTACTGATCTGGTCCTTGGCAACCACTTTCAGCTCCTTGGGAGCACTCTCTCCTGTGTCATTCACAGCTTTGACTCTGTAGGTATACTCTCTATCCTCCACCAGGTCCTTGGCACTGTACTGCATATTCTTAGACCTCATTAGCTCCTTGTATTTATCCTCACCATTGAGAACCTCAAGTACATAACAGATGATGCGACTACCACCATCAGTGAGGGGTTTCTTCCAGCTTAAAGTGCAAGAATCCTTGGTAACCAGCAGGGTCTTGAAGTCCATGACAGGCCCAGGCTCCTCTGTAAAATTAAATGTAATTAGTATGACAGTTGGAGAAACAAAATCCAAGTACATAACCTGTTATGATCCAACCCACCTGTTGCTCTGACTGAATCATCAGTCTCACAGAACTCTCCAGTACCCAGCTGGTTAACTGCTGCCACTCTGAAGCAGTAGGACCGCCCAGCATCTAGGTCTGGAACCTTGAATGATGTCTTATTGCAGTTGGTGGAAACGGTAGACCAAGCCTTCCTCTCAGTGTCACGCTTCTGTACTATGTAGTGGGTAATTTCAAAGCCACCGTCAATCAGAGGAGCATCCCAGTAGATGGAGGCACTATCCTTACATGTGTCCTTCACCATTAGATTAACTGGTGGTCCAGGAGTGTCTGGAAAGATAAAACAACACTTCATACTAATGTTTTTGTTTTTTTGTAAAATTGAACTAATCAAGAAAATAAGACTAACCATTAGTGACTAATATCAATCTGACTTGACTATAGTCACTGCAAAATATTAATGCATTTGTTTAGTGAAATAACTTCCTGTACTGACCAAAAACTTTGACAACGATGGTATACATCTTCATGCCAGCTAAGCTGTCCAAGCTCAGAATGTATTTGCCAGCATCATATCTGTTCACTTTCTCCACCATCACCATGGTGTCAACATGGGTGGATTTGATGATGATGCCCTGACGGTCTTTAATGTTAGTGTTCATCTTTGCCCAAGTTATCTTGGGAGTGGGACGACCCTTGATGGTGGCATGCAGTCTCATGGTGGCACCAGCACGTAGCTCCAGGCCATCCTTCAGCTTTGCACTCAGTTCTGCCTCAGGAGCAACTGTACAAACACAGAGAGAGAATGATTTCATGAGTATGTTTAAGGAAAGTGTCTGCTTTATACAGGGAGTGCAGAATTATTAGGCAAATGAGTATTTTGTCCACATCATCCTCTTCATGCATGTTGTCTTACTCCAAGCTGTATAGGCTCGAAAGCCTACTACCAATTAAGCATATTAGGTGATGTGCATCTCTGTAATGAGAAGGGGTGTGGTCTAATGACATCAACACCCTATATCAGGTGTGCATAATTATTAGGCAACGTCCTTTCCTTTGGCAAAATGGGTCAAAAGAAGGACTTGACAGGCTCAGAAAAGTCAAAAATAGTGAGATATCTTGCAGAGGGATGCAGCAGTCTCAAAATTGCAAAGCTTCTGAAGCGTGATCATCGAACAATCAAGCGTTTCATTCAAAATAGTCAACAGGGTCGCAAGAAGCGTGTGGAAAAACCAAGGCGCAAAATAACTGCCCATGAACTGAGAAAAGTCAAGCGTGCAGCTGCCAAGATGCCACTTGCCACCAGTTTGGCCATATTTCAGAGCTGCAACATCACTGGAGTGCCCAAAAGCACAAGGTGTGCAATACTCAGAGACATGGTCAAGGTAAGAAAGGCTGAAAGACGACCACCACTGAACAAGACACACAAGCTGAAACGTCAAGACTGGGCCAAGAAATATCTCAAGACTGGTTTTTCTAAGGTTTTATGGACTGATGAAATGAGAGTGAGTCTTGATGGGACAGATGGATGGGCCCGTGGCTGGATTGGTAAAGGGCAGAGAGCTCCAGTCCCACTCAGACGCCAGCAAGGTGGAGGTGGAGTACTGGTTTGGGCTGGTATCATCAAAGATGAGCTTGTGGGGCCTTTTCGGGTTGAGGATGGAGTCAAGCTCAACTCCCAGTCCTACTGCCAGTTTCTGGAAGACACCTTCTTCAAGCAGTGGTACAGGAAGAAGTCTGCATCCTTCAAGAAAAACATGATTTTCATGCAGGACAATGCTCCATCACACGCGTCCAAGTACTCCACAGCGTGGCTGGCAAGAAAGGGTATAAAAGAAGAAAAACTAATGACATGGCCTCCTTGTTCACCTGATCTGAACCCCATTGAGAACCTGTGGTCCATCATCAAATGTGAGATTTACAAGGAGGGAAAACAGTACACCTCTCTGAACAGTGTCTGGGAGGCTGTGGTTGCTGCTGCACGCAATGTTGATGGTGAACAGATCAAAACACTGACAGAATCCATGGATGGCAGGCTTTTGAGTGTCCTTGCAAAGAAAGGTGGCTATATTGGTCGCTGATTTGTTTTTGTTTTGTTTTTGAATGTCAGAAATGTATATTTGTGAATGTGGAGATGTTATATTGGTGTCACTGGTAAAAATAAATAATTGAAATGGGTATATATTTGTTTTTTGTTAAGTTGCCTAATAATTATGCACAGTAATAGTCACCTGCACACACAGATATCCCCCTAAAATAGCTAAAACTAAAAACAAACTAAAAACTACTTCCAAAAACATTCAGCTTTGATATTAATGAGTTTTTTGGGTTCATTGAGAACATGGTTGTTGTTCAATAATAAAATTATTCCTCAAAAATACAACTTGCCTAATAATTCTGCACTCCCTGTATAACGTGAAGTCACAAAGTCTGAAATCCTGGTTGTTCTATTTTCATCTGTCTTGGTCATGATCCTCACAACTATGCGTAATCTGCCTTTGTCCAGGAGCAGTTATTTTTATGTTGTACTTAAATTATTTTGTAGATGTACTACTTAATCGTGGCGATCGGGGCTCAAAGAGTTGGGAGTTCGCCTTGTAATCGGAAGGTTGCCGGTTCGAGCCCCGGCTTGGACAGTCTCGGTCGTTGTGTCCTTGGGCAAGACACTTCACCCGTTGCCTACTGGTGGTGGTCAGACGGCCCGGTGGTGCCAGTGTCCGGCAGCCTCGCCTCTGTCAGTGCGCCCCAGGGTGGCTGTGGCTACAATGTAGCTGCCATCACCAGTGTGTGAATGGGTGGATAACTGGTTGTGTAAAGCGCTTTGGGGTCCTTAGGGACTAGAAAAGCGCTATACAAATACAGGCCATTTACCATTTAATCACTGTTTGTCAGAATTAAAATATATGCAGCCTGAAAATACATACCAACGATGTCCTTGGCAACATGTTTCCCAGGGACTTCAACTGGTTCACTAAAGCCAATCTTGTTGACAGCAGTGATGCGGCACTGGTATTCTGACTTATGAATGAGGTTTTGAATGACGTAGTGGGTCTCCTGCAGGTTCCTTGGGACATTACAGCGGATCCAGTCTTTGGTGTCTGTCCTCTTGCACTCCACCAAGTATCCAATAATGGGGCTTCCACCATTGTTGGTGGGGGCAGTCCAGGCAAGACTGATGGTGCTGTGGGTGGTGTCAGTCACACTGGGATTCACAACAGGTCCAGGAGGAGCTAAAAAAGAGAAGATTGACCCAGTTTAGGTTATATATACATTTAAGTACATATAAGTTCAAGTAACACAGAAAGATCTATGCAGAGTTATCAGAGCTAATGAAGTTACGACTCACTAATAGGATTCTGTGCAACATTGCCAGAAGAAGGCTCGCTGGGTTTGCTGGGCCCAGCCACGTTGACAGCAATAACTCTAAACTCATACTCGACTCCCTCTGTGAGGCCTGTAACCTCCAGACTTCTTTCTGTCAGTGGCTTGCTATTTAACTTGGTCCAATTCATTTCCTTGGTCTCTTTCTTTTCCAACATGTAACCCAGGATAGTGGACTTTCCATCATCTGCAGGCTCCTTCCAGCTAACGGTCATATGGTCCTTGGTGACATTGGTGATCACTGGGGCTTCACAGGGGCCAGGGACAGCTGGAAGTGACACCAAAGGTATGACTTTAGATGGTATTTTTTTTAAAGGAAATTTTATATATGCCATTCAACATGGAAATGTTATGAAAAGAAGCTCTCTATGATAACAGAATATTGTAATGATGTTAAGCTGGTTTGATGTAACTACTTGTCTCCTTATCTCACAGGTTTAGACCTAGTTTAAATTATTGATTGTTACAATTCTCCAATACCATAAATCCTTTCTGTGATATATGAACTCAGACAAAATTCTAGTAATGACTCACTGAATGGGTTCTTGGCGATGACAGGGCCGGTGATAAGAGGGTCTCCAACTCCCCACGTGTTCTCAGCGCGGATTCTGAACTGGTATTCATGACCTTCAATTAACTTTGCCACAGTGAACTCAAGGATGTCACCCTTGATTTTACCTGCAACCTGAGCCCATTCAGGTCTACTGGTTTCACGCTTGTCCAATATATAGTTGGTGACTGGGGCACCACCATCCTTAAGAGGAGGTTCCCAAGACAACTTGATGCTAGTGGCAAACACCTCAACACATTTGTAATTTGCAGGAGGACCAGGTACATCTGAAAAAACCAATCAGCTATTTGTGAAAATCATGTTGAAGTTAATGTAAAATGTAATATTAAACATTCTAACTCCAACTTGGATCTTTAGTTTCAACATATATTTTTTTTCCTCATAGAAAGTTAAAGATCTTACCTAGCACAATGACCTGGATCTCAGCACTCTTGGAGCCACTGGCATTCTCAGCCAAGATGGTGTATGTTCCTGTATGCTCCTTGGTGACACCTGTCATTTCCAGCTGAAAGTGATTTCTTTGGTGGGTAATAACCTGGCCTTCACCTGACTTCAGATTGTCGTCACCTCTCTTCCAGGTCACTCTGGGCATGGGCTTACCGAACACATCAGCCTCCAGGAGGATTGTAGTTCCAGCCTTCACCTTCAAACCCTTCTGCATCCTGGCATTGAGCTCCACCCTTGGAGGAACTATATTTAATGAAAAGGAGGTAAATGAACACTTAGCTCAAAACTGTCGTAGAAAGATGGTGTTATCCTGACTATTATAGTAGGCTGACTAGTTTATCAGGCTATATGGTATTGTCAAAACTTCTAACCATTTTCAGCACACACGAGGACAGGGTCTGTGGGTTCTGAGGGACTGCTCATGTTGACAGCAGTTTTAGCAATAACTCTGAACTGGTACTGCAAGTCTCTCTCCAGGCCAGTAACTGTGTACTCCTCCTTAGGCACATTCTGGCTACTTGTGTTGCAGCGTATCCAAGTGTCTCCTGGTACCCGCAGGGCCTCAACATAGTAACCAATGATCTTGCTACCTCCATCATTCTTAGGACGGGTCCAAACCAGAGTGACTGAGTTCTTGGTTACATCCAGGACTTCAGGTTTACCTGGAGTGTCTGTAGTGCATAACAGATAAATTAGTTTAAATAGAATGAATGACCTATTCTAATCTAATATGAAGCCAGTTATACTTACCAACGGGTGTTCTTGCAGTGAAAAAGTCAGTCTTCTTGCTTGGTTTGCCCTGGCCAGCGCGATTAATAGCTGATACTCTGAAGGTGTATTCCAGGCCCTCGATGAGGCCAGCACATGGGTACTCAGTGCTTCGAACAACAGTGTCATTGGCCTTCACCCACAGCAGACTGTTCCTCTCTTTGCGCTCAATGTAGTAACCCGTGATGGGACTGCCTCCGTCACTCTCTGGCTTATCCCAGGCCACAAACATACAGTCTTTGTTGGTCTTGTTGATGCGGCAGTTAAAGGGTTCACTTGGAACATCTAGTGACAGTAAACAAAGTTAATCTATATTCTGTACTGCAAACCAGTTTTCAATTATATAATTGACCAACTCTAGGCATAAACCTTAATCTCTACCAAGCGGCATATTTAGGTAGACCTACCAAAGGGGAACTTTGCAACCATCCTGTCGGATTGAACGGGGTCTGATACGCCAAAGCGGTTCTCAGCACGGATGCGGAACACATACTCCTTCCCAGGGATAAGCTTTCCCAGCCTGCAATTAGTCTTTGGGCATGTAGAGAGAGCAGTCACCCAGTCGCCTCTACTCACATCACATTTCTCCACCACGTAGTTAGTGATGTTGCTCCCTCCATCCTCCAGAGGTTTATTCCAGGATAAGGAACAAGCATCAGAGTCAATATCGCTGATCTCTACAGGGCCCTCAGGAGGCCCGGGTATATCTGAAATACACACGGTTACAGTTACACCAATCATGTTCTTCATCACATTCATGCTTTCTGTTGCTGAGGTCAAATATGCAAATTCTTTTTTAAAATTTATTATTATTTAGGGGCACTGACCTCTGATGACAATCTTCATGGTCTGGGTCACCTTTGCAGTGCTGTTCTCAGCCACAAGGCTGTACTCTCCAGTGTCAGTCCTTGATACGTCTTTGATGATCAAGACACACAAGTTGCCTGACTGATGCACAGCCAGGCGGCTAGATGGAACCACGGCTTTTTCGCCACGCAGCCACTTGCAGGTTGGGGTCGGTTTTCCTGAAACCACTGCCTCCACTCTAAGCTTGGCTCCAGCTCTAGCACTTGCTGCCTCTGGCATGACAATCTTTGGTTCCACTGGAGGACAGGATGTGAAAAGACATTACTCTGGGATGCAGAAAGCAGCTTCTAATTCAGCACTAATATATATATATATATATATATATATATATATATATATATATATATATACATACATACATACATACATACATACATACACACACACACACATATATGTGGATTAAAATCACAACAACAGTCACCTCAAGGTGCTTTATAATGTAAAAATACAATATTAGAAAGAATCCCCAAAATCAGATTGACTGAGCACTTATTGACAGAACCAGGCTCACAGAGGGGCAGCCATCAGCCAGGACTGTTTGGGATGACGGAAGGAAGAAGACAGCAGAGTGAAGCAAGACAGCAGACAGAGCCAGAGTTTAAAAATGACTAATGATTAAATTAAATGAAATGATTAAATATAAGAGGGTAAAAATATAAGAAACACACAGTGAGTGAAGAACACCCAGTGCATCATGAGAATCCCCAGCAGCCTATGTCTATTGCAGCATAACTAAGGGAGGATTCAGGGTCACCTGGTCCAGCCCTAACTATATGCTTTAGCAAAAAGGAAAGTTTTAAGCCTAATCTTGAAAGTAGAGATAGTGTCTGTCTCCTGAATCCAAACTGGAAGCTGGTTCCACAGAAGAGGGGCCTGAAAACTGAAGGCTCTGCCTCCCATTCTACTTTTAAATACTCTAGGAACAACAAGTAGGCCTGCAGAGCGAGAGCGAAGTGCTCTAATAGGGTGATATGGTGAGGAGCAGAATTTTAAGTTTGATTCTGAACTTAACAGGATGAGAATGAGAAGAAGCCAGAATGAAAAAAATGTGGTCTCTCTAGTCCTAGTTACTACTCTCCCTGCGGCACTGTGGATCATCTGAAGCCTTTCAGGAACCTTTTAGAGAAACATGAAGTAATAAATGTATGAAAGAAACCAGTCCTAGGGTGAGCCTCACCCCTCAGCCTGAATTTAACAAGCAGTTAAAAAAGTGAAAGGATGGTTGAGTGTTTCTAAATATTGCAAATTGCAACACAAATGGCCACAGTGTGACAAATTATCAATAAAACTAGTGTTTAATTAGACACAACTTACACATCTGTTCCTTGATCTCAACAGGGTCTCTGGTTTCAGTGAACAAGCTGAGACCCATGATGTTTTTGGCAGCCACTCTGAACTTGTACCTCTTGCCCTCCTTCAGTCCACTGATGCTGACTGTCAAACCTTTAACTGTAGTATAAGCGTTCCACACTTCCTTTTCAGGCTCTGGCTTCTCTTCCTCCTCTATAACTGGTGGTGGTGGAGGTGGTGGAGGAGCTTCCTCTCCTTCAGGAACCTGCAGTAAATTATATAATTAATGAGTAGCAAAACTATATGAGAGAATATGCTCGTGTAAAAAACCCCAGCAAAAGTAAATACTATATATGAAACAATTTCACATTTAGAAGAAATCAAAGTTTATTGAAGCTTTTTTGAACAGAATTAGTTTTGTGACATAACAAACCTCCACAGCTGCTGGTGGCTCTGGAGGAGGTTTGACCTCAATGTATTCAATTACATAACCATCAATCTTGGCACCACCGTCCCCTGCAGGCTTCACCCACCCGACCAAAGCACTGTTCTTTGTGATTTCTAGGACTTCAATTTTCTGACAAGGATCTGGCTTGCCTATAAAAACAAAGTAAAACACTTGTGTTCAATTGTTTGCTGTGACTGATGAAACATCATATCTGTGTTTAACGGGTAGCTATCAGTTGTGGCTGGGCTGTTTGTGTTGATGTAATTAAGACATGATACGTACTGACAGGATCAGAAGCCAGGTAAGAAGTGGGTGTCACTTTGGGAACCCCAGAACCATACTCATTGACAGCTGTGACCCTGAAGTAGTATTCTGTTCCTGGCATCAGATTGGTGACTTTGAATGGAATCTTATCGAGTGCTACTTCGGCCTTGACAGTTGCCCAGGTTTTGCGGTCAATCTCACGCTTCTCAACAATATAATGTGTGACGTCACTGCCACCATTGTTCTCTGGAGGGCTCCAAGACAGCATTGCTGATGTCTGTTTGATGTCTGTAGCTTCCAGATTCATCACGGGTCCAGGAGTGTCTGTTATGATATTTGGATTATTTTATAACTTCACCAAAATAAAAGCATTTTTAATAAACTGTATGGTAGCTGCATGAATTTCTTAATGACCAGGACTTACCCAGAACCTTCACATTGACAAACACAGCTTTCTCTCCAGCAGGATTCTGCAGAGTCAGGCAGTATTTTCCAGATTCATCACGTGTGCTGTTGGGAATGACCAGGAAGGTCATGGTGTCAATGATGTCAACTTTACCCTTCCTGACCACGTTGTCAATACCCATCCTCCTCCAAATCACCTTTGGAGGTGGTCTGCCTCTGATGGTGGCACATAATCTGATGGGACAACCGGCTCTTACGGTTAATCCCTGTTTTAGGTTGGCATCCAAGTCTATCTCGGGTGTCTCTGTTGGAAGAGTAACAGTGGAGTTATCTTTTAATAGCAAGCATAGATCACATTTTATTGTAAATTCACTGTCCTCGAGTCTAAATACATTTTCTGTTACACTTTACGTGAATTATAATTAAATTCAATTACGTCCTCACCTAGAATCTCCCTGGGAATCACGGCGCCTTCCAGATTGCATGGCAGGCTCATGCCCACCTGGTTCTGAGCTGACACTCTGAATTCATACACAAGGTTCTCATCCAGACTTGTGACTGTGAACTCGCATATGATCAGCTGAGCTGCCACGTTGCACCTCTTCCAGCCATCTTCACCTTTCTTAACAGATCCTTTTGCCCTCATCTCCACAACATAACCAATGATGGGAGCTCCGCCATCTGACACCGGCTTGGTCCATCCCAAGGTGACTGTGGATTTGGTGCTGTCCACAACCTTCAAGTTAGTAGGAGGTGCAGGTGGCTCTGTAATAAGAGAAGAACGGTTTGTGTAGCCATTGAGACTTTCTAGACTATCAACATTAAGCAGAATGTAAACATTATTACTAGCAACATACCAACTGCATCCTTAGCAGTGATTGCACGTGAAGCCTTGCTTGGGTTGCTGATGCCAATTTCATTCACCGCCTTCACTCTGTATTGGTATTCATGAAGTGGAAGGAGTCCAGTAACTGTGAAACGAGTTCCAGGAATTGGATCCTTGTTGACAGGAGACCACTTAACAGCATGCTCCTCTTTCTTCTCCAACAGATATCCTGTGATTGGCTTTCCACCATCTTTCTCTGGCTCTGACCACTGAACAGTCATCTCCTCCTTGGCAATCTTGATGACCTCTGGTGCTTCTGGAGCACCAGGTACACTGAACTGCGTTCCAGCAACAATAGCTTCACTCTGTACTGCTGGTCCAGAGCCCATCTTATTCTCGGCTCTAACTCTGAACATATACTCATTACCCTCAATAAGACGAGTTACCTTCGCTTTGTTGGTGATGACAGCATTGGAGTGAACAGACCAGACTCCCCTCTTGGTCTCACATTTCTCAATTATGTAGTTGTAGATATCACAGCCACCATCATCCTCTGGGATTTCCCAGGCCAGATGACACCTGTCATTAGTGATACCGGATATCTTGAGATCCCTGATGGGGCCAGGTCTATCCAGTACAATGACCTTGGCATGAGCAGAGCATGTTCCTGCATTGTTGGAGGCAGTAACAGCATATTTGCCACTGTCAGTGCGCCTTGCTCCAGTAATCAGAAGTTTAGAGAAGTCTGCACCACTTTCGATTTGAAGCCTGGGGCCCTTCTTAATCTCCTCTGTGCTTTCATCCCTGGTCCATTTGATATCAGGCTGGGGTTTGCCCGTCACTGTTGCCTCTATAGGAATGGAGCCTCCTGCTTTCACTATAAGGGTTCCATCCAATTTAATCTTGATCTCAGGGATCACTAACTGTTCCTTAACCATGACTTCAGCTGTGGTAACCCAGTTGCTTTCACCGCCCTCATTCTTAGTCTGAACTCTGAACTGGTAGATCTGGTTTTCGATACATCTGTCGGCCATGAAGTAAGTCTCCTTGATGGCACCCTTGTGAAGCCTCTCCCACTCATCAGCCTCCTTTGGTTTCTTTTCAATATGATAACCCAGATTACGGCTACCACCATCATAATCTGGCTTCTTCCACTTCAGGAAGCAGAAGGTCTTGCCTATCTCAGATATATGGAAGTCAATGGGTTCACCAGGTTTCTCAATGGGATCAACTGCCAATACAGGTGTCTTGGTCTCAGTGGGTGGACCAGTGCCAATCTTGTTCTCTGCGCTGACCCGGAAGAAATATTCACAACTTTCTGTAAGAGGAGCCTTTATCAGACGCTTAGTGCAGTCATTGGAAACCACTGTCCATCCTCGCTGGCTGGGCTGACGACATTCAATAATGTACTGCGTGATCTCAGTTCCTCCATTGTCTTCAGGGTTCTCCCAGGAAACCATGCAGGATTTCTTGGTCACATAAGCCACTTTTATATTCTGGCAAGCTCCCGGTGTGTCTAGGACATTGACAACAATGGCAGCCTGTGCCTGCCCGCTGCTGTTCTTAGCCACAATAGCATATTTACCATAGTCTGATCTGACTGCATCGTTTATGATGAGTTCACACAGTGGGTAGTTGTTGTTCATCTGTGTGCGCTTATCCCTGGCCAAAGCTCTGGCATCCTTGGTCCAAGTGATCTCTGGATCGGGTCTGCCTTTGACTCTAGTGATCAAACTGATAATCTGACCTGCTCTGACTGTCACAGAGTCACGGCATGACACATCAACAACAACTTCAGGTGGTACCAGGATGTCCTTTGCCAAGATAGTCTGAGGTAGCTCCTTGGGTTCACTGTCTCCAACCTTATTGGTGGCTCTGATGCGGAGTCTGTACTCTAGTCCTTCGATGAGGCCTGGAACTCTATAGGCACACATCTTGACAAGGTCTTTGTTGATTCTGTCCCACTGGGCAGTTCCTGACTTCTGAGCCTCAATTACATACCCCAGAATGGGACTACCTCCATCTCTTGTAGGCTTGGTCCAACAGATGTCAGCATGGGACTTACTCCAGTCTTTCAGTTTAAGATTACCAGGGGGGCCAGGTTTGGTGATGGCTCGGGTGGCCTTGATGGGATCAGAGGTAAGCGAGGGCTCACTGATACCAGCAATGTTTTCTGCAAATACTCTGAACTCATAAGTGTTCCCTTCAAATAAGCCAGAGACTCTATATCTGAGGTCGAGAACAGGTGTTTTATTGACACGGATCCACTTTCCTGTCATTTCTCTGCGTTCAACCACATAACCACTGATAGGACTTCCTCCATCATAGTCAGGCAGGCTCCATGACACTGTTACAGCATTCTCTGTTATATCAGAACATTCTGGTAGGCCTGGTGGGCCGGGAGGGTTAAACATGTGTTTGGCAATAGTTGGAGGACTCTCAAGTGGAGCACCGATACCAATCTTGTTCTCCGCACGCACACGGACAATGTACTCACGGCCTTTCTCTAGTCTGGACACCTTGGCTCTGGTCACTGTGCCACTGGAGCTAACCACAGACCAAGGCTCCCATGGTTTTTTCACATCCTTCTTTTCCACCACATAGTTAGTGATAGGTGTTCCACCATCATCCTTTGGGGCTCTCCATTGGATCATCATGTAATCAGGGGTGACTTCCAAAATATTAATGGGTCCAATGGGTGGACCTGGAAGATCCAGGACGGTCACATGAAGGGCAACAGTTTTGCTGCCTGCAGGATTTGACACAGTGAGTATATACTCTCCAGTGTCTGCTCTCTGGCACTCAGGGATACTTAGGGTGGTTGTGGATTCAGCTGACTGAATGTGATAGCGGCCCTCAGATGTGATCTCTTTGCCATCAGTCATCCATTTGGCAGTGGGAAGAGGGATTCCCACCATCTTGGCTGGAAGAGCAATAGTGGTGCCAGCTTTGACAATGAGACCCTCAATAAGCTTTACATCAACTTCAATAGTAGGTGGCACTGAAAGAGAGTAACAGAGCAGAAATATTATAATTATTTCAGGAGAATGTTGAGCATTTACAATACAGCAAAGTTATGCTTCTTACATGTTTTCTCCTGACATGTGACAGGGACACTGGTGTCGGGACGGCTCACGCCAATGGCGTTCTGAGCTTTGACCCTGAAGCGGTAAGTCTTGCCCTCCTCCAGACCTGTGACATGGGTGTGATTGTTGCTTACGGTCTTGAAGGTGACCCAGTCAGTCTGACCCTCTTCTTGGTGCTCCACAATGAAGCCAGTAATTTCACTTCCGCCGGTGCGGTCAGGCCACTCCCATGCCAACCAAACCTCTGTCTTATCTGCATCAGTATGGTGCAGGTTCTTGGGTGGGCCAGGAGGATCTAAAGTATCCAGGAAATAAGAAATTAATTGCTTTTTAATGCTTTTTATTGATGGGATTCAAATGTATAAATTTACAGTTACACTTTTAAAGTTTCACTTTATTCTAGTTTTATTTATTTAGCGCCAAAAACAACATTTGCCTCAAGACACTTTTTATTGTAAGATAAAGACCCTACAATAATGACATGGCATACAACTATCAATTTACCAAAGTAGCTGAAGAATCACTATTTAAAAGTGTGTCAAATTAGACCACGTCACGCAGTAATGACTTTCACTTACAGAGAGGATCGACAGCCTTGATGGGTGTTTTGGTCACTACATAATCACTCCTGCCAAACTGGTTCTCTGCAGCTACCCTGAACAAATACTGGATTCCTTCCATCAGGTACATGGCCATCAGACTCAGTTTCTTATTGGCCGCAGCAACAGGTACCCACTGCTCAGCAGCCACGTTCTTCTTCTGCACGATGTAATGAGAGATGACGGCACCGCCATTGTCCTCTGGAGCCTTCCACGTGAGGTAGGCAGACTCACTGGTCACATCAGAGATTGCCAAGTCCCTGGGAGGAGAAGGCTTGTCTAGCGGAAACAAAAGTTTGTGGTCAAGTAAAACTCAAATATGATCTGAACTCAATAATTCATCGTATTAACAGAGAGTGAATTTACTCAGCACAAGCACAGCAACGGTTGCTGTCTTCTTTCCAGCAGCATTCTCAACAGTGATGGTGTAGTTGCCAGAGTCTGCACGGACGCACTTCGGGATGAAGACTTTGCTGCCAGTGGCAGTAACAGCGACGGTGATGTGAGCAGGAACGTCTGCATCGTTCTTCTTCCAGCTGACTGTGGGCGTCGGCACACCTTTGATGGTTGCACTCAGGGTGATGTCAGTGCCCAGCATGGCCAGGTGGTCACGTGCCATGTTGGCATCCAGCAGCAACTCTGGTTCCTCTGTGGAGGCAAATGGAAAAAAGTTTACAGAATTTAGTAAATGTAGGGGGAAAAAGGCAGAAAGCCCTGGCAGCTAAGCAAAAATGCATTCAAATGATAAATCTTTAATACAATTGAAAATATTGTAACATAATTTGTTTATTTTGCACATTTCTATATGTTTCTGTATTTAAAGAATATGTTGTTCAAAAAACTTAAAATACAGAAAAAAAAACAAGTGCAACTGATTCTATTACCAAGCCTGTCATGGACTTTAATGGTGTCCTTGACATAAGCAGGATCTGATTTGCCGGCAGCATTGACAGTGAAGATCCTGAATTTGTACTCGTGTCCTTCAGCCAGCCCTGTCACCACATAGTGGAGGTCAGGGCACTGCTCTGGGGTTTCGTTGGCTTGCATCCACTCTACGGCACCAGGTGTCTGGTACTCCACAAGGTATCCAAAGATTCGTCCCCTCCCGTCGTGGCGTGGCATCTTCCACTTCAGGCTGACGGAGTCCTTGGTCTTATCATAGGCCTCGGGGGTCACAGGAGGACTGGGGCGCACTGTGATAAAAAAAAAAAAAAAAAAAATCTGAAACGCTTTCTTAATCCTAGTAGCAAAGATGGGCACCTAAAATATTTGTAACTTTATGGCAGGGACCTTTTATGCACAAGGAACACCTGAGTATAGTACTGTTTTTACAAATATTTAATGTCTTTGACAAACTAACCAATAGGGTCTTTGGCAAGTATGGGCTTGGAGGGGACACTGGGATCTCCAGGTCCGAGCTCATTCTCAGCCATCACCCTGAATTCATACTCGCAGCCCTCCACTAGATCCTGGACTCGATACTGAGTGGCTGGGTACAGTGGGTCTCTGGTGACCCTGGACCACCTCTTGGCTGTGGTCTCTTTTTTCTCCAGGATGTAGTTGGTGATGGGCTTTCCACCATCACGAGGCCGGTTCCACAGCACTAGAGCATTGGTGCCATACACCTCCCTGACTGTTGGCATTTCAGGGGCTTCGGGGACTCCTGCAGGAAGGCAGCAAGAGCAAACAGACACATAGGGAACGACATTTGGTAACTTTGAGCATACCAGTTATTTGCAGATCATTTATCATTTTTCTTTTGCTGTTTTTTTTGGTAAATTCTTCATACGTCTTCCAGTTAAAAAGAACATTTTTTCTC
Source organism: Copadichromis virginalis (assembly GCF_057382275.1). NCBI lineage: Eukaryota > Metazoa > Chordata > Actinopteri > Cichliformes > Cichlidae > Copadichromis > Copadichromis virginalis. The sequence goes on from NC_140633.1 coordinate 41,049,078, forward strand.
ACTGGTAATTTGACACCTCAAACTGGAACAGCAAAAAAAATAGCACTCCATGAACGTACTGAAGAGATCTTTGGCTTTCATCTCCTCAGATTCCAGAGGGTCGCTGATACCGTACATGTTCTCAGCACAGATTCTCATTATATACTCCCTGCCCTCTGTCAGCTTGGGGATCTGAGAAGAAACAACAACATGTAAGCATCTCTCAACTGCAGCAAACCTTTAACAGGACCTCTGAACATCTTGTAGAGCCACATCAGCCTACTTTGCATGTGGTCTTGGTGGTGGCAGATGTTACTGTGGTCCAGGTTTCTCTGTTGATGTCTCTTTTCTCAATTATGTAATTAGAGACATCAACACCACCACTGTCCAAAGGAGGCTTCCAGGAGATCACCATGTATTCCCTGTGAACCTCCTCAAACACCACTGGGCCAACAGGAGGAGTCGGGCGGTCTGGAGGGCAGAAAGAAAAGACAAAGAGAAATGAGTTCTCTGTTGTGTGATCACGCACTCCCTGCATTATTTAGAAAGCTTGTATTTCAGTCTGCTTGAAAGCAGTAAATGTAAAATAAATCAGTCATTTAGCTGCTACGTCTCTTTGAGATCTGTGTTGACGTACCAACAACCGTGATGTTGCAGACTCCCTTCCTGGATCCGGTACTGTTCTCTACAACGACCACGTATCTGCCGCTGTGTTCACGCTCTGCCTTCATCAGGCCCAGCGACATGGTGGTTAGCGTGTTCTTGAACATGATGTGTTTGTCAACTTTCAGCTCCTTGTCGTCACAATACCACGTGATGGATGGAGGTGGTTTACCAGTATAGCGGCCCTGCAGCAGGCAGCTCTCCCCCACGCGGATGATGATCTTATCGCGGAAATCCAGCTCAATGGTGGGCGGCTCTGTGAAAACGGAAAGCATCATTTTTAATATTTAATACATTTAGGATGATCTCGACATTTCTGTTTTCGATTTTGCCTTACTGGGAGTAAGAAACCACACTGGCATGTGGAGTCTGATAAAAAAAAGTAATTTTATTCAAAGTACTTTTTTTTCATTTGTTGTTCCTTCTTGTTGTTATTTTTTCTAATGGATATTTTCTAATACGAGTGATGCTGACCATTGAATTGTCACTGCTTTCAGTAATAATGGTTATACTTAGACTATACTGTTTTTTTTCACTGCTTCTCCATGTTGGCTTAGTGTTAACATGGTGCAACATGTTGTGTTGCTGTTCATCTCAGGTTGTGTTTACCTAATTTAAAGACCCACTAAGAACATTTTATTATGTAACGTGAAAAAACTTTTATTCTGACTGTATTTTTGGAGCAAACTGTGTAACCTGATGAAGACGATCTGTGAATCCAGAAATGAAATTTCAATTCAATATTATTTTTATATTTATATATTTATTTATAACAGTTTGCTCAGGTTGCTTTATATTGTATATGACAAAGAAGTGGCCTCTCACAGAGATCTTCTGACATGATGTTCCTCATGGAAATCAATCATTTCACTGTTTTTCATTTTTATTTTTTGTTGATGACACTGGCATGTTTTACTGAACCCTGTTCGCTGCCAATAATAATGCAGTTCTAATATGGACAACCGCTTACCCAGCTCGTCCTTGCAGGTGACTGGTTTGGTGCAGAAAGACGGTTTGCTGGGGCCAACCTCATTGACAGCAATGACCCTAAACTCATAGGTGTCACCCTCCCTGAGGCCATCGTAGGTGTATTTCCTGTCCATCAGGTGCTCCTTTGTCAGTCTAGTGAATTTGTCTTTGCCAATCATGCGTGCTTCCAGGATATACATAGTGATCTCTGAGCCACCGTCATACTTGGGCGCCTTCCAAGCAATGCTGATCAAATCTTTGGTGACCTTGGTGACTTCCACCTCCTCTGGTCGGTCAGGAACACCTACAAAACAAACATACAAACATTCTTCACATCTGAAGACAGGAACTCGCTTAGTGATTTAGATTTGTACTCTTGGTTGGATCAGATAACCTTCTTCATTTCTTTAGTGCAGTAAAAGACCTCTAGTGTCCAATGGCCACTATGTTTGTTTAATTAAACTCACTGATGGGTTCCTTGACGACAATCTCAGCTGCAGTCTCCAGAAAGGGTCCAATACCGATGGCATTCTCTGCAGCTACTCTGAAGAAGTAGGCCTTTCCAGGTGTGAGGTCATGAGCCACAGCGTTCTGTCTGCTGGCGGTGTAGGACAGCGACGTCCAGGCTTTGCGCTCAGCCTCACGTTTCTCAATAATGAAGTTGCTTATAGGTGAGCCGCCATCATTCTCAGGGAAGAACCAGTTGATTTTGCAGGAGTCACTGCTCAGGTTCTCTGCAACTAAGGGGATGCCTACTGGCCCGGGAACATCTAAGAAGGACACAATCAAACGTAATAAATACATATTTACAATTTCTGTGGGTTTTAAATGTCCAACAATTCCATTTTAATGAAAACAGTGTGTTACCCAGAACTTCCACTGTGATCTTCTTTGTCTTCTCTCCTCCAGCATTTTTGGCGGTCAGTGTGTACACACCAAGGTGTTTCCTAGTGCAAGGTTTGATGACAAGAGATGAGCTGATGGCTGTGGTCTCCACTTTAGCCTCAGGAGGCAGTGCAGCTCCATCTCTACTCCAGGTGACATCGGGGGATGGCTGGCCTGACACGTAGGCAATGATTCGGATCACGCCGCCAGCGTGGACCACTATTCTTTCTTTCACCGAGGCATCCAAGTCGACCTCAGGCGCAACTGGAAGGAAGAAACTCAGTAGTCTATTCCAAAAGGACTTCATATAGGTCTTTTAAGTCATTGCTGGGAGAACTTTGACTAAATTAGCGGACCGACTTACCAATTCTGTCATTCACTTCGAGAACCTCTGGGACTTCTCCTGGCTCACCATTGCCAGCAGCATTGAAGGCAATCACTCTGAACCTGTATTTACCACCAGTCTTCAGACCAGTGATCACAAACCGGGTGCCACGGATTTCCGTGTCCTTGGCCTAAAAGACATGAAAATGGAGTGGATCTAACAGACAGACGAATGTTTAAATGGTTTATTCTAATAAGACACTAAGGCTTTGTGCTTCATGAGAAGTTGCGGTTTATTCATGTTGGGTTGGGACCTCATGAAATGATTTGGCTTCTTTTGTTTGCTAAGTTTGGCCTCATGATAGATGTGCCAGTCAATGAAGTTATCAGATGTTTGGTTTGTAGAACTGTATTACCTTGACCCAGGCTTCAGTGCCCTCCTCTTTGTGCTCCACCCAATAACCAATGATCTTGGAGCCTCCATCCTTCAGAGGAGGAATCCACTCCAGGTCCACTGTAGACTTTGTCCAGTCAGAAACCTTTGGGGTTGGAGGAGATGGCGGCGCTACAGGAGGAGACAGAGGTGGTTAATATTGTGTCCTTAAAACCTGTATGAATTCTAGTGATTTCAGAGTGTAATTCTTACTGATAGGGTCTCTGGCAAAGATGGGGTCAGTGGGAGGGCTGGCAAGTCCGGGCCCTGCGGCATTGATGGCAGAGACTCGGAATAGATACTGGGATCCCTCAACGAGTCCGCTCACCACAAACGACTCGCCCAGGCCCATGGGACGGATCGGGTCGCGGGTGACACGGGTCCAGCGTTTGCCAGTTGTCTCCTTGCGTTCCAGCCAGTAGCCAGTGATCGGGGACCCCCCATCGTCCTCAGGTTCTTCCCAGTTAACGGTCATGGAGTCCACGGTTACGCTGGTAACTGTCGGCTTTTCAACCTGACCAGGTGCAGCTGCAGGTGCGCAGACACATAGCATCAAAGGTTAGAGGATTAGAAGGCCTGATGCAGGTCGTACCCGTACATCTTTTACATTTTGATCCTCACTTTCACTTTTAAATAAGAACATTTGATTTGATAGTTTCGCATGACTTGTTAAAATCTCACAGCTATTATTGTGCTGATGGTTAAGAATGACTAAAAGATGGATTACTGCTTGGTATGTTTTCTGAGTGTCATCCTCTATTACAAAGCCCTCCTGCTGTCGTTTAGCATAACAATGCAACAGAAGATGTGAAAAGAATTATATTATTGCATGCTGTATATGAAGCTTCCTTAAACGTGACTGACTTTAAATCGACCCATTAATGGTTTCATAGCTTTGTTTGCTGCTGAGAGTCAGATGGTTAAACTCACTGTAGAGATTTCGGGCCACCTCGGGCTCACTGTCCAATGGCTCTCCGACTCCATACTTGTTCTGTGCCATAATGCGGAACACGTACTCATGTCCTTTCATCAAGTTCTCCACTGTCCAGATCCGCTCTTTCGGCTCACTGGTGACAGGCACCCAAGTCTTTCTGTTGGCCACCCGCCTCCAGATGACGTAGTTTGTGACTTTGGAGCCACCATCGTCCTTCGGCGGCAGCCAGGAAAGCGTGATCTTCTCAGCTCCAATCTCCTCAAACTTAATGGGAGCAGAGGGAGGACCGGGACGGCCTGCAGGCACACAAAATCAAGACTCAAATAATGCTGTGGAAATTATTCTGGTGAACGATAACTGTAATTCCAGCAATTTACTCAACCACACCGACTATCATGAAAATAAATAATTAATATGAAAGTTAAAATAAAACATGAGATATTTTAGATATATTTGCGGTGTGTTTTGTGATTGTACCGAGCACGTTGAGCCTCATCTCCTTGGAGGCCTTGCCAAGGCTGTTGGAAGCCACCAGCGTGTACAGGCCTGTGTCGGGACGTTTGCCCTGCTGGATGAGCAGTGTGCAGCTGTCGTCCGAAACAATCTTATTTATATGCTCGTCGTACTGAACCTCCACCTTCGCGTCGGACTTGTGGGGCGGAGCCTTGTACCAGGTGAGTGTAGGGAATGGACAGCCACGAATTTGGGCCACAATGCTAATGTCGGAGCCCTGCTCCACCTCCATGAACTCATTCAGCTCGATGGATGGAGCACCTGGAGGACGAAATAAAGGATTTGACAGTTATTTGCTTTTTAATTGCATTTTGGCAGCTTGTCTTTCTAGGTGGAAATCTAACACTGACGAAAGTAAATATGGGCAATACTCAAGGTAATGTCCATAAAATATTGTGCTTTGTTTATTTTATGAAAGGTACTGATAGTCATTACATACTGCTGTTGGGACACTGTAACTTGAGGTTAAAAAGGACATAATTTACAAACAGAACATCCAGCTCTGCATCCATCACATTTCACAGGTTAGCACCCATAAAATGACAAATATGACTAAAGTACTGAAGTGTACTGTTACTACACAGTGTAACTGCATATGTGCAGAGGTGCACGTTATGTAGGGTTTTAAGTGACAATATAAGGAGCTGTTGAACGGACTCAATACTGAACTGAAAATCAAACTCTGCAGCTCCACTGCCCATTTTATTAAATTTCTCTTACAGCTCTGGTCCTGGATGATGATTGGTCCAGCAGTAGATGAAGGTCGGCTGGGTCCGACTTCATTGTAAGCCATCACCCTGAACTCATACTCATCTCCCTCTGTAAGGTCCTCCACTTTAAAGCTGGTGGTGTCCACATCTCTCCTGTTGCACCTGGATGTAGCACAACATGGAGTTACAGCCAAAGCCAACACAACAGCAGCTCGAAAAGGTAAAGATGAGTCTCTATTGGCTTACAAAGAAAAAAAAAATCTTCCAGACCTGGGGCGCCTCTGTCAGTGCGCCCCAGGGCAGCTGTGGCTACAATGTAGCTTGCCATCGCCAGTGTGTGAATGTGTGTGTGAATGGGTGGATGACTGAATGTAGTGTGAAGCGCTTTGGGGTCCTTAGGGACTAGAAAAGCGCTATACAAATGCAGGCCATTTACCATTTAACAGATTTAGGTCTGTAGTCAGAAAGTCAGAGTAAGTCCATACCACATGTTCTCAAATCGAGTCTCAGCAGAAACCAAGAGAGCAGATGTGTGAAGTTTTACCTCCTCCAGGACTCCTTCTGGGTGCCACTGCTGTCCCAGCAGAGGAGATCCACGCTGTAGTGGGTTACAGGTGAACCACCATCGTTCTTTGGAGCCTTCCAGGTCAGAGTTACTGTGCCCTTCCTGACGCTCTGGATCTTCAACCTTGTTGGAGGATCGGGAGGATCTGCAGACATTACAGACTGGTGTCAGATCACAAGCAGCCACGATGTACATAACACTTGTTTCATCAGGAGTAATGCTGCTGCTGATGAATGTCATTTCTGTCGTGATTTGATCAAATTCAGGATATACCCTTTTCTTCTATGATATAGTGCTCAAGATTTATTTTATTGATTTCAGTTGTGTCTGAAAAGTTAGTCTTGTTATCACATAACTAGTGTGTGGGTTAAAATTGAGTTTAGAGTCAGTCTAAACCAGGGGTGCCAAACTCAAATACACAGTGGGCCAAAATTCAAAACTGGAACAAAGTCGCGGGCTGACGTTAATATTTATTGAAATATATTTAATCCTCCAGATATAAGAATGAATCTTTTCTTTTGGACTCAAACACGCTTTGCTGAAAAACTGAATATGGAACAAGCAAAGCTTAATACTAAACAATATATATATTAGCTGTATGATACCAGCAGGCCAGCTCTGATAGTAATTTGGCATAGCTTCGTGGGCCAAATGTAAGTAGGCTGCCAGAGTTTGACACCTATGGTCTACACTATAAAATCAAATTACAGTGTACAGAAGCAATATTAATTTGTTCAGCAACACTTTGTTAGATGTTTGTTAAGGTCACATTGCTGTGAATAGTGCGCTTTTTCTGTGTATGTCTGACAGTATCATCTGCACATGCTCTGAACATTACGATACAAAAGTAGAAAACAGATAAGATAGTTTGGTTTATATTGGATTTGCACACTGTGTACAAACGGTAAGGTATTATGCTATACTAAAGGTTTCTGTGTATAAAACCCATCTGTTTAGATGAGCCAGAGCAGGAAACAATAGATGATAATAAAAATCGAACGTACGGATTGGATCTCTGGCCTTGGTCCTTTGAATGCTTGCGATGTAGGGGCCAAACCCAAAGCGGTTCTCAGCACGTACACGGAAAAAGTACTCCTGGCCTTCATTCAGATCTGGCACCACCAGAGACTGAGCAGCGCAGGCCGGGTTTACCTGGAAGAACAAGATCAGCGTCAAATACATGGGAGCAAAACAGTGTATAGCTTAATGTGCGTTATTCTGCAGGCTGTACCTTGGTCCATGCTTTTCCCTCTGCTGTTTTCTTTTCAATAAAGTAGCTCTTAACCCTCTCTCCTCCATCACACTCTGGGGGTTTCCAGGTGAGTCTGCATGTTCCCCTGGTCACGTCACTAATCTTCAGGTCTCTGGGAGGTCCGGGCAGGTCTGCCGGGTAACAATCAGTCAAAGACAGAGAGACTCAATGTTTTTTGGCATATTTTAAACTGCTAATTGGACATAATTAACTTAATTAACATATCCTTCTTTAATTTGTATATTTACTTCTATTGTAGTCATTACACACTTTGTAGCACCCTGCCAGGTGTGTCAGTGTGAAAAGCCTTACCGAGGACGCTGACTCTGACTTTGACCACTCTGTGTCCAGCAGGGCTCTCTGCGTTGATAATGTATCTGCCACTGTGGTTTAGTTTGCAGGCTGGGATCACAATCACTGAGGTTGTGTCGGTGGAATGGATCTGCGACAAGAATTTCACCCTCTCCTTAACACATTCAGCACTAACTTGGCTGAGCCATAATTCAGATTGCAAACCATAAAAACAGTAAAGTTTTTGTCTTCTAAGATTATCAGGGCTGAATAATCTTTCAAACCCTTCTTTAGAGGAATGAGCTGAATATATTTTAAAATATTAAAATATGTCATTTGGACAGAATATATGGACGTCTGACCTCTGAGTCAATCGGCAGAGTGTGTAGATCGTTCTTTTTCTCAGTCTCAGCCGTTCCATCGAAAGTCCAGGTGACTTTGGGGACGGGTCGGCCGGTGATGGTGGCAGGAATCTTAATGGTCGTTCCTGCTCTACAGTTTAGCAGGTCGTGAGCAGTCACATCGAGAGTCACCGTTGGCTCAACTGGAGAGAAAAAACATCGGAGGAATACATGCCTTCCTTGAGTTCATGACACACATGGCACACTGTCCTGTTTGATCCTGTCCTTAATGTAAGCTCTGCTTTTAAATCGGTATTGAATTATGCTGCACAAATCAGAATGAGAATATTAAACCTCTGGTGAAAATGAAAACATGTCTGTTATGTCCAGGTCTGTATTAAACAGAGGTTCTTATCTGTGTTTGTATCTCTTACTCAGGATGTCCTGAACCAGGATGTCACCAGTCCTAGCAGGCTCTGAGTTTCCAGCAGAGTTCACCGCGTAAATCTTGAACTTGCACTTCTTGCCTTCCTTCAGGTCAGGTACAGTGATTTCAGTGGAGGGGTGGAGCTTATCAGCAGGATTCACTCTCCTCCAATCAGGAGAGCCCTCCTCATGAACCTCTATAATGTAACCCTTGATCGGGCTCCCGCCATCTTTGTCCGGTGGGGTCCAGGTTAGAGTGACGCTGTTCTTGGTCTTGTCTTTAATTTCAGGATTTCCAGGTATGCTTGGAGGGTCTACGGAAGAAGAACGGAGGGGTCAGGCTGTCTAACTTGACTTTTTTATTTTACCTAATAATCCAATGTGCACATTTTGAACCTGAAGTGCTGTCTATCACCTAGAATGGTTTCGTGTGAGTTACCTAGTCTTGGAGATTTTAGCCATTGGTGTGTCTGCGTCCTTTCATTATTACAGAATGAAAAGGGAACTTTGGTTTTACTCATATGAAATCATCTAAATTAGAGCGCAAAAAAATAACCCAAAAATATAAAGCAGTGTTTTTATCCAAATCTCTGTCTTCCAGTCTAAATCTGAATCATGGATTAACAAAGCTGCTCTGGGGTCACTCACTGCATGGATCCACAGCAAAGCGGCACTCTGTGGCCTCGCTGGGCGGTCCAACACCAGCAGCATTGCAGGCTGAAATCCTGAACTGGTACTCTGTTCCTTCTATGAGCTTCAGCACGGTGTACTGCAGGCCTTTCACTGCCGGTTTGGTGACTGGAGCTCGGTTGACACGACCCCAGTACACAGCACCACGTTCCCTCTTCTCCAGCCAATATCCCTGGATGGTGGAACCACCGTTGTCCAGAGGGGGATCCCAAGTCACGGTCATTGTGGTCGCTGTAGCAGCAATAATTTTTGCATTACGTGGAGGTCCAGGAAGACCAAATGGATCCCGCAGCTGGACTTTCTCTGAGTCGCAGCCATCACTGACGCCATATTTGTTTTCAGCTTTGATCCTGAACTGGTAGCTACCATTCAAGTCCAGTTTGTACACCTGAAGAAGCAGGACACATTTTGTTCTTGATCAGGCATTAAGGATGAATAGCTGTTTGTGTAGGACTATTTTGATAATAATAACATTTCTAATAAAAACAGAAACGTTTCTTATTTGATTACTGGAATAGTTTTTAATGTTTTGACCTGTGTATTTGTCTGTAGACAAACTGCTTTTATCGTTAATACAACAAAATGATTCATTATTATTCATTTTGAATAAGTCTGTGTAGCATCCATGCTCTGCAGCCAAGTCTTACCCCATATCTCCTGTCAATGAGGTTGATGGTGAGAACATCAAAGTCAGACTTTTTCTTGCTTGCATCTCTGCGCTCAACAATGTAGTTAGTAATCTCGCTTCCTCCATTGTCTTCTGGAGCGTCCCAGGTCAGGTAGCACGAGTCTGCTTTGATGTCTGAGACCACGATGTTCCGTGGAGGAAGAGGACGGTCTGAAAATGCAGTGTTAAATTCATGTACAGCTCAGCAATTCGGGATGAAAAATAATGTTTAAATACTGCATATTTAACGTGAAACATTGGAAAAGATGCCGTGTTAAACACAAGCCATTAAAATTATACAAACAGAATTTTAGGTTTTACCGAGGATCTCGACTTTGATGATCTGCTGAGCTTTCCCGTGGCAGTTTTCAGCAACCAGCTTGTAGCTGCCTTTGTCCTGCCTTATGGTTTCTGGGATGGCGATCTTCGTCCTTATGGTTGTCCGGTCCACCTGAAGATAAAACAACTTAATTTGTTGAGGATCTAACTATTTCTAAAATCCAGAGTGCGAAGGGTCAGAGATCCGTTCATCCTCTGTAAAGCAGGATTTTGCTTTTATATTAACTGTGCCAATGATGAAACAGTAAAAAATGTTCTCCATTGCTCCAACATTCAACATGACAAATAGATACAAAGGAACAACAGTGTGGCTTAAATTCATTCGTCACACAAAAACATAGGCAAACGTACATGCATAAGTAAATAAATGTGGGAACTTCTTCCTGTGAAACCAGTAGCTCCACTGAATAATAATACCATAAAACTAAAACTAGTTCTGACCTCCTCAGTCTCCATCGTCATCTTCTCCTCATCGGTCTTCTCGATCACGACGTCATCCTTCATCCACTGCAGTGTCGGCAGAGGAAGTCCCCTCACTTCTGCTGGGATGTCGATGGCGGCGCCTTTCCTCACATTGATGGCGTTGCTCTTGATGAATTTCAAGATTGTAATGCTGGGAGCAACTTTGGCCAACAAAATTGGGAAATTGTGTCAAATCTTTATCAGCCTGACAAAAGTAAAGTATCATCATAACCTTTAGGCCCTTTCACATCAGATATGGCATGTGTTGCACTGACTGCTAACTAAAGCCAAGGGCCCAAAATTTGTGGGGCCTCTGCTTGGAAGTCTGTTTTTTGCAGCCACTCTACGTGTACTATAAACGTGCCTGCTTATCATTTCAAAACATCTCGTTGATTTGAAATCCTCTACGAGAGTTCGTGTTGTATTATGCTCAAATATTTCATAAAACATGCATCACTTATTCATAAAGAAGAAAGCTTTGTAACTATCCCGACTAGTGAAGAGTGTGTCCTTTCCACAACACTGCCTTCCTCCTGAGGTCCGCAGAGCTGTTGAAGGCTCAAACTCAAGCGCACAGAATCTTTTCCTTCATATTGTGCTTGAACTTTGCGCAGCTATACGCTTTATTTCTATTGGTTTTGCACATGTGAATGTGATAGGACCTTAAGACTTTGAACATACTCTCATCATCCTGGATCTTGACGGTGATTCTTTTGGATGGATCTCCTTCTCCAACCTCGTTCACGGCTTTGACACGGAAGTCATACTCCTGGTTCTCCGACAGGTTCTCAATGGTTCCACAGCACTCAGTGAAGATCTTGCGGTTGGCCACTTCAAACTCGGTGCTGTCAGACCTCATCTTCTCCACATAGTATCCTCTGATGGGGCTGCCACCATCAGTGCGAGGAGGCTGCCAGGCCAGAGTGATGGTGTTCTTGCTTCTGTTGGTGTAGTGCAGTTTCTCTGGGGCAGATGGTGTACCTGCAACATTTTGAAAGAATTTAGCCATCACTGAAAAAATTGGATCATCAGGCCACTGAATTTTTCATCAGGCTTAATTAATGCCCTAAAGTGTGAGCTAACAGCAGCATCAAGACATATTTGGTAAGCTCACCTTTTGGATCCTCAGCTAAGATGGGACCCAGGTCTGCTGGAAGTCCATCACCATACTTGTTCCTGGCAATGACTCTGAAATCATACTGCTCGCCAGCCAGCAGGCCTTGGACATCACACTTGCAGGATGCAGTCTCAATGGGCTGGCGGAAGAGCTTCATATTGGCATCCTTCTTTAGCACCTCATAACCAATGATATCGCTGCCACCATTATCCACGGGGTCAGACCAGGTGAGGACGATGTTCTTCTTGGTAACTGTAACAGCCTTCAAGTCAACCACCGGCCCAGGAACATCTGCAGGAACCAGGAAAAATATTTCATGTGAACATAACAGTTTTTATCACATAATTTAGATTTCAACAGTAAAGTCTGATCTGAAGTCAGTTCTATCGTTCCCTTCAAAGACCACAACGTGCTTCTGGATTGCAAAAGAAAAAAATGCACATTTGTGTTCTGAGTTCAAAAAGCAAGTTTATTAGTCCTAAAATAACTGAATTTATGTAACACTAACCCATAACATCCACTCTTGTTTCGGCGGTCTTGCTCCCACTGCTGTTGGTGCCGGTGATCTGGTACTTTCCGTGATCTGCCCTCACAGCCTTCTTGATGAACAATGTACTGTTCTTCCCCACGGTCTCCACAATCATCCTCTCTTTGTCGATTTCAGCCTCATCTTTGGCCCATTTTACCTCCGGCTGGGGTCGACCACGGACCACAGCAGGAAGCCTCAGAGACTCGCCGGCCCTAATCATGACGCCGTTCTTCACAGAGTCATCGAAATCCACAACAGGAGATTCTGCAGGACACAAGCCGTTAATCAGAACTGGAAAGCCATCTGTTTTGTGAGGCACAGTTATAAACACTGTCCCACATTAAAAATGCATATGTAAAAGTGCATCTTGCCCCTGTAATAGAACTTCTGGTACCTTGGGGCTCTTTGACGGTAACGGGTTCAGTAACACCAGGAGCTCCTGGGCCTGCGTCATTGACTGCAAGAACCCGGATATAATAATCTGCTCCCTCAGTGAGGCCGGTCACAGTGTACGTCAGCTCTTTACACCTGAACTCGGTGCTGCGGCTCCAGTCTTTCTCTCCGGCCAGAACCTGTGACAAGAGCACAAGAGTTTGACCACGTCCACATCCATGATTCTTAAGAAAGACCCACAGTTGGAGATTTACTGATTATTAAATGTGTAATTCAAGGAGGTTACTTCACAGAGTTTTTCAGACCTTCTCAACGTGGTATCCCAGGATGTCTCCACCACCATTGTACAGCGGGGGCTTCCACGCCACAACAACAGAGTCCTTCCCGGTGTCCACGATCCATGGAATTGGTGGACCAGGAGGCACTGAGTGGAAGAGTGGAACAATGATAGGCTGCACTTGGTCTTTACTGTTACACAATCAAGTTCTTCCTTCAGCAGCATATATGCAGTTTTCTCTATTTATGAGAAATGTGTCATTCATAATTTTGATAATTAAAAAGACTAAAATAATTTCTTGTCGATGAAGATTTTGAAGATTTAATAAAGTTTGCAGGACAACTTTTGAAACATCTTTATCGGTCATAAGAATGTGTTAACTTTACTCATCTCAGGTGTGATGACTAGAAAGAAGTAGATCAAACCAAAAAATCTGATGCTACACTTAAGAAAATGTGAGCTTTCTCTTTGAAGTTCTCTTTTGGTATTGCACTCACGGATTTCATCCATGGCGACAATGCGATCGGTCGGATCACTGAAGGGCCCGGGGCCAGCCAGATTCTCAGCACAGACCCTGAAGATGTAGGTCAAGCCCTCCATCAGGCCAGTCACCTTCACCTCGAGAGAGTTGAGGAGGGCTCGGTTGACTCTGGTCCAGTGTTTGCTGTTCACCTCCTTCCTCTCGATCCAGTAACCCAGGATGGGGCTTCCATTGTCCTTTGGCTCATGCCAGGAGATGTGCGCGGTGCTTGCCGTCACCTCGTGGACTCTGGGAGTGTTGGGAGCATCAGGAGGACCTGAGCACAAAGGAGAATATAGGTGACTTTATATTTAACGGTCTTTGCACATTTGACGAACACAGGGAAGAGATGTCTTCATTGTTACCTTCACAATATGGCCATAAGGTTGTGCCATATTGTGCCAGAGTCAAACAATGTTGCTGGTTGTATAAAGAAAAACAACTGCTTTAACATATCATTTGTTTTAACAGAAACTAAAAGTCAGTTTATGTCAATCATGTTAAATTGTTTCCATATTTTTTAACTTCACTATAACCTGTAACTGATCATTAAAAATTGAATTAATGAGTATTTTAAGGATGTATTTAACTTTTAGTATTTAAAAATGGATAATGTGAAATATTGTCTGGATGCACACTCAGTCATCCAGCTAGTAAATCCCAAAAGGTTGATTCTGTTCACCTGGATTTTTTCAGTGCGAGAAACGTTTCATCATCATCAGGTGACCTGAGGTCTCCAACCTTATAAACAGCACATTTGTACAATGACTGAAACCAGCACCACTGAATGAACAATGGACTGTGATCAGTTTATGATCATTAATATGCATTGACAATCGATCAACAACCACTGATCAACAGCCACTGATCCATGGCCATGAGTCCCATTCACAGAGAGCTGGGGAATGGCTGCAATCACAGCATGTAAGATGGTGACAGATGACACTTACACCCTGGATTTTGTTGAGAAGGTGAGAGATGCCATCATGGAGGCAGATCAAACCATGGTCTCGTATGATGTTACATCTCTCTTCACTTGTGTGCCAGTCACTGAAGCACCGGAGGTAGTTCATAAGAGATTACAGGATGACCCCAACCTCAGCAACAGGATCAATCTCAGCATCGACCAAGTGTGTTTGTGATAGGTTTGTCTAGCACAGACCTATTGCTGGTACGAGACAATTCTACTACAACAGCAAAAACAAGTCACCAGAGCTCTTTGTATGATGACGTGCATGAGGGAGATGCCCGAGATGAGCGCTTATATATTTCTAAGCATAAATGACAATCCAACAATATAAACCTAAGAGTTTGCTTTTGGAACTGTGTCTTCATTCCACCTACTTCACATACAAGAGTCAGTGCTACAGGCAGAAACATGGGTGTGCCATGGGCTCCCAGTTTCACCCATCGTGGCCAATTTGTACATGGAAGAAGTGGAAAAGAGGGCTTTGCTATCCTACCCTGGAACACCACCAAGCCATTGGTTCAGGTATGTGGATGACACCTGGGTGACAATCAAATCTCAGGACTTTCCCCATTTCACGGATCACATTAACTCGGTGGACCGACACATCAAATTCACCAGGGAGGATATGAACAGTGGCAGGTTAGCCTTCTTAGACTGTGAGATTTCCATCAGTAATGGGGGACATCTACAAGCTGACGTGTACCGTAAACCTGCACATACAGATCAGTATCTAAGGTTTGACTCTCATCATCCACTGGAGCACAAACTGGGTGACATCAGGACGCTACAACACAGAGCGAACACCATCCCCACTGACACAGCAGCCAGGGAGGCAGAAGAACATCAAGAAGGCCCCGAGTAAGTGTGGTTATCCCAGCTGGACTTTTGTCAAAGAAAGCTCCAGCCGATCCAGGAGAGAAGGACAACCGTTTAGGAGGAGGCCATTTACTTAAAAGGGAAAGACCATCTCTGAATCGAGGAGGGGCCTAAGTGTCCATCTGTCTCCATCTTACAATGCTGTGATTGCAGCCATTCCTCAACTCTCTGTGAGTGGGACTCATGGCCATCGATCAGTGGTTGTTCAATGATCATGTCAAATTGTATATTAATGATCAGTGAACTGACCTCCCAGCCCATTGTTCCTTCAGTGGGCTGGTTTCAGTCATTATGCAAATGTACTGTTTATAAGATTGAGACCTGCAGTCAGCTGAGACTGAAGACGTCACCTGGATGAGTGACAAAATGTTTCTCCCGCTGAAATGTCCAGATGAACAGAATCAACCTTTGCGGAACGGAAAAAATTACTTATAATTGAAAGCACAAAATGTTGAATACATGAAATAATTAAAAATAAAAGCTAAACAGATTTATAAATAACACACTGATTTTATTTACATACTGCATAGATGCTTATTTTCATATGTGACATAGAACATGTTTTAAAGAAATACCAGTAACTGCAGTAATTCAGACATTTTTGCATCTGTTAATAAATGCAAATTATTCTTACAAAATATAAAGAATCAATTTTAAGAAATTTGTGTATTTTTTATATTTTTAAAGTCCAAAATACGTTATTGTGACACCGTTAAATTACCACTAAATTACATTAAAAAAAGGAGGTATAATTACTTTTGAAGTTTGTTTGTTTTTTTACAGCTGATTGTTATCAGTCATCACAGTCTTTATTATTTTTATGCTTTTACTCACTGAACTGGTTCTTGGCGACGAGTGGTTCGGAGATGCACGGTGGACCACAGCCATACTTGTTTTCAGCAGTGACTCTGAAGATGTACTCCTTCCCTTCGATGAGCTTGGTGACGGGGCAGCTGGTGCCCTTCAGGGTAGAAGTGACGGTGATCCAGCCAGTCTCGTCCTTCTTGTTGTCTTTCTTCTCCAGAATGTAGTTCAGGATCTCGCTGCCACCATCATCCTCAGGAGGCTCCCAGTTACAGATGACCGACGTGTTCCTGATCTCATCAAAGGTGAAGTTAATCGGAGCACCAGGTTTGTCTGCAATACAAGACAGTCAAGCCAATGTTTAATCTCAATGGCATTTTGGAAATGAATAATTGTTTAACTCTGCTAGCGGCTCTGTAGTAAACATGTTTGCCTAATCAAGATTGTTGAGGTTTTCTCTTTGATATTGCACTCCCTACCTGAAAAGTGGTTTGAGCCGACTGTTGTTAAGAATTGGTTCTATAAGAAAAAAATCTGAACTGAAGTCAATTTCTGAATCAAACTTGGGAGAAGAAAGAATCCCAGGTAGGCTTATGTCAGAAACACTGTGCCAAAGTTAAATATGTGGATCTGTTGTGATTCCTTGCATATAATGGAGAAGCTCACAGACGCTTTTAACTGTGTGAATATACCAGTTATGAAATCTAATCATGTGGCCTCCAGTTAATCGGTAAACTTTATTACCTAGGACGTTGACGACGCAGGAAGCGGTGGCAACACCATGTGTGTTTTCCACCTTGATAGTGAAGCTGCCGTGATCGGTTCTGACGGCATCACGGATCATCAGTGCAGATTGTCCCTTCTTGGTCTGGTCTATACCCAGACGCTCACGCAGGGGAGTCACAAACTCCTCCTCTGGTTCTGGAACCTGCAGCAAGAAATCAGAAAGGTTGAAACACTTGAAACATTCAGGACTTTCAGATGTCTCAGTGAAGACACAAACCTTGGCTTTGGTCTTCTTCTTCTTGATAACAGGAATGAACTTCTTGGTGGGCTCTTTGGTGACATCCTCATCATTTCTCAGCCAGGTGACTTTGGGATATGGGGAGCCAGAGATGTAGGCGTCAATGCAGATTTCCTCACCTTTCTTGATGCAGAGCCCAGATTGAACACGGGCGTGCAGGGTGACCTTGGGTTTTTCTGCAAGGAATGAACGATTTTGACATGTTAGCTCCAACATAAATACACATTTACTTGTGACAGTCACTGATGTTAGCGCATTTGACTTTCACACACCAACAGGGTCTGCAGCCTTGATGGGCTGTGAGCTGCGTGACGGCTCGCTGACTCCGGCAGCATTCTCAGCTCTGACCCTGAACTGGTACTCCATGTCCTCCTTTAGGCCCATCACCACGTAGGAGAAACCAGGGACCAGGCTTGGTGTGACCCTCTCGTAGCGGTCGCCGTCCTTCTCGATCTTCTCTATGATGTAGCCCTGGATGGGACAGCCGCCATCGTAGTCTGGAGCCTTCCAGGTGACTGTGATGGACTTGGACGTTGGGTCATGAGCCTCCACTTGGATGGGTGGGTCTGGTTTCTCTGTGCAATCAATATTAACAACAGAGTCAATGTCTGATGTTTTGATGTTCCAGTTGTTTATGCCTCATATTTTAGGAGTTACACTTGATCTGCTTGGACCCCCTGTCAGTTGTCCTGTATCAGAATCACCTGACTAAATCGGTCCTCATTTTTGTATTGACGGGACAGTTTATGAAGATCATTTCACTTGCAGCATAGTTTGGAAAGTATTCATGTGCTTTTTCAGACTAAACTTTATCTGAAATGGTAATGTTAATGCTCAAAGCAATAAAACAGATTTTAGTTGTTGAACATAAAATGAAACTTACGTTTTATTTCCTCTATAATGACCGGGTTTTGTAACTCCAGATATTGTCCCGCTCCGACCTTGTTGACAGCTTTCACCCTGAAGTAGTACTCACAGTTGACAAAGAGATCTTTGACAGTACTTGTTAGGACATTTTCTCCTGACATAACAGGCATGTAAGTCTTTTTGGACGCTTCACGGCGCTCCAGGGTATAGCTGACAATGGGGGTGCCGCCATCATCCTCTGGAGCTTCCCAGCTGACCTTGCAGCTGTTCTTGGTGACGTCACTGGAGGTGATAGTTTTACACTGACCAGGGAGTCCTACACGGTTTGGGAAAGAAGCAAAACTGTTTAAGAAGATTGCTGCAGAGTGTCTGTGTCTGATAGTGAATAGTGAGTCTGCTTGAGGACTTTTAGACTAAGAATGGATCTAAATCCAAACTTGGAAATTGTTGGTGGTAAACTTTAAATTTGGTTTGCAGAGGACACCATCACTGAACGGCATATTAACAGCGTTATATGTCCTAAGCATCGAATCGCCTTACCGATGACTTTGACATTGACGGTTCCAGTGGCAGTTCCCAGACTGTTTTCCAGAGTGATGGCATAGGCGCCAGCATCACCGCGGCTGCACTTGAGCAGCTCCAGGTGGGCGCTGTTCATCTCCACTGTCAGGGAGAGCCGGTCACCGGCCTTACACTCCACAGTGTCCTTCTGCCAAACCATCTTGGGTGTCGGGATTGCCCTGTAGGGAATATTCAGGTGCAGCTTCTCACCTTCAACCACTATCACGTCCTTTGCTTCCAAATCCATGGTTGGAGCACCTTGTGAGAAGAACACAGGATTATTACTTAGATTTGTATTATCGGTGCTTTAAGTTCACTTCTTCTGAAGTTCTAAAGTTGAATTCCGTCCTTGCTTACAGTCAGGATCTTTGGTGGCGACCTTATCAGAGACATCAGAGGGATCACTGACTCCGACAGAGTTGATGGCCCGAACCCTAATGACATACTTTTTCTCAGGTTTGATTCCATCATCTATCCTGAAATTTAGCTCCTTGATGGGTCTGCTGTTGACCCTGAGCCACTTTAGTTCTGGACGGGCTTCTGCCACCTCCACATGGTACCCAGTGATAGGACAACCCCCGTCCTTGACCGGAGGCTTCCAGGTGACATTGATGTGCTCCCTGCTGGCATCAGGGATGACCACTTCAAGTGGAGGTGATGGTGCACCTGGAGAGGAAGGAGGTTTCATGCATTTATCTGCAGAAAGTCAACAACTTTTTGTCCTTATTTTATTATTGTTGGGGTTATTTTGGGGGGATATCCCTGCTTAAATACACTGAGCACCAAAAGAATAAAGAAATACAGTTAAAAGTATCTTACTGGTTGGATCTTCAATGGTGAGAATCACGGTGGGTTCACTTGGATCTCCAACTCCAGCCTCGTTCTCAGCTCTGACCTGGAACTGCACTTCTGAACCTTCATCAACATCCGTTACCTTGAACTGAGTCTTTCTGTCCGGAGTTTTGCAGCACTTCAGCCAGCGAGTTCCCACCTTTTCTTTCTTCTCAATCACATACCTGTTAGGCAGATGGTGTTTGTCAAGTACAGCTCTTGAACAGTATGAGATAAACCACGTCTTTTGTCTCACTTTAGAGTTCTCTTACTGAAAGCCTGAATGCGCTGCTTTATGGAAAAACCCACCAAAAAGTGTCCTATAATTGTTCTCGTCTGAATGGCTTTACAGCAGTTTGTCTTACTTTGTTATTGGTCTTCCACCATCGCTATTGGGAGGTTCCCACTTTAGCTCCACGTGTCTCTTGGTGACTTCCACCACTGTCAGTGCATAAGGAGGTCCAGGAGTTGCTGGAGAAAAAGTGAAAAGCATTAACACGTAGAGATAGTGGTTCCTTGGGTTTCACAAAGAAGTAAATTAAAAGGGGAAGACCAATGCTGACTTAAAAAACTCACTAAAAGTGTCCTTGGCAAGAACGGCATCCTCCAGCTCGCAAAATTCACCCATCCCAACGGCATTCTCTGCAGCAACCCGGAACACATACAGCGATCCTTCGTTGAGAGGGGTAACCGTATACTTCTGTTCCTTGACGGTGGTATCGACAGTCTGCCACGCCTTCCGCCTCACGTCCCTCTTTTCAACCACGTAGTTGGTGATGGGTGAGCCGCCATCACTGCTGGGAGGCTGCCACTTTAGGTCTGCGTTAATTTTGGTGATGTTCGCCACCTCCAGCCACTGAGGAGCTGATGGAGGATCTATTGAAGCAAACACAAAGACTTTTACTTTAAAAAATTAAATTCAAGGTCGTATGGTTTTCCAAATGAAAACAACTCTTGATAGCTTATATTTTATAGTCTATAACCTCTACAGACGTCATTTGCTGCCCACTGCTCACACTGGTATCAACTTACAGAGTCTCTCCTTGCAGACCACGGGGTCGCTGGGCTCACTGGGCTCGCTCTCACCAGCCTTATTGACGGCCCTGACTCTGAAAGAGTATTCTTGCTTTTCTATTAGACCCTTCAGCTGATGCTCAGTCTGAGGAACATCCTCTGCAATCTTGATCCATTCCTCGCTTCCAGCCTTCTGGAACTCAATGATGTAGCCTTCAATCTTAGCCCCACCATCGTGCTCTGGACGAGTCCATCCTAACAGGGCTGAGGTCTTGGCAATGTCCCTGATGACAGGTTTACCAGGAGCCCATGGAGGATCTGAAGAAGAGTTATATGAATACTTTTATTTCCTGATCTTTGTGCTGTGCTTTGCAATAAGGAAATTATAATCTTGATACCACAACATCTGACTCAGCCTAAGTAGATTGACTGACATGTGACATACCAATAGGATCTTTGATGAGGATGGGATCAGTCTCTGCACTTGGGTTTCCAGGTCCAGCTAGATTTTCAGCCAGAACACGGAAGCGGTACTTCTTCTTGGCGGTGAGACCCTTTACCCTGCAGCCCAAAATTCAAAGTTAGAAACATGCTTGACAAAAAAATGGTCCACACTGTTAGCTGAAGGACTTTCACCATCACTCCTGCCACTTGTACCTTCAGGTACTTAGTTACCTGAATGTTGTGTCCGTGATGGGTAGTTTGTTACATCTGATCCACTTGTCACTCTCCGGATCTAACTTCTCAATCCAGTATCCAGTGATGGGGCTACCGCCATCCTCGTCAGGCTCTAACCAGGTCAGAGTGACAGCGTCCTTGGCGATGTCAGAGGGAGTGATTCTGGTTGGGGGACCCGGAGGATCTGAAACAGATGAAAAATAAAAGGATTTATCTACGGTTCACCTGCACAGGCTGGAAATAAATCACCGGAGAGTAGTATAAAACAACGTACCGAAGGAATACTTGGCAGTGATTGGCACATGCTCTGCAGGTTCACCAATGCCATACTGGTTCTCAGCACTGACCCTGAAAATGTACTCTTTCAATGCTGTGAGTTTGGTGGCCTTGAAGGTGGTGTGCTTCACCGTGGCTGACAGCTTGACCCACTCCTCCTTGTCAGTCTGACGACTTTCCACAATGTAGTTGGTGATGGGAGACCCACCATCATCTCTGGGAGGGTTCCAGGCCAGGACGCAGGATTCGTTGGTGATTTCAGAGATATCTAAAGCAGCTGGAGGGCCCGGTTTATCTAAAGAGGAGGGGCCAAAATTAAAATCATAACCAAGATAATGGTAATGCAAGACATCTGGAGGTGCCACAACTGCTTAGCAGGCTCGGCGATATAGGATAACCCTATAAAATGGTCTGTCCAGTATGTTATGCTAAGATTATTTTCATATCTTTAATCAAAAAAGGAGATGCTTTTCCCATTTTCTGACTAACTTAAAATCACCTGGTAGCATGAAAATCCTGTAGCTGTAAGGAACTCTAGGATTTCTACAGTAAAGGAAGTTTACTCTCATGTTTTCATTGCCATCACAGCTATCATTTGTCTTCTACGATAAGAAATCAGCTTTTGTACCCAGGATGTTGACATCAATAGTGGCAGTGGCTCGTCCACAGGCATTGACTGCCTCAATGATGTAGGTGGCGGTGTCTCCTCTGGTGGTGTTGTCAATGGAAACCTTCGAGTGTCCTGGCTGGGTGTCGATGGCAATGCGGTTATCAGCCCGCAGGACCACGTCTGCTTTGGTCCACTTCACCCGGGGATCGGGCTTCCCTTTCACATCTGCAGGAAGCTCAATCTTGCTGCCAGCTCTGGTGGTTAATCCAGCCAGCAACTTCACATCGAGCTGGATCTCAGGAGGTTCTGTAGGAATTTTTAAACATAGTCACAGTTGTCCCAACTTCATTACTGTGTTTCATTTCAATTTGTGCTTCTATAAATATATGTTCATTTCAGTTTCCCCTCAATAACTCACAACTGTCCAATATTTAATTTTACATGCAATAACCCAAACTGTAAATACATAACACCATTTATTTATGTATTTAATTCCTCTTTTCCCCAGATTTGTATATTTGTACATTAAATATATATATTTTTTCCTTTTTTCTAAATACTGTTCATGCAAAACTGTGTATTCTCGGCAGATATGTGCCATACTGCATTTTATTT
Organism: Copadichromis virginalis; assembly: GCF_057382275.1. Classification (NCBI taxonomy): domain Eukaryota; kingdom Metazoa; phylum Chordata; class Actinopteri; order Cichliformes; family Cichlidae; genus Copadichromis; species Copadichromis virginalis. The sequence continues at coordinate 41,071,483 of NC_140633.1, forward strand.
GGCTGAACTATATATAATTTTGCTTATTTAAGCCAATTAGTTATAAAATTGTTCTGCTTTAACAAATGAATTTCCACCTTTTGGAGAAATGAAATGTGTCTTATATTATATTATCACAACTATGCCTGAAACCTTGATGGTAATATCCTTAAAATCCACACATTCTCACTTATTCTTTTATTTGTCATAAGAAAGATTTGCTCCTGTATCACTGAGAGATGCTGCACATTTCTGAGTGAGTCTGCAGAATCCATTACAAAAATAAATTATACTGCTGCACTTTTTGTGCAGTGTGTGGCTGCAGCGTCATGTGACTGTCTGGAAGAGCACAACCCGTCCTACCCTTAGCGTCCACAGCTTGGATCTCATCGGTAGCCCTGCAAGGTCGGCTGGCTCCCAGCTTGTTAAAAGCTCTGACTCTGTAGGCGTACCACTGGCCCTCGACCAGGCCGGTAACCTGGAACCTGTGAGTTCAAATCATATAATATATCCAGCTGTACCAAAATAAAGACAGGACACTAATAACGTGTGGCCCAAAAAACTTAACCGGCAGTTACAAGTTCTTAAGTCTTACTTGAGTTCAGGGAGGGGATCACCGCAGGGTTCCCACTTGTCTGTACCACGCTGGCACTTGTCCACCACGTAGCCTTTAATATGGGCACCACCATCGTATTTTGGAGGCTCCCAGGACAGGAAAATGGACTTGGCACTCTTATCGCGCCACTTAAGGTTCTCAGGTGGATCAGGTACAGCTGCAGGAGAAAATACGTGAACGTGAAACAGGTGAGATTCTAGTTATCTGTCAGTTTCTCCACTCAAAGACAATTAATTTCACATGAAGTGTAAAAACACTCACTTGCAGGAGAAGAGACATTGATGGGCTCATCGATGTAGGCTGGCTCTCCAGGTCCGCACTTGTTGCATGCAGAGACGCTGAACAGATACTCCTTTCCTTCAATCACGTCTGTTACCGTGTGCTCCAGGTCAAGGACGCCAGCAGCCACCTGGAAAAATGTCACTGTCACTGCTGAGCAAATAAACTCAGACCTGGGTAGACTTCTGGGTCTGTGAACATTATTTCACACTGTGGAAGTGATGTTTTCTGTTTTTAAAAATAAAAAAGCCAACATGTCACGTGCCATGTTTGAGCCAGGCCCTGAAACCTAACAACACTGCTGCTAACAATAACAATAACTTTATTTATAAAGCGCTTTCAAACAAAGTGCTGTACAGCGATTTGAAAATAAAGAGATAAATAAATAAAAGTGATACATAGCAACACAAGTTAAAAACATAAGCAGAGTTAAAAATGATAAACATTTAAAAAACTAATAGGCAAAGAATTAAGACCTGTAGGATAGGCTGAACAAGTGTGTCTTCAACTTAGCTTTAAAACCCTCCACAGATCAGCCTGCCTAATATCTTGAGGGAGGTTGTTCCACAAAAACAGGGCACGAAAAGAAAAAGCACGCTCCCCAACTGTCTTTTTTCTGGCTTTAGGAACCTTTGGAAGGCCAGAGTCCTGAGATGGGAGCGCACGAGATGGAACATACAGTGGGGCAAAAAAGTATTTAGTCAGCCACCGATTGTGCAAGTTCCCCCACCTAAAATGATGACAGAGGTCAGTAATTTGCACCAGAGGTACACTTCAACTGTGAGAGACAGAATGTGAAAAAAAAAATCCATGAATCCACATGGTAGGATTTGTAAAGAATTTATTCGTAAATCAGGGTGGAAAATAAGTATTTGGTCAATAACAAAAATACAACTCAATACTTTGTAACATAACCTTTGTTGGCAATAACAGAGGTCAAACGTTTACTATAGGTCTTTACCAGGTTTGCACACACAGTAGCTGGTATTTTGGCCCATTCCTCCATGCAGATCTTCTCGAGAGCAGTGATGTTTTGGGGCTGTCGCCGAGCAACACGGACTTTCAACTCCCGCCACAGATTTTCTATGGGGTTGAGGTCTGGAGACTGGCTAGGCCACTCCAGGACTTTCAAATGCTTCTTACGGAGCCACTCCTTTGTTGCCCGGGCGGTGTGTTTTGGATCATTGTCATGTTGGAAGACCCAGCCTCGTTTCATCTTCAAAGTTCTCACTGATGGAAGGAGGTTTTGGCTCAAAATCTCACGATACATGGCCCCATTCATTCTGTCCTTAACACGGATCAGTCGTCCTGTCCCCTTGGCAGAAAAACAGCCCCATAGCATGATGTTTCCACCCCCATGCTTCACAGTAGGTATGGTGTTCTTGGGATGCAACTCAGTATTCTTCTTCCTCCAAACACGACGAGTTGAGTTTATACCAAAAAGTTCTACTTTGGTTTCATCTGACCACATGACATTCTCCCAATCCTCTGCTGTATCATCCATGTGCTCTCTGGCAAACTTCAGACGGGCCTGGACATGCACTGGCTTCAGCAGCGGAACACGTCTGGCACTGCGGGATTTGATTCCCTGCCGTTGTAGTGTGTTACTGATGGTGACCTTTGTTACTTTGGTCCCAGCTCTCTGCAGGTCATTCACCAGGTCCCCCCGTGTGGTTCTGGGATCTTTGCTCACCGTTCTCATGATCATTTTGACCCCACGGGATGAGATCTTGCGTGGAGCCCCAGATCGAGGGAGATTATCAGTGGTCTTGTATGTCTTCCATTTTCTGATGATTGCTCCCACAGTTGATTTTTTCACACCAAGCTGCTTGCCTATTGTAGATTCACTCTTCCCAGTCTGGTGCAGGTCTACAATACTTTTCCTGGTGTCCTTCGAAAGCTCTTTGGTCTTGGCCATGGCGGAGTTTGGAGTCTGACTGTTTGAGGCTGTGGACAGGTGTCTTTCATACAGATGATGAGTTCAAACAGGTGCCATTCATACAGGTAACGAGTGGGGGACAGAAAAGCTTCTTACAGAAGACGTTACAGGTCTGTGAGAGCCAGAGATTTTCCTTGTTTGAGGTGACCAAATACTTATTTTCCACCCTGATTTACGAATAAATTCTTTACAAATCCTACCATGTGGATTCATGGATTTTTTTTTCACATTCTGTCTCTCACAGTTGAAGTGTACCTCTGGTGCAAATTACTGACCTCTGTCATCATTTTAAGTGGGGGAACTTGCACAATCGGTGGCTGACTAAATACTTTTTTGCCCCACTGTAAAGGTGCAAAAGATTAGAGAGGTATGAAGGTGCCAAACCAGTGAAAGCCTCGTAGGTGAGCAGCTTAGAATCTGCTCGAATGTGCTCAAATTTTCCAGTTTTAGTTAAAAAGCAAGCAGCTGCATTTTGCACCATCTGAAAACCTCTAAAACTTTTCGTTGGTAGCTCAGAAAGGAGCTGCACATTCATGTATTATTTTTAGAAGGCGGTTACTTTTTCACACAAAACCAGGTAATTCACTCAGTTTACATTTTGTGATGAGCTGAAATATTTTTATTACGTACAGCGCCAAAGATGACATTACTGAAATGAGCTGAAAGTACCTTGGCCCATGTCTTGCGAGAAACTTCTCTCTTCTCAATCTGATAGTGTGTCACTGGACTTCCTCCATCGTGTTCAGGTGCCTCCCACATCAAGTGGACATGTTGACGGGTCACTTCAGCCACTTTGAAGTCCTTCGGAGCACTGGGGCATGCTGGGAAAATAAGATGAAAAAGACTTCCATCAGTTTTCTTCTTTTGGGTTTGTTTCTAGATGATTTGGGGGTAACAGACGTCTCTGTACCACAATAAAATGAGCTGTCTATTAAAATAAGCACCATCATTGCTAAACTTGATCACATGGTCATGGGTTCTTACCGATGACGTTGACATCAATATCTCCAGAGACAGAGGATACGTCGTTCTCCAGCTGCAGGGTGTAGATGCCTTTGTCTGGACGAACACTAGGAGATATCGTCAGTTCCGTGTGCGTAGGCTTCGTCACCATGGAGACACGCTCATCCGCTGGGGTCAGCTCCTTCTCGCCAAAGGTCCACTTGGCCACAGGGGTTGGGTATCCAGTAATGGGAACTCTAATTGTTAGAGGCTGAGGAACAATCACCTCCAGGCCTTTCCTGAAGCCACTCAGATCAAAGGTTGGACCAACTGCCAAGAGAGAAACATTTGGTTGTGAAAGCACATCCAGTGAACTACTTGGATTTATAAAGAAGAAGTGGTTGGTTGAGTTTATGCTTGTTGCACGCACAATGAGGATCATCGGCAAGCAGTGGTCCCAGCTGCTCGGCTGGATCGGAGACACCGGCGGCATTCTCAGCGCAAACTCTGTAGAGGTACTTCTGACCAGGTTTTAGTCCAGACACCTGAAGAAAACAACAAAACAATCCAGACCAGGAAGAAAAATGTAACTGCGCTGAGGTTGAATCAGAATAAAGGCAGACTCTTCAGGTTGGCTGCATACCCGGTAGGAGAGGTCAGGACACAGTCTGGCGTTGCAGCGGAGCCACTTGTCAGAGCCGTCCTCACATTTCTCAATGATGTATCCTGTAATCATGCTGCCACCGTTGTTTATGGGCGTCTCCCAGGTCAACGTGACTGCTGTCTTGATTTGGTCACTAAAGTTCAGGTTCAGAGGTGGGCTCGGCCTCTCTGTGGGCACAAGACATGAGCAAAATCAGACTGTTTGATATTTCTACACAGGACTTAGATAGAAACATTGAGAGTGAGCTCACCGATGGGATCCATGATCTTGACGGGGTTGGTGGCAGCACTGGGCCTGCCGATGCCAGCCTTGTTCTCTGCTCGGACTCTAAAGATGTACTCCTTGTACTCCACCACGTCGTTCAGCATAGCCAAGCGGTCATTGGCAGCACAGACTAAGGCTGCCTCCCACTTAACAGATGTTCTGTCACGGAGCTCAATCACATAAGCAGTGATCTCAGAGCCACCGTCAAACTTGGGGGGCTCCCAAGTGATGGTGGCACCAAACTTGTTCACTGACTCTACTGCAACATTTTCAGGAGCATCTGGAACATCTAAAGTTAGGAAACAAAAATGTGACGGACATGATTAGGACGACTGTGGAGATGGGGTTAGGATTAGTGGAGCGGGGATCTCGGGGTGTTGCTTACCAAACTTGTTTTTGGCCTGGACGGCATCTTCGGTTGCAACAGCGGGTCCGCTGCCAACTCTGTTTCGAGCACAGACTCTGAAGAGGTAAAAGGATTCCTTCTGCAGGCCACTGACACAGTACTCTGGAGTGTCAGCACGGTCTGTAGCCACAGTCCAGGTCTTGCGCTTCACATCCCGTCTTTCTACAACATAGGCGATAATCTTGCTGCCACCGTCATTCTCAGGTTCCTCCCAGGCCAAACTGACCTCGCCATCAACAGTGTCAACCACTCTCAGGTTCTTGATGGGTCCCGGTACATCTGGAAAACCACCAGGACAACACTCAGAAACTCTGGTGATATCCTCCGACAGAGGACTGAGCAGTTATCTGATCACAGACTCACCAATCACATCCAGGTTGATAAAGGCTTCACCCTCACCATGCTTGTTCTTAATTACCACCTTGTACCGGCCCTGGTCCTCCTTGGCAGGGCTCTTCAGGCGGTACTCGGTCTTGTCCAAAGAGGTGTCAATATTCTGGACAGGAAGACTGGTGCCTTCAAAAAACCACTCGGCATCAGCACGAGGGTACGCGTCATAAGGCACAGTCATGACAAAGGGTTTACCGGCATCTGTCACCAGGTTCTGGTCGGTGGTTTTAATCTTTGGAACAGCTGCAGGAGAGACAGAGGAGAAATTTGTACTGTTTAATTCGCCCTGCATAACACAGAGCAGTCCAAACTGGTGGATATCATCTTAAAATAAAACTGCATGTTATGCTTTGCGTCTACAACTATATTCCCAAAACAACTTGGATGCTTCATAAAGTGTCAAGAAAAGATTTGTTTGTTTACAACTTTCTAAAAGTCTGTTAAATCAGTGATTTCTTTAACATTTCTTGAAATGCGTTTCACTACCTGTTTGCATGTGAAGTTGACTCACCTGCCAGCTCCAGCTTGGCTCGGGCATCCTTGTCTTTGGCCACGATCCTGTACTCTCCCTGATCTCTGGGTCTAATTTCACAGACCTGCAGTCTGTGGACTTTACCCTCGCTGATCATCTGGTATTTGTCTCCCTGGACGATGATCATGTTGTTCCTCATCCACTTCACCTCCACCCTGTCTTTGTTGAGCTCCACCTCAAACACGATGTCTGAACCCGGAGGTTCGAACACGTCCTGCGGTGGTCTGATGATTTCCACTGGGGTCTCTGCGCAACATAAAAACACATCTCACAAGAAGATTCGTCGAATAAATCTTTGCTTTTGAAGACAAAAAGAAACAAACATCTCACCTTCAACAAAGAGCCTCGCTCTCGTCCTCCTCTCATCCACACCACAGGCATATTCACACTCGTCATCAGGCCTGCACACCTTAATGATCAGTCTGCACGTCTTTCCTTCTTTTTCCATTTGATATCTGTAAAAACACAACAAACATCAGGAACTTGGTACAGTCATGTATATGATACTATAAGACTTAGATAACAGCATCAGCTGTGTAATTTTGCCTCTGTACACCACTGCACTTTATTTTAAATCAAAGGTAACACAAGGTCCCAGAAGCTTCAGGCTTTTGTAATCCTCTGTCATGACCACGTATCCCAAATTTTAACTTTCTGAATATTTTCTTGGTTGATTAGCATTTGATTTGTGTTCCTTTGGATCGAAACAACAGCAGACGCAGATATGTCATACCTGGGGCCCGCTCGAATCTCTCGTCCTTCCCTGTACCACTTGACGGCAGCCTTCTCCTTGCTCAGCTTGCAAGTGAACTCTGCATCCTCGAACTCTGTAATGGTCTGGTCTTTGAGCTGTGCCGTGAAGTCTGTGGGTGCCTCGCTAATGATCAGCTCAGCTGCACATTTGTCATCTCCGACCACGGCCGTGTACTCGCCCTCGTCTTCCATGATGCAGTCCTTAACGGTCAGGCTGTGCTTCAGGCCATCGACTCTGTAGACGATGCGTTTGCTGAGTGTCACCTCCTGACCAGCCTTCAGCCACCTCACCGTCGCCCCGGGCCTGTTCACCTTACAGACGAAGCTGACGGTCTTCTTCTCCTGAGTCTCATTGTCCTCGATTGGCTCCAAGAACCTCAGTTTCTCCTCTGTGGAGGACCAAATGATTTCAGGGTGAACGTAAAGAAACAAAGGAGTACGTGCAACAAAGTCACTGAGCAAGAAACGGCTGCTTTGGATCAAACGTCCTGATACTCTTGGAAGAAACAGAACTTCAGTTATTCTGAATTCTTCAGATGATTTTCAGCTTTCTTTGCTTTATAACAAAGCTGACACATCCATCTGTCTTTCAGAGTCACGTCTGCGATTACTGAGAACAGGTTTAGGACACTGACCTGCCAAAAGGTGCTATAATATTAAACATAATGGAGACAGCCGTTGTATAAACTCCTAAATATGTTTCAACATTACTGTGAGCCATATACAGATAATAAAATAAGGCTGTGTGTACAGTAGAGTCACAAGAACAACTAAAGAAGCACTCAGCACTCAGGAAGCTGGCCCTGGTTTCATTAAAGAGTCAAATCCAGCCTGTAACTTCACTCAGATACTGTTACTGCCCACTCACCTGCCACTTTAGCGCTGGCAGTGCACTTGGCGAGCTCTCCTCTGTGATTGGTCAGGCTGACGGTATAGACGGCCTCATCAGCCTTCTGGGCGTCTCTGATCCTCAGAGAGAAGACGTTGTCCCTTTGAGCCATCATGTACTTGCTGCTCTCAAAAATGGTCTCCTCATTCTTCAGCCACTTGGCCTTCGCTCCTTCCGTGTTGGTCTCGCAGTTAAACACGATCTCGCCTCCCTCCTTCACCTCGGTGTCTTTGATCGGAGTTATGATCCTCAGTTTTTCTAAAACAGAATTCAAACTTAATAAAACCAAACCTGCATTCTGAAATCTGTAATAAGATATGACAAAGACCATAAGTGTCTTACCGATCACTAGCAGATCTGCCACGGCTTTAACAGTGCCAATGTGTGCAGTGTAGCCTCCCTCATCCTTCAGCTCACAGCTTTTCACAATAAGAGCTCTTCGTTTTCCTTCACTGATGATGCCGTACTTGTCTCCAGCTTCTATCTCTTTGTCTCCTCTGAACCATTTTACTTCGTAGGTGTCTTTGGAGACAGAGCAGGAGAACTCTGCCTTCTCGCCCTCCACCACTTCCTGGTTCTGAGGCCGAGCGAGGAACTCGGCTGCCAGTTCTGCAAAGGAGAAGAAGGCGGAGTTAAGGTTTGGTGGATTAGTGGATTTCTCCACGTTCTTTGTTTTGCTCTTCAGATTGCTTTTGAAATCATTACAAAGAAAATAATGACTCGGGTAGGTAATTGGTGACTTCAGTTTCTTCTATAAAATCAAAAAGTAAGCGACGTGTTTTACCGTTGAGTTTGAGCGTGGCGGATGTCCTGATGGTGGGACTCAGCCTGCAGTTGTAATCACCAGCGTCCTCCATCCTCAGGTCCCGGATGATCAGGATCCTCTTGCGTCCGTCCGTCTGTTGGTCGTAGCGACCTCCCTCTGGGAGCTCCTCGTCCCCTCGATACCAGGTAACCTCAGCGCCGGCCTTCGACACTTCGCAGATCATCTTCACGGTGTTCGTCTCTGTTCCCTCCACGTTGGACAGGTTCTTTGTAAACCTGGCTGCCTCCTCTGAAGGAAACACGAGCACCAGGAGTTCATTTACAGAGAAATATCCATCTATTAAGTCGAGCCTAAAATCATATGTTTATAGTTTTTACAAGAATATTTCTTCAGCAGAGAAATTTCCTGCAGTGGTTAGAAAGCTGACCGTCATCAGTGAATGACGTTTTATTTTCCAGCAGAACAAACATCTGTGGCTGACATGAATAAAAACGTCACTTTTTTTCTCATTGGAAGGTTGGTGAAACTGGAAATTCAACATGAATCAAACACATGAAATAAATCAGGGGTGGGCAACTCCAGGCCTCGAGTGCCGGTGTCCTGCAGGTTTTAGATTGCACCCCGGGTTCAACACACCTGAATCACATGGTTAGTTCATTACCAGGCCTCTGGAGAACTTCAAGAAATGCTGAGGAGTCATTTAGCCCTTTAAATCAGCTGTGATGGATCATGGACACATCTAAAACCTGCAGGACACCGGCACTCGAGGCCTGGAGTTGCCTACCCCTGAAATAGATGAATAATGTTCCTCACCGATGACGGTGAGTATGCCAGAGGTCTTGGAGGTTCTCGCGTCACATTCGTACTCGGCTTCATCATCAAACACAGACTTGTGGATGATAAGGATTCTCTGGACTCCCTTGGCGATGATCTCGTACTTCTTTCCTTTCCTGATCTCGCCACCGTCCTTGAACCAGCGAACCTTGAAAAATGACGACACAAGGGTTAGTCGAGAGTGTGAGAGCGGTTTCAGTCTGATCGACAGGACAGCAGCGACTGTTTGCATCCTGCTGAGCTCACCTTGGCAGACTCACGAGAAACTTCACATTCAAACTTGGCAGACTCCTTCTCTCTGACCTCAACATCCTGCAGAGGCTTTGTAAACTCAACATACGGAGCTGTGAATGGAAAAGGCCACAGCATGAGCACAGTTATGCTTTACCTCAGCTGGAGGTGCGACAGCAGATTTGAAAGATTAAAGCCTGGTTAAGGTCCTTACGTGTAACTTCCAGGAAACAAGAAGTCTTGAAGTCTTTGGCATCACATGTGTACAACTTGGCATCTTCAGGAGAGCAGTCGTGAATGATCAGAGCTCTCTTGCGTCCGTCCACGATGGTGTCGTACTTCTTGGTCTTTCTGAGCTCCTGTCCCTCCCTGAACCATCGTACCTCAGCATTCTCACGGGAAACCTCACACTCCAGAGTGGCCGTGGCTTCCTCCTCCACCGTCTGATCCTCCAGAGGCTTTGTGAACTCAACCGCTGGCTCTAAAGGTACAGAGACAGACGTGGTTAACAGGTGGTAACCACAGCCTCCTGTTAGAAATGCTTTGTCCTCGATCCTCGGAGCCCAGTCTGAGCGCGTGCCGTACCTCTGACGATAAGCTGAGCCTGAGTCTGGAAGTCCTTGGCAGTAAGTTTGACCTCGCCGGCCTCCGACAGGTTCACGTCTCGGACGGTCAAAGTGTGAACTCGGCCCGCCACCCGAGTCTTCACCTGCAGGAACCGAAAACAAAGCGAGCGTCACACTTGCACACGAACACGAGCTGAACGCGTCACCATGGACACAGATACAGGGCCGTCACTTAAATAATCATTATAAATAATAATTACACTTATTCTGGTTCGTTTGCTAACAGGCGGCGAGTCTGAGCGATGACTGAATAACTCCGAGTGTCAAACTGATGAAATCAGGGAAAAATACCGTTTTTATTTTTTATTGTCCACAAACTTCCAGCCTTGATTCACTTTGAGAAGCTACATCATAATAAAATATTTAAGAATTTTCTGCAGATGTGTTTTTAGAAATGAGTGAAAACCTTTGGTCATATCAACAGAATAAATTTCACTTTACTAATTTATTATTCAGCTGATCGAGCTGCTCTCTTTCACACACGGGCAGGTTTCTATCACTGGGCTGCTTTTTCCACTTTAACCTCATTTTCTCCAGCAATGAATTCAACTCCTTTGTGTTTTTAAATAAAACTCATTCGTGATTTTAATTCATAATTAAGCTTTATTAATTCATTATTTGGGTTCAGACACTCACCTGCTAAAAAACACTGTTCAAAAATATCCAAAAATTTAAAATTCTGAAAAAACGTCATAATAAATAAATAAATAAATAAATAAATAAATAAATAAATAAATAATAATAATAATAATAATAATAATAATAATAATAATAATAGTTTGTGGGGATAGGTTAATTGATGAATCCAAATTGCCCATAGGTGTGAATGTGGGAGTGAATGGTGTCAGGCCTGCGACAGACTGGCGACCTGTCCAGGGTGTACCCCGCCTCTCGCCCTATGACCGCTGGGATAGGCTCCAGCACCCCCGTGACAAGCCGAAGCGAATGGATGGATGGAATAATAATCATAATCATAATTGTTTTATTTAACAAAGCGCCTTTCGAAGCACTCAAGGACACTGTACACAAGCAATAACAACAGCAAACATAACAATTTACAAGATAATAAGGATAAAACATTGAACAAATAAATAAAATAAATGAAAGTAGCAGGATGGAAACATTTATGTAGAAGTTTGAGTCTGGACTTAAAAAGAGGGAGGGAAGTGATGTTTCTTATCTCAGGAGGAAGGGATGATGGGGGGCAGAGCAGCAGAAAGCCTTGCGCCCCACGGTGGCTAGCCGGGGGGAAGGGACGGTGATCTGAACCAGAGTGGTATGAAGGCGAGAGATGATGGGTAGCCTTGAATGTGCACAAAAGTATCTTGAAATTGATGCGGTATTTAACCAGAAGCCAGTGAAGCTGCTGCAGAGCAGGGCTGACGTGGTGCATGGGTGATCGTGGCTCAAGAGTTGGGAGTTTGCCTTGTAATCGGAAGGTTGCCGGTTCGAGCCCCGGCTTGGACAGTCTCGGTCGTTGTGTCCTTGGGCAAGACACTTCACCCGTTGCCTACTGGTGGTGGTCAGAGGGCCCAGTGGCGCCAGTGTCCGGCAGCCTCGCCTCTGTCAGTGCGCCCCAGGGTGGCTGTGGCTGCTTCACTGGCTTCTGGTCACATCACCAGTGTGTGAATGGGTGGATGACTGAATATGTAAATCAATCAATCTTTATTTATAAAGCACTTTTCATACAGAAAAAATGTAGCACAAAGTGCTTTACATAGTTAAAAGCAGCCCACCCCACCCTCCAACTCACTCCCCACACTTTGGAGTGTGTAAAGCGCTTTGGGGTCCTTAGGGACTAGTAAAGCGCTATATAAATACAGGCCATTTACCATAGAAAGAGTCCTGGTGATGATACGAGCAGCAGAGTTCTGGACACGCTGAAGCTGATGGATAGATTTTTGACTACGACCAAAAAGAAGAGAGTTGCTGTAATCGATCCGGGAAGTGACCGGGCTATGAACAAGGATGGCAGCGGCATGTGGGGCGAGAAAAGGACGGAGACGATTAAGGTTACGGAGTTGGAAATATGCGGACTGAGAGACGTTACTGATGTGGGAGCTAAAAGATCGAGTACCATCGCCGATGACACGCAGACTTTTCACACATGGAGAAACGGAGACTGTAACAGAAAAGCTGTTAGTTGTGGACAGTGTTTGTTTAGTGCCGACCAGGAGGATTTGTTACTGTTGAGTTTGAGAAAATTGGAAGAGAACCATGAATTTAGTTCAGCTAAGCAGAGGGTGAGAGAGGACGGGGGAGAGCAGAATCAGGTTTAGTGGACAGATACAGCTGGGTGTCATCGGCATAGCAGTGAAATGTGTCCAAGCGGAAGAAGCTAGATAATGAAACGAAGGGGCCCCAGGACAGATCCCTGCACGCCTGCAACCAGAGGAAAGGGCTGAGAAGTGAAGGATTTAAGTCGAATAAACTGAGTGCGATTTAAAGCTAGTGGGATATGGGAGAGACCGATGGAGGCGAGCCTACTGAGGAGTATCAAAGGCAGCAGTGAGATCGAGGAGAATAAGAATGGAGAGTAAACCAGAGTCAGCTTCCATGAGAAGATCAGTGAGTATTTTTATTAGTTTCAGTGCTGTGGGAGGGACGAACACCAGACTGGAACTGTTCATGCAGATTATTATTAGTGAAGTATGAGTGGAGTTGTGCGGCGACTGTCTTTTCAAGAAGTTTTGATAGAAATGGTCAATTGGAGACGGAAATGATCAAAATTACTGGGATCCTGTTTTTTTTTCAGTATTGGGGTGATCACCACAGCTTTGGGAACAGCTCCAGTGGTAGTGAGGAGCAGATGAGAGCAGATATGAGGGGAAGCAGAGAGGGTAGACAGGCTTTGACCCAAACGGTAGGAACGGGGTCCAGGTAGAAGCTTTTGACTTACAGCTGAGATCTGAGATATCAGTGACAGAGGGAAGCTGGAAAACAGAAAAACAGTGTGATGGGAGAGGAAGTACAAAGGAAGAGCTACAGGCAACTTCAGACGGCAGGACTTGGTGTGTTTTGAGGATTTTCTCAGAGAAAAATAACAGAGAGAGTTGCAAAAGGACGATGAGTAAAGGTGAGCAGGGAGAGGATCTGGTGCTCTAACAGTTAAACAGTGAAAACAGCATCTGAGGGGAATTTTCGTTCGAACAAATGATGGTCGAGTAGTGCAGATTTAGTTTGGCTGATGCATTCCTTATAATGCAAAACATGATTATTAATTCAAGCACATGTAATATGTTTAGAAACTACCAGGAACACAAAATGACCTCGACCTGCTGAGAAACATTTGTTTATTTAATGGAGATGAAAGAATCTGAGGCCTTTGTGCAGATAAGGCGACACTCGAGGGTCAGAGTCACAGATAAGAGCCGCATGTTTATCTCCCAGATATTTTTAGCTGCAGCCTCTGCAGAACCAGAGAAACATCAAACATCACAAAGACAACTTGTCCTCATCTGCAAAACAAAACTCGTGTCTTTTCTTCATAATCCAAACTGGGATTCAGATTTTGAAATTCTTTTAAAACTCAGCTTTGTTGCTCAGAGACAGGAACAAATCAGAGCCCGGCGACCGTAAACGTGTCCTGATGGCGATTGTTTAAAATCAGACGTGTGACAGACTCAGTGCAGGTCTGTTTGTGCCTGAAGAAAACCTGTTTCCACTAAAAGGTCCCATCTCACATTTTAAATCACACTAAAGAAGGTTTGTATGCTCGGATTTTCTAACCAAAGAGAAAAGTTTCCAAATCTGGAGTGAAAATGTTACAAATGTGAGAACAGAAATACAAAACATATAAGCAAAGCTTTCTTATCACAAAGATAGTATTTCATTAATGCTGTCTGTGTGATCACAACAGAAACTATGAAATCATTTCTTTTTGCACCGACTCGGTTTTTTGCAGGAAATCGCTAAAATTCTCAAGGCTTAATAAAAGTAACGCTCTGTTATTTTTTAGTGTTTTACTGGATCCACACTAACTTTCTTTATTTCTGTCGTCCCATTTCTTTTCCTTCTTCTTTTGTGGTGAAGCAGAAGTTTTATGAGTGAGAAACATTTTGTTAAAAAGGAGGAAAAGCTCTGTGAGCGGTTTCTCCGGTGTGGAGCGAGTTACAGGAGAGGCGGGCGCTGCTGTGGTCAGACTCACCCGGTCGCTGGCCTCCATCCTCTGCCCTCCCAGGAACCACTCCACCGCGATGCCCTCGTATGACAGCTCGCACTCAAAGATGGCCGTCTCTCCAGCCGTCACCGTCACGTCCTTCAGAGGATGGACCAGCGTGATGGACCGAGCTGAGGGTAAAGACATGGTTAGCTCCTTCAACAAATGAACCGGCGTGCATTTGCTGGAGATCCTGTGGTCTGGTTCGTGTTTCAGGTTACTGCTCCTCCAATCAGAGAGCAGCCTGCCTTCAGATAAAGACTGAAGTGGTGAAAATAACCACAGGCCCTGATTGGCTGAACACTTACAGAGACGTGCGACACCCGTGTGTGACAGAAACCAGGGCTGCTGTTTGTGTGTGCTTCAGCCAAACGGCACGGAGCTTCCTCCGTGTCAGAGACGTTTTGTCCATCGTTTAAAAAATAAGGGCTAAAATGACCTCTGACCTTTGACTCTGAGCTGGGCGCTGGATCTGGCGTTGGCTGCAGAGAAGTCAACGGGTCCTGCCATGTCCATGCAGACGTTGTAGAGGATCAGTAGGTGTCTGGTTCCTTCCTCCTTAATCTCAACATCCTGAGGTAAACACGAGCACATGAAAGTCAGCTGAAAGCATCTCTGTGGCGATGAATATGAAACCGACTGCCAGGCGGGTCACTGCAGACTCACAGCTGACTGATGAAGAGCTTCTCCCTTCAGCTTCCAGTTTCCATGGACATCCTCCTCAGAAATCTCAGTCTCAAACTTGGCTGTTTCTGTCTCCGTGACCTCCACACTGTACAGCGGACGGACAACTTTGATATCCCGCTCTGCAAAAGGACAGAAATCACTATAAAAACCAGCAACATCTTCACCCGTGGAGCGCCTGTTTGTTAAAGCAGTCAAATTTAACTTCGCCAATGATGAGGCTCTAATCTACAAAGCTGAGGATCCACCAAGAAACCCAACCGGTGCTCCTCTCCAACGTTTCTACAGAGAGAGATAAATGCTGACAAAGCTCTGACAGCCTGGTGACCTCTGTGCTTATCAGAACAAAACATCATTTATGTTCACGTCAAAGGTCTTCAAACAGCTGAACTGTAACTAACAAAGCACATATCCAGATACGACGGCTACAGATGCCAAATGATCCGTTTATTACCGTCTCAGCTCGTTACCAAACACTTTGGTTTCTGTTTGTCAGGTCAAAGGTCAGACTGATTGTATTTACATGGACTTTTACCAACAGCTGAAAACTGAACGTGTTCAGAGATTTTCAGAGAAGCAGCATGCATAAAGCATGAGAGCTGGGACAGATCCATGGTTTACCTTCAATGTTGAGCTTAGCTGTGGTTTTGTCCGAGCCGCAGTCGCAGGTGTACTCTCCGATGTTGGCCTTCTCTGCCTTCCTCACCATCAGGATGCGCTTCTTGCCATCGGTGACAATGGCGATGTTCTTGGAGGGGGTGATCTCCTTCCCATCCTTAAACCATTTCACATCAGCTACAGCCTTGCTCAGCTCGCAGACCAGCTTCACCTCGTCCCTCTCCACTGCTGTGTAGTTCTGCAGCTTAGTGGTGAAGTAGGCGTCACCCTCTGTGTGGGGAAACGTATGTTCATTATGAAAATCAGGAGTTAGAGAAGCGTGTCTGAATCAGTCTGACAGGATGAACTCTTGGATGTTGGTGGGTGTGGCTTGCTGTCACCTGCTCTGTTTGCTTTGTTTACACCTGTTTTCTTTTTCTTTTTCTTTTAAATCAGAATGAGTTGTGATTGCTTTAATGTTTGTTCTTTCTAAAGTCCTGTCATCTGGTCCTATGTTTTTATGTCATTTGTTTCAATGTGCTTTAGAAAGGAGGCACTGACCAATGACAGTGAGCATGGCGGTCATGCTCTTGTCCATGGCCTCTACTTTGATCATGGACGTGTCGTCGATGATGACTTCCTTGAAGGCCAGCGTGTGAACCTTCGCCTGTGCCGACATGTGAACAACTTTGCTGGGATGAAGTCGGACGTCGTTCTTGTACCAGACCACCGGGATCTTGTCATGTGACAGCTCCACGCTGAATTCAGCTGTTTCACGCTCCTTTACTGTCACATCCTTGATTGCTTTGACAAACTCTAGGCGAATACCTGCCACAGGAAGACATCAGACATTGATACATTTAACTTTGAGTAGAAGCAGAACACAGCAGATTTGTATTTGTGACTCACAAACAAACAAAAATGAGCACCAGCGCTGTGTTCAAAGTACAGATGGACCGATCCGATATTACGTATCGGTCCGATACTGACCTAAATTACTGGATCGGATATCGGAGAGAAATAAAAAATGTAATCCGATCCATTAAATATCAAAAAAACACCTCACAAAACGTGTGACACTGGGCTCGTAACCGTAGCACGTTGGAGCAGCTGTGTGTGTTTGTAGCCTTGCTACCAAACCGGCATTTCATCTCCGAGGAAGTGATCCCAGAGAGAAGTAAAGCAAGTGTGTAAGTTCATCTCTGAGTGTTTGTAAAGCATTCCTGCGTTAAGCTTAACAACCGATATATGGAGCGACTGCCTCTTCTTGCTGCTACTTCAATCATGAAACTGATCAATGATCAGCTGATCGGCTTTTCTGTCGCGAGTCCGTTTCTCTAGTTTGTTTTTGGCCCACTTTGCACCAGAAAGAGGAAACCAGCGGCTGAACAACAGCAGCACGTTTAAGCTTGATCAGCTGTTGTTAGAATGTATTTATTATTACTTTCTACTCGAGGATCTTTTTCTACGTAGCTGACGGCTGGTAACTGTGCAGGGGCGCATCTAGCAAAGTTTAGCCAGGGGGGGGGGCGATAGGGCATGAACAGGGAAAAGGGGGCACAAAGACATACTTTTCTTTCTTATTCTCATTTAAAATGTCGAGCTTTTAATAAATAATTATCTGACACCCAAAGTTTTAATTTGATGTAAAATGAATAGAAGTCAATTACTGTATATAGTAACTATTAAGTCTAATATACCCTAGTAAGCTATAGTACTTTTTCCTTTGGGAAGGTACCATCTGTGCAGTTCTGTTGAAGAAAGATGTTGAATCTATTTAATATTTCTTGAAAAATAATTTATTTCTGTGCATTTTTTTTCACACTGCATCAAATTAAAGTTGATTACGTCGATTAAGCATCATGAGGTGGAGCGTGAGGGGTGGTTCCCTATTTTTTTTTTTTTTTTGCTGGGAGTTTGCAGCCCTGTTAGTCAGGTTGCTTAATATTTACGCTAAGTTGTCTTTAAAACACCAGAATAGGGAGGATGGAGCAGGTTTAAGTTTATTAGCTTGATCAGTGTTGCTGAACTATGAAATATTTTGGGTGCAGTGCATTTTTTGCATAAAGGTATAACAGAATAGCTTTAGTGTTTTTTTAACTTGAGTATGAACTTATACAAAAAGCAGCAAGATATTAAAAAAACAGTTTTATTGATTAAAAAACACTATATCGGATTCATATCGTATTGGCAGATATCCAAATTTATGATATCGGTATCGGACATGAAAAAGTGGTATCGTGCCATCTCTAGTTCAAAGTGAACCGAACCAGAAGACAAAGCAGAGGTAAAAATCTGCCAAACTGGATTCATCTGGAGAAGGTTTGGACAGAAGTGTTTATTTGGCGAATTTAAAACTGTAATAATTTGATCTAAATGTGAACATATGATTATAATGTGCCCTGACTCTCTGAAGGTTTCACTGGTGCCAAAGGAGTTTAAAAAAAATGAATACAACCACGACGTTACCTTGTATAACCAGTTTGCCCGTCGTCTTCTTGTCCTCGGCCTCAAACATGTACTTTGCCTCGTCATCGTAGGCGGCCGATCGGATCACCAGGACGTACAAATTTCCCTCCTGGATCACCTCGTACTTTTCATCGCTCTGCAGCTCCTGTGAGCCTTTGAGCCAACGGAAAGTCTTTGGAGTTCTCGACACCTCGACCTCGAACCTCACATCATCCTTCTCATAGACCTGAACATCAGTCATGGGTGTGAGGAAGTTCAGCGGGAGTTCTGAAGAAAAACAGTGAGAAAAACAGAAAAACTTAGGCTCCTAGTTGAATTTAGATAATCATAATTATCAGTATAGTTCATTTTAGAGGATTCCTGTCGTCATAACGAGCCCCAAACTGTGACAGTAACCAACACAGAGTAAAAGTATTGACGTTTTTATATATGGTGTCTTTGTTCAGTGGAGATGAAGTCTGATGAGAAGTCAGACCTGAGAAGGTGAAGCTCAGACGGAGGTTTGATTGAACTGCTGCGATCCCCCGCTGGCTTATTCTATGAGACGCTCTCATTTTTAGTTTCACATTTTTAGGTTACAATGATTTAAAATGTTTTTTATGAAATATGATGAGGTCAGTGGGCTGGTTTACCTTTGACCTTGAGGTTAGCGGCGCACTTGGCATTAGCAGCAGAGTACGCCACCTCGCCGGTCATGGACACTTTGCAGTTGTAGAGGATCAGCGTGTGCTTGCCTCCTTCCTCGATGATGTCCACATCCTGTTAAACAAAGACGTAAACAGTCTGATAAACTGGCTTCATGTTATGGAGAGCGCTGCCAATGAGGCGCTTGTGATGAAGCACTCACAGAGGACGGACTGAGCACCGCTCCGTTCAGCTTCCACTGTCCGTGGACGTCGTCCTCAGAGATCTCCACTTCGAAACGAGCCGTTTCTCCATCAAACAACTCCACGCCATAAATCGGCCGGACGACTTTGATGTCGCGTGCTTTTGGGGAAAAGGGTCATGATATGAAAATGCAGTTTGTTTTGCTTCTGGAAGAAAGGACTGATTTTACAGCTAAACAACAAAAAATGGAAGAACTGGAAACTATCAGTTTCAGTTTGTTCCCTCGGATTTCTCATTTTAATCCAAAGTTCTTTTTTATTTTGATTTAAAGAAAGTAAATCCATCATCTGTCCTCATACACAGTCTCGGCGGCCTCGGTCAGTCGCTAGGGGAAAATGTGGATTCTGGTTGCCGAGTGATTTTTGGGTCACGTTGCCATGGTTTCCTGCAGTTCCCATGGAAGACGCTGACTCGGCTGCAAACTCGCCCACAGCTCACCATGAAAAGTTAAAAAAAACTGGAAACTGTGAACGCTCGCCTTCAAAGTTTTTATTTTTCATTCATTTTTAAAGTTGTGGGGATTTCAGCAGTGAGGCACAACTTTTAAATGCTCTTTGCATCTCTTTCTGAGGTTTTACTGCTGCTCAGTGAGCGTTTGCAGAGAAGCTGCTGTCTTTGATGTGAACTGCAGGCATCGATGTGTCATTCCCAGACCGGTGTGGAGATGTGCATTTTTAGAGACGTGAGGTTGCTACGGGGTCGCTCACTAGGCTGACGAGGCCTGGACCTCCCTTCGGAGTCATGTTTCCTTGTGCAGTGAAAGGCTTGAACATTTAACGTTTTACGGGTTTATTTTGACCTAGCAACCTGTAAATCTTAGACAGCTTTACGATTAATTTATGATTCAACTGATTTTTATGTTTAAAAGAATTTAGGCAATCATGTCACCGTGCTTACCTTCAATATTGATGTTGGCTGACGTCTTGTCTGTTCCACAGTCACATACATATTTGCCTTTGTCGCTCAGTTCCACTTTCTTCAGGACCAGAGACCTGCGCGTGCCCTCTGACCTCATGATGACCATCTTGGAGGCGATGATTTCCTTCTCTTCGTGGTACCAAAGCACCGGGACGTCTTTGCTCAGTTCACAGTCCAGGGTCACCTCTTCTTTCTCGGTGGCTGAGTAATCCTGTAGCTTCACCACAAAGATGGGGTCGCCCTCTGGAGCAGACAGGAAGTTTTGGTTTATTACAAATAATTTGTAGATTTTCATAATTTTTCTCTGTGAAGAGCAGTCTTGTAATGCAGTATACAATATGACAATGCAAAAAGTGAGTCATGTAAGTCACGCTACTGTGAAACAGAAGTGAAAAGGAAACGAGGGAGCGCAGTTACCTACGACCGTCAGCTTGGCCATGGAGTAAATGCCTTTAGCCTCTGCCTTAATTTGGCAGGTATCATCTAGACTCAGCGTCCTCATTTCTAGAGTGTGTCTCTTTCCTTCCACGTGAATCAGAACCGTTCGGCTCACGTGGAGTTTGACTTCGTTTCGGTACCAGACCACTGGCACGTCCTCATGAGACAGCTCGAGATCAAAGCGTGCCGCGTTACCTTCTTTGACCGTTTGGTCCTGAAGCGGCTGGACAAAACTCAGCCTCATGCCTGGAATACATCGAGTCAGCGCAGACAGACATTGGCCACTGAGCGAGCTCACAGAGGAAACATGAACAACATGAAGCGTGGCGCTTCTCTTTGCCACTTACCCTCCACCATCAGCTGAGCCGTTGATTTCTGACCCAACGCTTCGATCGTGTACTGAGCCTCGTCATCAAACTCACAGCTGTTTATGATCAGCATGTGCTTCTTTCCGTCATCAATTATTTCATATTTAGGGCTTGGAGTGACAATCTCTGTCCCCCTGAACCATATGACCTTTGACACGTCCTTAGTGATGGTGCACTCAAACTTAGCCTGCTTCTTTTCAGGCACAGAAAGGTCCTTGAGCGGGTCAACAAAGCCCATTTCGATTTCTGAGAGGTGCGAACGATTTGGCAATTAATAACAGAAACAAAGACACAACCACAGCTTCTCTTACCGTGTTTGCTCTGCAACAGTTTTCCATGACCAACAAAATGCAGCAGGTTACAACAGGGGAATTTTTGTCTTTGGTAAATCCGTACCTTTGACGGTGAGCATAGCGCTGGTGACGGCGTTCAGGGCCTGGTATGTCACTTCACCAGCCTGATCCAGCTGCACGTTTTTCAGTGTGAGGAAACGTTTTTTGCCCTCAGCTTTAATGTCACAGGTCTGCAAAACAAAGAGGCATGAGTGCTACTTCCCTATTCACATTTCTATAAACCCTACTAAATTTACTACAGCACAGAAGTATATGATCCTCTCATTTGTGGTTTCGAGTGGCCTGAGTCCTGCGACGAGCTCACGTTTAGCTGCTATCTCACTAGCTGGGCCCACGTCCTCATTTTAGGTTTGACAGCACATTAGTAGGTAAAGGTGACGCTTGGACATGAACTGAGCTGCGGTTTGGGGAAGGCCTCAAAGAGCCGACGGCTCCTGGCAGATCCCCGTGCACTAAATAGAAGTGAAGACTTGAAAAGCGGAGGGAGGGTGGGGCACGGAAACGAGAAGGAACAGCTTGGTGAACTGGGGGAACCTATATAGATGAGAACTGGACGGAGCATGTTTGGAGGCGTGGTGCCGCTCCTGAAATTCAGATATTTATCTCCAATAATTTACTCTGAGACAAAGCATTGTTAAATATCTTACCGGAGATCTAGTCAACACCTGGCCTTTCAGCTTCCATTCACCGGCCACATCGTCCTCTGATATCTCAGAGTCAAAGTTGGCCTCTTCCTTCTCAACCACCTCCACACTGGAGAGTGGCTTCAGGATCTCAGCCTCACGCTCTGAAAGCACCCAAAGAAAGTTAGAGTTAGAAATCTTTGCGATTGGAAAAGCGTGGTCCTCATGCTTCCCCAACGTGGATACACCAACCTCCAAGTGTCAGCTTGGCTGTATATCTGCGATCCTCCACCTGGATGGTGTAGTCTGATACATCATCAGGCTGGCAGTTATTGATGCTGAGCGTCATGTCCTTTCCATCTTTATTGATCTCGACCTTGTCAGAGGGAGTAAGCTCGTTTTCTCCTTTGAACCACTTCCAGTTGGGCGTGTCCTTGAACAGCTCACACTTGAAGGTGGCCTTTGCCTTTGGTTTCACATGCTGGTCTCTCAGAGGCTTCACCAGCCAGTCTTTGATGGTTTCTGAGGAGGAAGGGTTCACATTATATTTGTTCCTACAGTGGAAAACTGCTCAACAAGACACACTCTTATGCCTCAGTCACACTAAGGAAATATGACAACGACTTCTGTGTAACTAGGGAAAATCTTTGGTTCACTGGATTGGTAGATTGGCTGCAAGAGAGCTTGAGTGTGCAGACTGACGCCGTCCTAGTGCAGCTTTATTGCCATCTTGATGCATCAAGGTCATATTAAAGATGGCGACGGATTCCCGTCTTTGAGCAGCCATCTTTGCCAGAACAATGAGACTGCACACCGTCACAGTAATTTTGGTTGTGCCATGGTCTGTTTTCTTTGGTGCAGCATAAGGCAACTCAAACAGGGATCAACTTAGGCCTTAAATGGTGCATAAATACAAGCTCTACTGTTCATAGTCGCTGCCCTTCATATTGGTTTTTAACTGCTGGGGGACAGTTTCAGCCTGGGACCAATCCAGCTTGTAGGTGGACTCACCCTGAACGATGGACGGCACAATGACTGTATTTATCTTGTTTCATTGCTACCATGCTCTGCAGACTTCTTACCAATAACTTTGACGTTAGTTGTAGTCTTGACGTCCTCCTGTCCATCGACCTCACAGGTGTAGGCGCCGCCATCTTCATCGGTGGAGTTCTGGATGGTCACAGCATGCTGCATGCCAATTACATTAACGGCCACTTTTCCAGCCTTTGTTTTCAGAACCTGACCGTTACGTTTCCAAATGACGTCCCGTTCTTTGTTCAGCTCACAGGTGAGGTACATTGGCTGACCCTTAATGCATGTTGTCTCTGGTTCCAGTTCCTTCAACCATTTCACAGGCAGCTCTGTGGGAAAAAGGTGATTAAAAGTGTTTTCATGAATGTCAAATAAGTTTTTAAAAATTGATGTTGGATTAAAACAATCGTTTACCTTCAACAATTAACTTGGCTGTGCATGTTATTTCCTTGCCCGCATTCTTAGCCACACACGTGTATTCTCCAGTGTCAGATAGTTGCACATCAATAATGTGCAACTTGCGATCTTTGCCATCAGATGTAAACTTGTGCTTGGGGCTCTCACGCAAGTTGCTGTCATCTTTCATCCACGAAGTGATGGCCGTGGAAGGCGAGACCTCGCACTCAAACACCGCGGAGGAGCCGATGGACTCAGCTTCCTGCAGCACAATGTCCTTAAGCTTCTTAATGAACTTCAGCTGGACAGGTTTGAGCTTGAATCCTCCAAATGGGTCCTCGGGAGGTGATGGGCCTTTTCCACCTGGCTTTAGACCCCGGCCCCTGCCTCCTTCACCAGGAGATGGAGTTTGTCTCGCTGCAACATCAGACACAAAAACTCCTCTTGTTGATTCAGATGTTGGGGCAAGTGACGAATTAGACAGCAGCTTACTTTGAAACTGTGAGCTACCTACTGTGACTTAAACCTACTGTGAAGAATAAACATATTCGACACAAACAACGAATCCCACAGGACAAAAAAGCTTTAGATTTATGCTCACGACGATACACAGACACAGCTGTCAGTCAGAAACGAGCTTTGAACTCAAAATTAAAATTGTAACATAAAATATATTTTTGGTTTTGTTCTAAAGACACACACAAAAAAACAACTTTGGCTTCACAAGTGTGTATGAAGCAAATGAAAGTGCCGAATGGTTTGTGCTGATGAGATCTAATGTTAGTGAGCTCTCACCCCCAAATCCTCGACCTCGGCCTTTCGCGGGCTCTTCTGTTGGTTTTCCATCTGAGCAAGAAAGAGTAGGACAAGTTTTAAGCTTCACTGCAAGAGCTCATCCTAGTCTCCAACACAAACCAAGATAAAGATGTTAACAAAACTAACAGCCAAGATTCAAGATCGTATCCAGATCACAGCTGAACATCAAATTACACACATGTAAAAAAAAAAAGTTCAGTGACGAGGATGAAGGTGAGATGGAAACGGAAAAACTGTTGCAGTGAATAATAAAAACAGTGATGAAGATGAGCATCGAATGACTGATGACACAACTGAGGACGGATTTAAGATGATGACCACTTAAAAACATCACAAAGGATGGATGGGCAATGAGCAGACAGACAAACAGATGAACAAATATATAATGTAACGTAAAATTGGATGTAATGAAGATTAGATGAATCGTCTGAAATGGGATGAGGCGATTCCAGAGTCATCAGCTGGACGAGTTCACCGGCCTTCACCTCACCTCTCTTGGCGCCGGGCATGCCTGGAGTCTCCAGCGCCCCATCCACCCCTTCACCTTCCCAGTCTTCCGGTGGAACCAGCTCCCAGTCCCAGACCTCCTCATCTTCGTCGGCTACCATTTTTTCACCCTCCTCTTCACATACCTCCTCCTCTGGCTGGGTTGTCACCCGCTTCATCTCCACAGCTCCAGGAGAGATCTCCTTCACCAGAGGGATCCGCCCTGTATCAGGCCTTTCTGAGGGCCCCTCTGGTGAGGGCTTCTTGGGCACCTTTTTGAGGGTCACGGTTTCAGTGGAGTCTTTTGGCGAAACAGTCTTGGGAATCCTTTTGACTTTTTCACCACTTGGCTTCTTCTCGATGGGAATTTGCTCCACTTCACTTGGCTTTATTTTCTCTATCTTGGGTGATGGGGTCTTTTTTAGTTCAACCTTCTTCAGCTGCTCAATAGGTTTGAGGGGCTTTTCCTCTTCAGGCTTATCTTGACTTATCTTGGCTTTGGGTGAAGGAGTCTTTTTGATTTCTGGACTTTTCTTCAGGATATCGGTTTGCTTTGGAGGACTCGGTCTCTCTTCTTCTTTCTGACTTGGAGGACTGGGCTTCTCAGCTGGTTTCTCCTTCTCCTGAGGTGTTTCGTTGTCTTTTTTAGGCGTTACAGTCTTTTCAGCTTTCTTAAGTTGTTCCTTCGGCTCTTTAGTTGCTTGACTGGGTACCTTTGTGTCCAAAGGCTTCTTCTTCTCTTCTGATGCTTTTTCTGGCTTTTCTTCAGGCTTGGTGATTTTAGTGAATGGTTTCAACACAACCTGCTCTTTCTCTTTATCAGGTGTAGAAATAATTTTAGGTTTTCTGCGGAGCTTTTCGGCCGCTGTAGTTTCTACATCTTTGGGTACTTGATCAACCTTTTTCTTATGTGGGATTTCCTTTTGGTCTTTGTTGATATGTGGAGATGCATTGTCATTCATCAGTGGAGCATCGTCATCATCTTTCTGGTGTTTTACAGCAGCAGCAGGTTGATCTCTTCGTGGCAGCTCACCTCTCATGTAAGGACTCCGCTCAGTATCTGTTTTTGCCTCAGCTTCTGTCTCAGCCTTCGGAGGTTCAGCTGCTTCTTGTTTTTGGGGTTTTTGAAATGGCTTCAGTGTAACTACTTCCTGGTCCTCGTCCTTCTTTGGTAATTTTTTTATTTTCTTTTTATTTAAATCTGACTCTGGTTCCTCTTCTTTTGGTGCTTTTGGGGCTCTTACCCATCTTGATTTCTCATCTTCTGCCTCCAGTTTTTCAGGTTCCTCTGCAAAGCTGAGTTCAGATGTCTCTTCAGCTGCTGTGAAAACTCGTTCCTTTCTCTCAACTGTTACTAACTCTCGATCCTCTCTATCACGAAGTTTCTGGACTGTTAATTCTGCATCATAATGCCTTGTCACTTCAACTTTATGAGTTATGACTTCCTTTTCAGGCTCCTTTGGTTTAGGTGGCACCTTTTTTAGTTTGATTGCTTGTAATTCAGCATCTTGTTTCCCAAATGTTTCAAATGGTTTTAGTTTCACTGATTCTTTTTGCTCATCTGCTTTTGGCAATTTAGTTATTTTCTTCTTTGCGACATGCGGCTCCTCCGGTGCCTCGTCTTTCTGAGGTTTTAAGGTTCTTGTCCATTTGCCAGGTTCTGGTTTTTGCACAACTGTAAGGCTTTCCATTTCCTCAAAATGGCTTAACTCAATAGTTTCCTCATCTGCAGTGAATACTCGTTCAGTTCTACCAAGTGTGATTATCTCTCGATCGTCTCTGTCATGAAGCCCATGAACTGCTAGCTCTGGATCGTGATGCCTCGTCACTTCTGCCTTATGAGTTACGACTTGTTTCTCTGGCTCTGGAGGTTTCACTGGAACCTTCTTCAGCTTAATGACCTCTGGTTCTGGTTCTTTCTCTTTCGGTATTCTGGTGAACTTACTCTTCAGCTTAGGTGATTCGGGTGTTTTTGCCTCCTGAACAGGAATCTTACCCTTTTGCTTAAGAGACGGCACTGTGGTTTGGGCAGCAAATGCACCTTTTATAATATCACCATAATAACACAGAAAATAATAAAATATTTTCTACAGTATAACACAGAATCACACTTACACATGTAGATGAAACTAAAATATCCTAAAAGGCTACAAAAAATTGAAGCAGGTTGTGCTTTGTTTCTTTGAAATAAAAAGGTTTTGCATACCTTTTGTTGGTCCAGGTGCTGACACTGGTTCCTTGTCTGCAAAAAATTATATAAAATCATTATAAGTACAAACAATGCAAACAGAGTTAGACAAAAGGCTCAGTCAAAGCCAAAGATGGTTCATTTGTTTGAGGCATGCAGCTGTGTTTGGGGTTGTTTTACTGCTTTGAGCTTTCAGCAGAATACTTTGCAGAAATAGAGACAGTGAGCTTTAAGAAGAAGCAGGAAGTTCATCAGCTGTTTAACACGTTTTATTACTGCAAACATGATGCCCCCAGATGTTTAAACATCCTTTATAAGGTCATTTGGCTTCATTCAGCAAATTGTGTTAATATTAAAGAAGTGAATTGGATCAAAGTGTGGTAGTGAACTGTTGTGTATAGAAACAGACCAACAGATGTAAACAGGAAACACATTTTAAAAGAAAAGGTAAATATGTTTGGTATGAAGATTGAAGCTGTGCCATTAAAAATGCTTCAAAGTAGAAGACAAACATAAGAGAGGAGCATACATGAAAGAACAGATGTTACCTTCAGGCGGCGAGATTTCCTTTGATACAGGAGCTGGTTCAGCCTTTACGGCTGGTGCAGGAGCTTCCTTCTCCAACGATGCAACTTCAGCTACAAGAACGCCAACATGATTAAATCACTGGCAAAGATCTGGTCAACAAGCAACAACCAACTGACAAACAGATGAACGAAACGTATAAAACTACAGAATTCACTGTTGTTAAGACCCAACAGATTTCTCAAAGGCAGGACAAACAGAACAGTCAGTAAGATTAATGATAAGCAGTGGAAACTACCTGCGGGGGGACCCACTCTCTCTGCTGTTGGCTTGGTTGTTGGTGGAGGCACCTTCTTTTCCTCAGGAGGAGACACTTAGAAGTACAAAATATCAACGGTTACGACCAAGAGAGAAGACACGAAAGTAGCAACAAATTGGAACAGACAGAGAACAATATAAAGATGTTAAGATGGAAGAAAAGTTTACATGGGCAACAAAGATAACAGTAACTCAAACAGAAACAGAATAAGACAACATGGAGAATTTTTTATAATAACAAACAGAGGTGTAACAGAAGTACCTGCAGGAGGAGCAACTTTGGCTGCAGGAGCAGCAGGAGCCGAAGGCTTCGGCGCTGGAGAAGATGGTTTCTTTTCCTCTGAAGGAAATAATAATAGAAGATGCCAAGATCATGACCAAGATTGCCATGTGGTCAGTAGAGACACCAGAGAGGACTAACAACAGTCAGCCAGTGAAGTTAAAGCAAACATGAGGCGATTGTCACCCACCAAATGAAACCAAACAGAAAGACAACATTTACAACAATAACAAAAGTGAGCGAAGAAACTACCTGCAGGAGGAGCAACTTTCTGTACAGGAGCAGGGGGAGCAGGAGGTGAAGGCTTTGGTGCTGGTGCAGATGGTTTCTTCTCCTCTGGGGGAGATACTTTAAGAATACAAGATGCCAAGGTCACGACCAAGAAGCCATAAGCTTGGTCAGTGCAAACTTACGCATAATACACACATTAATTTTAAAAAAATCCAACAACTTAGAGAGGAAGAATACAAAAAATCAAAGACAAAAAAGGTCAACTCATGAAGAGTCAGCAAAGATGAGGAACATGCAAACTAAACAGGCTACCTGCAGGGGGAGCCACCTTCTGCTCAGGAGCAGGGGGAGCAGGAGGTGAAGGCTTTGGTGCTGGTGCAGATGGTTTCTTCTCCTCTCGGGGAGATTCTTTAAGAATACAAGATGCCAAGGTCACGACAAACTGACTCACAGTAAGTACATAAAACAAAAAATAAACATGGAAATCTGAAGATGACTTAGACAGAAGGGACAAACAAATAGAGATGAAGATTAGAAAAAGTTTGGCCCATTAAGATTCAGCAAAGATGAGGAACAAACTGAACAGGCTACCTGCAGGGGGAGCCCCCTTCTGCTCACGAGGAGGAGTAGGTGAAGGCTTTGGTGCTGGGAGAGATGGTTTCTTCTCCTCAGGAGGAGGCACTTTAGGAATACAAGATGTCAAGGTCACAACCGAGACAGCAGCACAGTCAGCCAAGACTAGACACAGATATTTCAGGCACATTTCTGCAAACATCATAAACAGGCTGAAACAGCGACAGAGATAAAGATGTGGATGAAGGCTGAAGAATGAAGATGATGAATGAAAACAAAATCCCAGCAGTAAAAGAGGTTAACAGACCAAGACTGCCTCAAATCGTCATTAAAAAGATCAGCTTAATATGGACTAAGGTTTTCTTGTTAACCACGATGAGTACAAGATATTAGTGAAAGTAAAGTTTAAGAGAGGCGATCGTGGAGCCTGTGTGGCTCAGATACCTGTATCAAGAGCCTGTTGGTCAGTCTTCTGTGTTGGCTTCTTTGCTTTCTTGTCATCTGCTCTTGTTGGTGTAGCTTCAGTTGCAGAGTTGTTTGCTTCCTCAGAAACTCTCAAAGATGGAGAGATTTGCTGAACTTGAGATGTTTTTACTGGAGCAGGCACAGAAGGAATAGGTTTCTTGACAGGAGTGTCTTCTTCAAGGGACAGATCTTCTATTAGGCCAAAAACTGCCTCAGAGAGTGTAGGGGAGCTGTGTTTGGTTGGCAGAACAGACTTCTTTGCTGGAGAAATGTCTTCCTCCGAACAGCGTCTCTCCTCGGGTGAAGGAATCTGATCTGTAACAAAACGTGATCCATCCCTACTTTGTTTAATCGATGCATCTTCTGATAGAAGACTTGGCTTGTCCAGAGGTAGAATATCTTCATCACATACATTTATGGAAGTTTTAGGAGTTTTCACCATGTCTTGACTTGAAGATACCATTGTAGGAGAAACTGCTGCAGGGTGAGAAAGAGTGGTTTGGGGAACATCTGCTTTACCTTCAACAGACCCATCTTGCTTCAAACAAATTACTTCTGTAAGAGCTCTCGGCTTCTTTGATGTGGTGACCTTTTTAGACTTAAGTTCCTCTATTGCAGAGTCTTGAATTTCTTCATGATATAATGATTCAGTAACTCTTGTCTGTAAATACGCAGTAGGAAGGCCAGCCTCTTCGGCCTGCTCTTTCTTCTTGTAAGCCTCTTTTTCTGATGTAACACCAACATCAGGAGAAGAAACCTTTTTCTGCAAAAGATGAGACATTTCAGGTGGAGGTGCAACATCTTGTTCTGCAGGAGAATGGGCAGACCCCTTTAGAGTTGGAGAAGCAGACCACTGAGACATTTCTTTCTCTATTTTCTCAGGTTTGTAAGGTCCAGTCCACTCCAGTTGTTCAGCCTCATAATCTGTTTTCCATTGCTCTATAATCTCTACCTGACGATCTTCTCTGTATGATACAGAAACCACCTCCTTTGTCTTTTCAATTTGTTCCATTATCTCAGTTTTCAAAATGGTTTCTTCTCTTGCAGTTGACTCGTTGACTCCTTCTTCATATGTGTCGACTTCCTGTTTCCTGTAGTCAGCTTCTGTAAGGGAAGTCCTTTCTTCAACACCTTTTTCTGCAGGACACTCCTTTCTGCCTTCAACCTCAGCTGTTGGCTTCAGATGAGTCTTCAGAGGAACTGGGATAAATTTTAAGATATTACCCAAGATTGAAGAAATGCACCATGGAGCGGTGGCCAAGAAGAAAACACGACACATACACACCACCAAGACACAAAAATACAAACTTTAGTGTGGTACATATTCAACTACGACCCTTATTTTACAACTATTTTAAAAGTATTATGAATTTCTACCTCTCTGCTGAGGGATTTCTATGGCCTTTGGCTTGTCTTCTACTTTTCCAGAAGCAACGATCTCATCTGATTATAGAAGCAAACGTATCTAGTCATGTTCTAAGGAATTCATAAAAATGCTGAATATCCACGGGGAACCTTTCAAAGTCAAAGCATACCTTTGACTGGTGTACTCGCCTCCAGCTGTGGTTTAGCTAGAGCTGTTGGTATCCCCCTTTGTTTGACTGTTTGGATGACTGATATGAAGTAACAAACAGTGAACAGTCAACACACAAATCATAACAAAATCTTTGAAGAAAGCTTACGGCATTTCAACAAGGCCAACTTATTGTGTTAATAGGTCAAGATGAGTTACTAGTAAGTGGTTATAAGACCAACCAAATGGTATTGACAGACATATCTACCTTCAGACTTTTTGGCCTGCGGTTGTTGTATTGGTGTTTCCAAATGTTGTGGTTCTGCTGACACTTCTAGATCTTTCACTGGCTCTGCTGATCGTTCTATAACCTGTGCTGTTGGAACTTTCTGTGGTTCTACCACAGCTGTTTTTGCTACTTCTGGAACTTTCTTCAGTGTTTCTGGAACTGGTTCTTCAGGAAGCTTCTTTGGTTCCTTGGGAGGCTTTTTAGGTGCTTCAGGAACCTTCTTTGGTTCTTCAGGAACCTTTTTTGTTTTTTCAGGAACCTTCTTTGGTTCTTCAGGAACCTTTTTTGGTTCTTCAGGAACCTTCTTTGGTTCTTCAGGAAGCTTCCTCGGTTCCTCTGTAGCCTTCTTTGCCGCTTCAGGAACCTTCTTTGGTGCTTCAGGAACCTTCTTTGGTTCTTCAGGAAGCTTCCTTGGTTCCTCTGTAGCCTTCTTTGTTGCTTCAGGAACCTTCTTTGGTGCTTCAGCAACCTTCTTTGGTGCTTCAGCAACCTTCTTTGTTGCTTCAGGAACCTTCTTTGGTGCTTCAGGAACCACCTTTGGTGCTTCAGGAACCTCAGGAGCCTTGATTTTTTCTGGAGTTTCCAGGTCCCTTGGTTCAGTTACTTCCTGCTGATGTTTATCAGCCAGCAAATATGGTTTTCTTGGAGGTTCGTGTATCTTTGATTCTAAAGCAACTTAAAAGAAGATTTATTTAATATTTAATTTTTTTTTTTAATACCAAAAATTTGTAGTCACACTCTAACGAGTGCTTAGCATGCTGAAAGATATTCATGTAAGATATTTCAGAAAAGCAAAAGTTATACTAACAAGTATAAAAGAAACCGGCACAACACAGCAGCTTTTCAACAAACTCTTTGTAGTACCTTTAACTGGGACATCTTCAACTTTTTGTGGAGTAACTTTGGGTGCAGATGGTTGAGGTACAGGTTGTTCTGGTCTTGGTGTTTCTTGCACTTAAGAGAAGATTGTGTATTTTTTTATCCAACAGCTAACAATTAAGATTCATATGGAATCAAAGATACATTCTTAATGAGTGAAGTCAAAGTAGGAAAGATGATATTAGAGAAAAAGAAGCAACACGACTTTGGTTAACAATCTATACCTTCAGTTGGAAGATGTTCCAATGATGGAGAAGCAAGGACTGCACTTGGGTGAAGTACAGGTTCTTCTGACTTTGGTGGTTTTGGTACTTTAAAGGAAAAAATGCATACAGTGTATATGTTCAGTAACCTTCTGGTAACCACGGTGGCGTCAACACTCTATCGAGTGCTTAGAGAAAGACACAGTCACAGTACATTAAATACACAGCTGAGCCTTGTTTGTTGTAAAGAGAGTTAGTGTCACACATGAAAAACATGTCCCTTCATTACCTTTTAATAATGGATTGGATTTATATAGCGCACAATTCCACTATTCATTCACTCTCACTCTCACACACTGGTGGAGGCAGCTACAGTTGTAGCCACAGCTGCCCTGGGGCAGACTGACAGAAGTGAGGCTGCCATATCGCTCCATCGGCCCCTCTGGCCAACACCAGTAGGCGGTAGGTGAAGTGTCTTGCCCAAGGACACAACGACCAGGACAGAGAGAGCTGGGGGATCGAACCGGCAACTTTCCGGTTACAGATGAGCTTCCCAACCCTCTGAACCACGGTTTTGTTCTGCTAGCGTCAGTCTTTGTTGAAGTAATCATTGTAGAGACTGGCTGAATTGTGGCTTCTGCTAGTTTGTCTACAGCTGGCACTTTGCACAGCATTTATATGTTTGAATGTTTATTCTTTTACTTACCATAGATGTATTTTCATGATCAAAATTTGTTAGATTTGTTATTTATACACCAAAGCAATGTCTTTTTTAAAGGCTATATTCAAACACTCCAAACACCACGTGTGGTCCACACTATAGACAGTGTTAATGCTTAAAGATCAAGAGGTTAGCAGCAAAGGACATCCATGACATATATGAACATGTTAAGAAGTGCACACTTAGGTCACAGCAACATGAAACAAAACTAGAAGAACTTGGGATGTAATGACTTTCCATTTGAACATCAGAAAAACAAAGTGTTCATTACATTACCTTTTGGTTTTAAGGCCTCTGGCGTTTTCTTAGTGGGGACAGCTTTTGGTTCTTGGAGCTCAGGCTTAATTTGAGCCACTTCAGGCTTAGGTACCACTGGTTTCACGGGTTCCACTTCAGGCTTAGGCACCACTGGTTTCACGGGTTTCACTTCAGGTTCTGAATGAACCAGTTTTGGTGTTGCTGGTTTGGGTGGGTAAGGTTCAGGTTGGGTGAAGACTACTGGTTCTTCAAGGTTAACAGAGAAATATTACCATCATTTAACACAGGAACCACAGAGTTGTAAGAGCTTGGGGCAAAGAGGAGACACATAAAACCTGACAGCAAGAACTCAATGCTATTTACGCATTGTAAGAAAGCAAGAAAATACTTCACACAACAATTAAAGAGACAAAAAAAGCCTAAAAAATACTCATTAAATCTGAAAGATCTTGAGAGCATAATCGTGAATAGTTTGAATTTCATATTCATGCTAAAGTTGGTGAGTTTGTGCTACAAAAACCTGACTAAAGTTTTAAATATAGTGTATGTATCCAATATAATATATCATGAGATTTCCTGAAGTTTGTGTAAAAGTATGATGCTTTCTGGTAAAGATTTGTAATTCGCATCATTTACATAAACAGTTGAGAACGTGAGCCAATAAAGACCCACAAGCACATAAAATAAGACATTTTTAGTGACTCACTGCATCATGAACATTACCTTCTGGAGCTGGACGTTCCTCTCTCTGAGGTGGAGCACGGGCTTCAGGCTGTAGCTTCTTTGCTTCAGGTACTTTAAAACATCATCATTCATTTCAATTTCTCACCACATTAAACTGAACATCAAGGTTTCTTTCTTATTATTAATTTAGGAAAAAAATAAAGAATGGAAATAAAAAAGAAAAGATGTGACATACCAACAAGACAAACACCACACGAAGAAGAATATAAAGAACAGACATTTGTAGATACCTTTGACCAGAGGTGGAGGCGGAGCTTCAGGCTCAGAGGGTTTCTCCTCTGGCATCCTGTGAATCTCAGGAACTTGAAAGATCAAGAAAGGTCACATTAAAACTACTTCAGCAAAGCTCTACCGTCTACTCTGCCAGATCTACTGCATGGAAAGCTCCAGTGAAGGTTAATAAGAGCATGAAGGCAAGAACAGAATAACTGCAGAGAGATGAGACAAAAACATGACAAAAACAGGTAACATGCAGGATCATAGAAGTAACACCTGAGGAGAAGAACAGCTTCTGTAAGCAGCAGTTGGTGTTTGAAGCATTTAAGTGGAATTTAAGTGGGCAGACAAACATAACAGTCAGCTGATTGGCAGCGCCTCATTATATTTCAGCTCCGAGCTTTATGAACAGCCAGAACATTTGCAGTTATACCTTCAGGGAGTTCTCCTCTGCCCTTGACCTCAGTCCACTCAACAGTTTCTTCTGCAGGCTTTTTCTCTTCTGGTGAGGAAAAAAATGTAAACTCAGAAAAAGAACGACTGACACGTGAAAGCTGCTGCAGGTCGTCGAGTATCCAAAGCTGCTAAAAACACAACGAAACACGATAACAGGGGAAACAGGAAGACGGGTGTGGGCCGCACCGATGAGCAGTTCAGACAATAACACGTCCACAGCATGTTAACAGTCATTACACTTCATAAAGTGACCACGGAAAGATATTCGCCGTTAGACGTCAGATCAGTGAACAGTTTATGTTTGAGCAGACGACGATCAGGTCGTGAAACCTTTAAATATTTCAGATGAAACTCCACAATCCTGAAAATACTGTTAATTTATCAAAGTTCTGAATTTGAGGTGAGATAGTCCAATTTTAAGTTTAGCTTTACAAAAATCAGACTTACTGTTTATTTATTGAAAACCTCATTTTTATTTTTAAAATCTGAGCAGCGAAGTCTGAGAGGCAACCAAAACCATAATGAGAATATAATAAATCAGATTTTACAACAGGAATGTTGACATTTTTGTAATTCAGAAAACAACGTGATAAAAATCATAAGTATAGTCAGAAACTTGTAATTCTTTACTACAATAAAATAAAAGAACTGTACATCTTTAAACTGGCTGGATTTTAAATCTCGTCATATCAGGATTAATTTGAAAAGTGATTCTTAGACACTGACGTGACCGTCGTCTGCACAGCTCAGATAATGAAGCTGAATTATATTTGGGATATTATAACGGGTCGTGTACAGATGACGCTTAAAACAAGCACACAGTTACTCAGGATGAAGGTTAAAGGAGGAGGAAGAAGGTGATGAAGATGATGATGGTTATGATGATGATGGACTTGAGGGTGATGACGGTTAAAGAAAACGGTTTAATGCAGAAAGTTTCGTCACGCAAACTGTAGAGATTACGGCGGTTAGAGCTGATCTTGGGGAGTGGCGACTGCTGTACCTCTCACTTCTGTTCTCTCCTCAAAGTGATCAAACTCGGAGGAATCTTGTGGCAGAAAACAATCGTGTAAATGACAGAAACGAGCAGAGTCACTGAAATCCTGATCAGTTTGAACCAGACTCACCTCTGCACACGAGCATAGACGCTGCCTCTGACACACGAACGGCTGTGTCGGGGACATCTGAAGGTTCAGCCACAAACACTTTGATTACTATTATTATTACTATTATGATTGTTGTTTTTATGTTCTGACAGTAAAACTTAACACTTGTTCGGTATGACTGAAATCACAGTGACGTGTAAGATGATGCACTGAAACCCCACAGTCACAGTCACAGTGAAAGCCTTGTTGGCAGTGGTCGGCTGTACTGCGCAAACCAATGAGAGGTCAAGGAGCCTCGCAAATAGATGAGCCGTGATTCTTGTGAAAATGGTGTCGGTGAAATGACCAGTGCGACCTCGACCGTGTTGTAAAATCGTAAACCTGTGTCTGAGTTTGCAGGTGAAGACGTGTTCAGGTTTACTGTCGTTTATTTGCTGCACTTTTTAAGATACTCACCCTGAGGAACCCTCCCTAACTCAATTTCTGTGAAAGGACAAAGTACAGAAGCGTTATTGTAGCTGCTGACATCACGCTGCTGTCAGTAATGTGTAAAAACGTACACACCTTTGCCTGACAGGTAAAGCTCGGCTGTGCTTCGAGCTTCTCCCAGTGGCTCCAGGCGAGCAATCACCGAGTACACGCCTGGTGGGGAAACATCACGGAGTTCAGGCCAAACTGTCCCTCAGACACTTACAGAAGAGATCGCGGTAAAGGCCGGTCACACCAGAGAGCCCAGCTAATCCTCTCTAAACGTCAGCACTGCAGTAATGTCCAGGTGAAGTTAAATTTGTTTCACAGAGCTAATCAAGGACAAGTCATATATGCTACACCACTGCTGGTACACAAATATGGTCGCTGGCTAGTTTTGTTATTCGACGGTATCCTGTTCGGTTCATTCAAAAAATAAAAATAAAAACTGATTACTGAGTAAAGCTCAAGGTTTAAGAAGCTAAATGAAAGTGCACGTGCTGCTCTGAACTCTGGCAGCGACTCGGCTGTAACACGACGGCGGGTCGATGAGCAGCAGGGTTCAGAGGATCCACTAAACGATGCTGGCGTGACCGCACCTTTACTCGGATTTCACATCTTTGCATTGAGTCTGTGCAGCTGAGGCAGAACGCTGCCAGGTTAGCAGACATGTCTTCTTTTGGTCCGATTAGTTTTTCATGTACCAAAAATCATTTTACAGGGGATCTAGCCCCCTCCTAAAAATTCTCAATTATTTCTTACTTTATCATCAGTTTATCTTCTGTCCGCTTAAAAATAATTTCAGATCTTTTACGTTTTTACTGCCCCTCTCCCTAAAAGCATTCATATGATTGTTGGGTTTTTCTGTCTACTTTACGATATAAAGCGCCTTCAGGTCACTGTTGTTGTGTTTTGGTGCTGTATAAATAAAACTGATAAAATACCAAAAGGTGCTGGAAACAGTAAGAACTTTGTGTTTACTATGAATCTCTGGAACAGCAGAAAACGCCCCCTTCAAGCGCCCAGTAACATCTTTTTAGCTTAGAGATATTCAGCTGCTGTTTGTCGTGTGAGTTAGTAAAAGTTTCAGCTAAACCGGCTAAATGCATTCAATGACATGAATAGAATACTTTTATTTTTTAATACTTTTATTGTGCACCATTAAAACCAGATGTTAATCTATAAGATGATGCATACTACTCAAACAGCTAAACTTCGGTCTAGTTATTAGAAAAGTGTCTCCGGAGGAAACAGTAACTTGGCCGTGTAACAAACCTTCGTCCTCTGCAGTTACGTTGTGGATTGTCATAAAGTGCCGTCGGCTTTCAGTCCTGAAGTTATATTTTGGGCTTTCTTTAAGCTCCCACGAGTCTTTGTACCACGTGACGGTAGCGTTGTCGAAGGACAACTCGCACTCGAAGGTGGCAGAGTGGCGTTCGTTGACCTCGATGCTTCGGATGCTTTTAGTGAACTGAATTTGATCGACTAGAACCAGACAATAAGAGTGAGCCTCCGAAATATGCATTTTAAATGTGAAGATCTGATGTCACAGTTAAGTGTTAAGACTCCTCTTTGGACTAAAATCAGATTCAGTATAAAAGACACAGAAACAAACACACAATCAAAGGTAGAGGAGAACCTTCAGGTTCAAAGAGGTCAGTCTGAGTCGTGTTAGTTTGGACTCATCCTTCTTACCTGTCTTACGAGCAGCTCCTGATAATAAAATGGAAGAGCTGGACGTGAGGACGTGTTACAGACACACAGAGACAGACATCGGGACTCTTACCTGTGACCGTCAGTTTGGCGTTGGAGATGTGAGGACCGCACACCACGCGGTAGTTGCCCTGATCTTTGACCTGGCAGTTCTTGATTTTCAGATAATGGCGGTCCCCCACGCTGCTGATGTCGTACTTTTCGCTGTTGTCCAGTTTCTGGGTGCCTTTGTACCAGGTGAGCGTGATCTCTGGGTAGTTGATCTTAATCTGGCACTCAAAGGTGGCGCTCTGGTTCTCCGTGATGGTTTGGTCAGTGATGTCCTCCATCACAGAGACGGGCTGAGCAAGAAAAACCCGTTTCATCAACGTCTGAAGTTGTGTATTGTCAAATCATTGATTATCTGTATTATATACTGAAACACGATGTGTTTCTTTTTTAATGGCCTCATAATCAGATGGTGCTTTTACCTCCATGCTGACGCGTCCCTCTAGCTGCTCGATGAGTCGGGCCATGTCCTCTTCTTCGACTCGTGCCCCACGCTCGACCTCCTGCAGCAGGACACAGGCGAGTCTGTGAGAGTCGCTTCAGTGAACGTTTTCCATGTTTCCATGGTATTCATTCGTGCTTTTTTTTATTATTATTATTAATTTGTTTAACTTTGCATTATTCTGTTCTCGGCTCTTTGGTCAGCACTTGCTGTTTTAAAGCTTTACAGATAAAGTTGGCTTGGTAGCAAAAATATGGAGAGATCATGTTCGCCATGTCCAAATTTCTCTCTGGAAAGGAGAAGTGTATGTAAAATGCCTGTTTTTCTGCCTTATTTGTCTGCATCAACTATGTTCAGCTGCTCTCAACTCAAACTAAGAAGCCCCAAAGTATAAGCCCGTGTTTATAAGATTGAAAGCTGCAGTCAGCTGAGACTGAAGAAGTCACCTGTGACGAAACGTTTCTCCCACAAAATGCTACGTCCAGGTGAACACAATCAACTTTTGGAGAAGCCCAAAGTAGGTTTTAGTTTAAATATGGGACCAAATACTCACACTAAGAAGCTGCTGGTAGTGAGTCTTTGCAGACTAAAGTTGGTAAAATGTTATCTGCTCCACAGCTAAGCCAAAATGTTGGAGACCCCAGAAGTGTGTTACCAGTCCAGAGACTTGAGGGCCATTTGGCCCTTTATTTGGTGGAATTTAGAGGTAAAGTTTTTGTCTCCATCCTTCCTGCTCACAGATTGTAAAGCTGAACCGTGATATTAATTCTGCTGCTTTCTCGCACAGCTATGTGGGACGATATCCGGTCATCTGTGCTGACACTTTCTGTCTTACCGCTCTTCCAGTCTCCATCTCCTTCTCCTTCTTCAGGAACTCCACGGCCTGCAGGATGGCACGGTAGTCATGGATTCCATGTTCCCGCAGGATCCTCTCATAGTCTTTGGGGTCGTGACCTCTAAGCAGCTCTACAATGTTGACCTCTTCTTCTTTCTTGGGACTCTTCTGCTTGGAAGGAGTCCTGAAAATAGAAAATACACGATCAGATTTTTCTCTGCAGCAGATATCTCCCAGATGTTTGCTCTTCTGTTTCCTTTAGGCTTTGATAAAAGAGTCATTGCACAGAAAAGAATTTCACACTGCCACCATATCTTAATGCCTTACTTCTTGAGCCTCGTTCTTAAGTCTCCCACTTCTCCCATGTCCTCCTTTTTGGTCACCTCCATATCAGCGCCACTCTCAATTTCTCCATGTTTGTTGGTGGCAACACATCTGTAATGACCAGAATCAGACTTGGTCACTTCTCTGATCTGCAGTTTGGCATCCTGGCCCTTGTGCTCAATGGAGATTCGACCACCGGGGGTGATCTGTCTCCATTTGCCCTTCATCCACTTCACACTGGGGATTGGGTCACCTCCAATCTTGGCGATAAAGGTTGCAGTACCCTCTGCCAAAATCAGAAATACACAAAGTTAGTTCAAAATGGAAACCTCTAGAGATAATGAATGAAAGCAAAAAGAGCCTTG
Source organism: Copadichromis virginalis (assembly GCF_057382275.1). Lineage (NCBI taxonomy): Eukaryota > Metazoa > Chordata > Actinopteri > Cichliformes > Cichlidae > Copadichromis > Copadichromis virginalis. The sequence goes on from NC_140633.1 coordinate 41,110,980, forward strand.
GCTCCTCGTGCTTACTCTCTGTGACAGAAACATTTTGGGGTTCCTCGATGAAGAACAGATTGTCGAGCCTTTTGACCGGGGCGGCTGCAGCCGGGGCAGCAGCCTCAGCGGGTGTGGCCTTGGCACCTTTATCTGAAAGGATTTGAAAGAGAGTTAAATGTTGTGAAACACATAACCAGCAGAAAGAAATAAACACTGCATTTCTCATAAAACTACTTTAAAAACAAAGTTTTGTAGTAATGTTGGTTTAGCGTCACTGCAGTAAACTTTTTCCACCGTGCAGTGGAGAGACAAGATGTGTTCATTACACAAAACTGGAACCACAGATTGATTACCTTTTACAGTGACTTTAGACTTGCAGAAGTCAGTGCCATTTGCATTGCTGGCCTTGCACAGGTAATCTCCAGCATCCGTCTTTGACACCTGGCTGATCTCCAGATTGGCCGTTCCACCAACAAATGAGATTTTGGTGTTTCCGCTGGACACGAGCTCTCTCCTGTCCTTCATCCACTGGATGGTTATTGGAGTAGAGCCGGTGACGTGGCACTGGAGGCTCAGCTTCTCCCCTTCACCCACAGTCACTGGTTCCAGAGGAACATCAAATTTGGGAGCCTGGCCAGTCTCTGGAGAAGTGGTGCAAGAACCGACAGGATGACTACAAATACTCACCTTTCAAACAGTGAACTGTTCAACTGAAGCTCATCCAAAATCTGGATGGATGCTAGCAAAACAAGTCACTGTATTTCATTCTGAAAACAGTCATAATTTTACCCAAATATAGTAAAATATTACCCAAACATTACTTTAATACAATGAAAGTGTCAGGTTTTAATCTTTAGTGCCATAAGAACATCCTGTAGAGTCACATCAGCTTTAGCTGCATGGATGAAAAGGATCAAACCCTAAATGACAGAGTCCTACCTGTTACTGTGAGAGAAACGTTACAAGAAGCTTTGCCAGCTTCATTGGAGGCCTCGCAGGTGTAAACACCACCGTCAGAGCCCGTGGAGCCTCTGACACACAGCACGGCCATGTTGTTTTTGAAGCTGATATCATATTTGTCCGAGGCGCGGATCTCACTGTTGTCCTTGTACCAGGAGACGGTCAGAGGTTGAGAGCCGGACACGCGGCCCTCGATCTTTACGGTCTTACCCACTGAATCCACCATGGACTCCGAAGGCTTCCTGGTGAAGTTTGGAGGAACTTTGCGCTCTGTTAGTGGGGAAGAAAATAAGAACGAAAATCATGCCATGCAGTGGCATTGGACGTTTGAGATTCCAATTTAAGAGTTCAGGCCACTGGGCCTTTACCACAGCTTCAGGAAAACAGTCTGGCACAGCACACGAGACAACATACAAACAACACAAAAGCAAAGAAATACTAAACATCAGAGATTCTGACCAAAAATCTCCTGTCTATGAAAAAGACCATTATCTGACCACTACAGCGTTGGTTTCAGGCATCTCTCAAAGCTTAGTAAATCCTTATTTCAAGACCTACAAAATGCAGAGCCAGCCACTGAAAACACCCTAAAATATCATCCTGGTTATTCCTGGCAAGCACAAGATCACAGGACGTCAAATTTATTTCCATAGCACTTTTAAAACAACAGCTGGTCACCAAAGTGCTGAACATCTAAAAGAAAAGTCAAATGGCATAAAAAGATGACGAAAGACAACAGAATTTAAGAAAGTAAATATAAATCGAGAAGATCTGAGTAAGAAATAGCACAAAAGTAATCAGAACTTATTCTGGTTTAAAAGAGAATAAGAGGGTTTTCAGGTGGGTTTTGAGAGTGTCTAATGTCCCACAGTTTAGGTGAAGCCACAGCCAAGGGCCAATCTCTGTGCTGCAATCTGAACCTCGGGAAATGTAGGTGCATTTGGTCCGCAGACCACAGGAAACAGCTACGTTCAACAGCATCAGTAATTAGAAGGATATCTGGGAATCAGACAAAGGAAACGTGTCGGTTCGTGCACCACCTTTTCTGACATGACTGGCATCTATGAATTATTCACTTACTCATGTTACATAAACATGGGAATTGTCCTCTGAGTGTTTCAAGTATATCTTCAGTCTCAACATCATGCCAGGCAAGCTGGTTCTGAGAAACAATGGTTTGGTTCACGCTTCCCCTGTTATGCTGCCATCTAATAATAATAGGTGATGGAGGTTATGAAATATTGGAGATAAACTAAGATCAGTTTTTAGACCTCGATGACTAAATACTGTGTTCCTAAACAACAGCGGGTCCCGGCTGCTCTTTTGCAGTACTTGTCTGAAAGGTGTATGTCTGTGAAGGTTCTCAGGCATCCAGGTCATCGTAGTCAAAGGAGCTTGGAAAGAAAAGCGTCTGGACTTCTTTAAGTTACTTGAAGACGTTTCACCTCTCATCCGAGAAGCTTCTTCAGTTCTAAGGTCAAATGGTGGAGAGTCCCAGATATAAACCTAGTGGGAGTTTCCCCCCACAGAGGGACAAAAGGACCCCCTGATGATCCTCTAATCGCCTGAGCCAAGGTGGTTTGAAAGAGGAGTGAAAGAAGCATCTATGTCCACTGTGAGCGACCATCTTTGAACAGAGGCGGGGCTTACGACACCAACTCTCTGCCATCTATAATCCAGTTTTGAGATCCCTCCCCAGACGCCTTAACGCCCACTCACATCCTGGGCCATCTGACCTCAGGAATTCGCATGATAAGGTGGGGCCAGGTTTCACAATGAGCTCACCTGAAACTCTGGCTGATTGGGACCCACGCCCAGTTTCCCACCTTGGCTCAGGCGATTAGAGGATCATCAGGGGGTCCTTTTGTCCCTCTGTGGGGGGTTACTCCCACTAGGTTTATATCTGGGACTCTCCACCATTTGACCTTAGAACTGAAGAAGCTTCTCGGATGAGAGGTGAAACGTCTTCAAGCAACTTAAAGAAGTCCAGACGCTTTTCTTTGCAAGCTCCTTTGACTGTCTGAAAGGTGGGAAACCTCTAAATATGAACCTGGATTAAAGCTTGCTGCTGACTTTTAAGATTCCTTGTAACTCAACAAAACAGCTCGAAAAATGTCTTTAAAATATTGACAGTCACACCAGGCTTCATTCATTCTTCATTAATGTAGAAAAATGAAGTAGTGAACGTGAGCATCACCTTTCACAGTCACGCTACAGCTGGTGGAGGCTGAACCAACCCGGTTCTCGGCCTTGCAGATATATTCACCGTGATCAGACTTGGTAGATTTGAACAGTTGCAAAGTGGCAACGCCATCTGCAAAGTCCATTGAGCAACTGTTGGACTTGCGCAGCTTTCCATCCTCTTTAAACCAGGCGACAGAGATCACAGGAGTTCCTGCAATCCTGCACTCTAAGGTCACCGCCTCACCCATAGTTACCTCCACTGGCTCCAGCTTGTCAACAAAGTATGGTGGTTCTAAAGTGAGACATCAGGGTGGTTTAGTTTAAGTACAGATGTGTAAACATACAAATGAAAAATGTGTTTAAAAAAATGGCCAAATTAATGAATGTATGGTCATAAGTCACCATAAGAAAAACAGAGGGATCCACATTTACATGCACAACCAATCATTTTACCTAGGATTGTAACTTGTGCTTCACATTTGTCACTTCCAGCTCCATTGTCTATCTCACAATAGTATCTACCAGCTGCCTCCATCCTTTCAGAGTTCAGAACCTCCAGGATGCAAGAGGTGTCTGTGGTGATCATATTGTGCAGATAAGAGGCTTGGATGAGTTTACCATCCTTTTCCCAGGTTACATTTACAGTTGGGGTTCCAGCATATGCGACCTCGAGCCTCAGAGGCTTGTTCTTTTCAATGGAAATGTCCCTCAGCCTCTTCACAAAGTGGACTGGCTCTGAGAGGGGTAAGTCCACCGTCAGTTAAATAAAAATCAGTGCATGAATTGTAAGACGGGCATATATAATGCTAACAAACCTTTTACAAACAGAAAAACTGAGCAGCTCTCCTTTCCTGCATCATTAACGATCTGGCAGGTGTACTCTCCTGCATGAGACTTTTCAACCTTATGAAGCACCAGCGTGGCGACGTCGTCCTTCAGGGAGATCTCGCAGCCTCTCCCGTGCTGCATTTCCTTGGCTCCCCTGAACCATTTGACCTTTATGGGAATGCTGCCTTTCACTTTAGCCAAGAAAGACACACTTTGGCCAGGCAACGTTTCTCGAGCCTCGGGCGTTTCAGAAAAAGATGGTGGTTCTGATTTCCAATAAAAAGATTCAAATAAAAAAGATTTGTTGTAACCAAACTTCTGATCCTGGCTGAGGAAACCATGTTTAAAATATTCTAGTCTCTGGATTACTGACCTGTCACATTCATTGAAGCACTTGTCTCACTGGCTCCTGCAGCGTTCACAGCTTTACATGTGTATTTGCCAGAATCTGACGTCTTAATCACTGGAATTCTCAGCGTGCGCACATTATCCATGCTGCTAATGTCATAGTTTGGCCCACTGTTTATCTCTTGGCCATTATGGAACCAGGAAGTTGTTAAAGGAGTAGAACCGGTAATCTTACACTCCATCTCACCAGGCTTACCCACAACAAGGTGGGTATCTCTCAGCTTCTTTATGAAACTCGGTGGAATCAACTTATCTATTGTAAAGAAACAATAACATGGAGAGCTGATTGCTTATAAAAAGAAGAAGACAAGAAGAAGACAAGCTCACAAATCGGCAGCGAACACAAAAAACACAAACCTGAGACTGTGAGCTTAATTTTGCAAGAGGATGTTCCAACGTGGTTCGTAACCTGTAGTGTGTATTCTCCGGCATCTGCTTTGTCAGCAGACAGAATCTTCAGGGTGGCAAGCTGCTTTTTGAAGCTCAGATGATACTTTGCATTAGCTGAGAGCTCTTTGTTGCCCTTGAACCATGTAGTTTTCAGTTCTGGTGAGCCACATACTGTTACCTCAAGAGATACAGTTTCTCCTGACTTCACATTCAACAGCTCCGGGCTTTCCACGATAGCAGCAGGTTCTAAAGATTATGCAAGAATGCATTAGGCTAAAGAAATCCTGGTAATTAATTGCAATGGTAATGCAATTAACTTTGGAGTTCTACAAACCTAGAACCGTCACTTGAGAGACCGACTCGACCGCTCCACAGTCGTTCCTCAGCTGGCAGGTGTATTTACCAGCTGTGGTTGAGTCAGCCTGGGGCACTACGAGAGCAACCACATTGTTTTCAAAGGTGATCCTCCTGTTGTCATCTTCTCTGAGAATATGATCTTTGTCCTGAACCCAAGACACAGTCAGTGGCTCCGAGCCGTGCACGGTAGCTGTCAGCGTCAGCTGCTGACCGAGTCTCACTGACCGATCGACCAGTTTCTCCACAAACACTGGTGGTTCTGAACAGTGATGGAAAGATCACAGATGAGGAGAGGTGATCGCACGTGGCCAAGCTTTGAGGAAATGACCACTAATATCACACTAACCTTTCAGAGTAATGACAGTCTGGCACGATTTACTTCCTACATTGTTCGACGCCCTGCACTCATAAAGCCCAGCGTCATCTTGCTCCAGCTTTATAATATGAAGTGTAGCAAAGCTGCCCACATTGACCATCTTGCATTTTCTATCCTCCTTTAGTGGCCTGTTGTCTTTGTACCAGTTAACCTGGAAGGGTGGGGTGCCAGACATCTCACAATGCAGACTAGCATCTTTGCCTTTTATGCCCTCCACAGGGCTTGGAGTTTTAACAAAGGAGGGGGACTCTAGAAAATACAATGAGATATATTAACAGATGAAGCATTCATGAAGACGTAACACGAAGCAAGCAGTTCATCCGGACAGTTTCAACCAATAGAAATACTGTGGAGGGTTAAACAGAAAAAGAAAAGCTCATGATGAGAGTCCTAATATTCATGATAGGAGAGTAGGTTACATCGTGTTCCCCAACATACTGGAAGACAAATTTGATTTTGAAGAAAAAAGACATGATTGCAGAAAGAAACAGCGAATCCAAGCTTCCAACACAGGGAATTATCCTTTTCCTCATGCAACATATGTTCAGAGGAGGCAAAATCCACAAGCCAAGTCTCCACTCAAAAGCTGACCTTGAACTGTGAGAACGCTGCTGCAGCTTGCACTGCCAGCATCATTATGAGCCTCACAAGAGTAAACTCCGTTATCGTCAAATGTTGCATTGGAGATCTGGAGGTATGCAGTTGAGTCAACACACATTGTTTTATAGTTGCCTCCATCAGTTATCTGTTGGTCATTTTTGTACCAGCATATTCTCAGAGACTGTACACTGGTGACCTTGCATTCAAAGCAGTGTCCCTCGTACTGTTTCACAGACGTAGTGGGAGGCAGTTTCAGGACAAACTGAGGTGGTTCTGCAAAGTAAGAAAAATATCAAGTTACTATCCTCAGCATAAAGTAGCACTTGAGCAGTAATGGGACGGATGGAGGATGCAGACACATGACTGGCTGCTGTGGCAGGGGACTCTGAAAATAACACAGATATTTCTGGAAGGCAATAAAGCAAAGAAAAGACACATGAAGACAGGGAAGAGCTGTGAAAAATGGAGAAAAAAGATGGAGTTAAATGCACGGCGATGATGGTGGACAAAAAAAGAATAGTCCAACCTTTCACCAGTAACTGTGCCGCACTTTTCGCCGTGCCTGCTTCGTTGCTAACTTGGCAGGAATAAATCCCAGACTGCAGAGTGCCCACTGAGCAGAGCTCTACAGAGGAGGAATATTTCTCCAGTCTAACTCTGCACGATGGCCCAGTGATGAGTTCGATGCCATCCTTGAACCATTTCACCATAAACGGAGACGTCCCTTCAAAGACACTTTTGAAGAATACGTCAGACTTGGGAATAACAGCCTGAGACTCAAGCTCATCTATGAATCTTGGCGGCACTAAAACCAACAGAGAAGAATGATGATGATATGTGACTAAGAGCCCGTGAGCTGATAAACCCATAAACTTTGAATGCTAACCTTTAGCTGTGAGGACTCCACTGCACACACAGCTGCCTGCTTTGTTGGTAACTTTGCAGGAGTACTCTCCTGTGTCAACACTCCCAGTAAGTTTTAACTCCAGCAAGACTCTATTTTCAGTGTGTACAAGTTTGTACTTGGAGCTCTCTGTAATCTTTTGTTTCCCTTTGCTCCATTCAACAGTCAGAGGAAGCGAACCGGTTACTCTGCACTCCATGGTCACCACTGAACCCATGATTCCTTGAATGTTTGTTAATTTCTTAATGAATGTGGGAGGAATCAACTCTTCTGTTTAAAATGATAGCAGAAGATAATTAATGTCAGAGAAAACCTTCAAATATCCGTGTCTTCTATTTGTACTGTGGTAAATACACATGTAAAGCTGTAAACCAAGAGTGAAAGGTGTCTACCAACCCAAAACAACCAGCTTCACTTTACATCTGCAAGTCCCAACTGCATTTTGGGCTTCAAACATGTACTCTCCACCGTCTTCCAGCTGAGAGGACATTATGTTAAGTCTACTGAGGTTGCCCCCATAGCAGAGATTATGCTTTCTGCTCGAATGGAGCTCGTTGCCATCTTTGATCCATCTCACACTTATATGAGGAGTTCCAGCTACCCTGCATTCAAAGCTAACTGGATCTCCACAAGTCACTTTAACAACCTCCGGTTTCTCTTCAATCGTTGGTGGTTCTAAGATGCCAAAAAGAGAAGAAGTAAATGTACTTCTTGGTGTAGTTGGAAATCAGCCTAATATTAGATAAACTGCTTGAAGTAAATGTACCTTGCACAGTCAGTGTTGCTGAACACACATCTTGCCCAGCCTCATTTACAACATGGCAGGTATATTTCCCCCTGTGAATAGCCTCACAAGCAAGAACCCTGAGAGTGGCCTCTTTGTTCTGGAAAATTTGCTTGATCTTCGGATCATCTTGGATCCAGTTTTCATCTTTTTTCCATAGCACAGAGAGTGGCAGGGGGCCTTCCACAGAGCAACGAAACACTGCAGCATCTCCCACAACAGCGGAGACACTCTTTATCTTCTCAATAAACTTTGGAGGCACTAACAGGGAGAAGACACTGTTGTAATACCAGAGCATATATAACACATTGAGTGTGGAGTCATCGATAAAACCAACCTTTCAGAGACAACACCACCGAGCCAGAGCAGCTCCCAACCTCATTGGCTACCACGCACTGGTAGGTGCCCACATCATCCACGTCGCAGTCCTGGATTTTTAAGCCCACATTTTCACTATCAACAACAATGTACTTTTGGCTGGATAAAATTGCCTTTTTATCTTTAGACCACGTGACACTGAACGGAGCACTTCCTGCAACTTTGCTAGCAAACGCTGCCGTGGAACCTTTAACGACTTCCAGAGATGATAGCTCTTCAACAAATGACGGAGGCTCTGAAAATAACAAAGCAAAGCGCTCTAAAGAAACCTTTGGATCAATTAAAAATAATAACATACAGAACTTAGCATTCAACTTGATCTTAATTTTCACATAAACAGAGAAAAGAAAACCAACCTTTCACTACAAGCTCAAAAATGCAACTCTCTGTGCCTGCTTCGTTGGAGGCCTCACAGAAGTATTTCCCGCTGTCTTGTTGACTAACTACACAAACCTCTAAAACGGCAACAGAGGTAAAAAATGATATCTTGTATTTGAGGCTTTGGCGAATCTGAACTCCATCTTTGAACCATTTCATGGAGATCTCTGGGGTACCAGCAACCTTACACTCAAACACCTTGCTGCCTCCGACACTCACTAATGACACCGCTTCAGGTTTTTCAGTGAAAAATGGGGGCTCTGAAATAAATACATGAAGAAGCGACTTAAAGACGGTCATCATTTTCAAAGTGAAGAAAAAGGATGAAGCTCCAATATTAACCTTTTACAAAGAGCGCTGCCTTGCATGAAGCGGAGCCCACAGCGTTCTGAACTTCACAGACATACTCTCCAGAGTCAGAGGTTTTGGCAGAGAAGAGCTCTAGGGAGCTTGAAGTGTTGTCTTTGATTACAGAGCACTTGGCACTCGGAAGGATTTCTTTTTTGTTTTTAAACCATTTGATGGCGAGCGGAGGTGTGCCAGAGACACGAAGAGTAAACCTAACCTTTGATCCAGGCAACGCATTCTTGGAGTCCGGTTTTTCAAGAATGCGTGGTGCTTCTGTTGGTGGAAAAACCCCAAAATGCTGTCATACAACACAAGTCTGTAAAAAACTGAAAAAATACTGATGATGCATGAGATCAAACCTTTAACACACAAACTCCCGGAGCACTGGGCAGATCCTGCCTCGTTTTCAGCCACACAAGTGTAGCTCCCACTGTCTCTACTGTCGAGACAGCCGATTTCCAGGAAAGCAACATTTTCGAAAAACGTGCATTTATATTTTTGACAAGTCTGGATCTCTGTTTCATCTTTGTACCACTGTATCGTCATCGGCAGAGAACCAGACACGAGGCACTCTAGATGAGCACACGATCCTTTTATACCTTCAGTCTCTGTCAGCTTCCTTGTGAAGGACGGTTTAATAATCTGATCTATTACATACAAGTTGAAAAAAACATTGTCAGGGTGACTGTAGAAAGAACTGCAAACAGATTCAACAAAGCTTTGGGCAAACCGACCTAAGACTGTGACTGATGCGTCACAGGAACTGTGCCCAGCAACATTTGAAACTTCGACAGTGTAGTCACCGCCGTCGCTCTTCTCTGTTTTTATCATCTTGAGCACAGAGCTCGTGTCTGTGCTCTGTATTCTGTATCTCTGTCCTGACGGCAGCTCCTTTCCCGCCTTAAGCCACCTGACCTTCAGCGGTTTAGTGCCTGAAAACCTGCATTCAAGTCTGGCTGGGTCGCCATGGGTTACACTGATGGACTTTGGGTGCTCTGAAATACTTGCTGGCTCTGCGATAACAAAATGATTCAAAGGTAACTTAGTTTTGATCACTGCGCTGCATGCGACAGATGAAGCGGCGAGCTCGACACAAAGGCAAAAGCGGACGATTGAGACCCACGAACATCGTACAAACCTGTCACTATGAGCACCGCGGCACATCTCTGGGTCCCGGCTTTATTCTGCGCCTGACAGACATATTTCCCGCCATGTGACAACTGAGCATTTTTCAAATTCAACATGGCACTTTTGGTTTCACAGGACATCTTAAAATGCTCGTCTTCCGTAAGCTCACAATCGTCCTTGATCCAGGACAAAGTCATGGGAAGTGACCCAGACAACATACACTTCATGGAGATTTCAGAGCCCACAATACAGGACATATCCTTTAGTCTTTGAACAAATGATGGTGGTTCTAGTGAGAAAACACATATGTTGTCATCATTCACAGGCAGTCTAAATGAAACTGAAATCCTAAACCTTTGCAATGAAAGTGGACGCATGCAGCGAGGCAAACTCTCCCGCCACAAACCTTTTAGAGAAATCTGGCAAGAGCAAGATGTCTCCCCAACATCGTTTGAAACAGTGCACTTGTACGTTCCTTCGTCTCCGGCCTCACAGTGTGAGATCTGAAGAGTGATTGTATCATTTTCCACGCTGATTTTATGTCTTTTGTCATTTCTGATCAGCTTATCGTTGAGGAAGCAGCTTATTTCAAATGGAGGGGAACCTGAAACGATTGCTTCCAAGATAATCTCAGACTCCGTAACAAGCTCAGCTGATTCAAAAGGCCTCACAAACAATGGAGGCTCTACAAAACAGAGAATAAAATTACATTTACAGGCATGAAGAAATAATTCTAGTCTGATGTGGGAAGTCTGGTCCACAGAGTTCATTTAGCCTTTAAACTCTAGTTTCTAGGTTTTCTGAGTAACAGTGAACCTGTAGCAGACAGTGGTTTTTAAATGACTGGTAATCCTTGGGTTACAGGTAATGTGTCATGGGTTTATTTCTTTAGACCATCTGCTGAGGCAAAGGGCCAACGCACCCTCATAAAACATGGACATTTCAGAGCATTTGAATAACCTGCTTGGCTCTTTATTTTTGATTTATAGGGTTAGCATGGCACGGCATATTCAAAACACAAGTTCACACTGTCAGTTAATGCAGTCTGTCCATTAAACATCTGTACGAAAAGGTCAGCTGTTAATAACATGGCTGACAACCAGTTACACCAACAGTCAGGCCAGAAACCCCTCCTAGCTTCTTACAAATATACTGTTTCTGGGAGTCTCTGCTTTGATGGAGAGTAACTAAACCCTGCACTGACGTCCATATAATGCATGCAGCACCGAACATGTGAGAAACCCATGTGGACCAGACTTTAGATGGAAACAAATGTAAAGTTTGAGGACAGCAACAAGAGTAAAATCAATTAGCAAGTTTCACAAACTAAACCTAGATGAAGACCTGCGTCTTGAACCAGGTTTAATCTTGGTGTTGGAAACGGAGTCTTTGACCGGTGAAGAGTGAACCAACCTTTCACTGTTACTGAGCTGCTGCACTGCTCCCTGCCGGCCTCGCTGGATGCCACACAGACATAATCTGCACTATCCTCTACAGAGCAACTCTCAACCTCCAGAGTGGCCAACGAGCCGTCGAAGGTCATGTTGTGTCTGCGGTCTGAAACCATTTCTGAGCCATTTTTAAACCATGTGACAGTAATAACAGGAGTGCCCTGCACTTTGCAGGACAACTCCAGAGGTTGTCCTGTTTTCAGCAGCTTTGAAGGTTCAAGCTTCATCGTAAATGTTGGGGCTTCTGTAAATCAAGAGTAACAATTATAGATGCGATAAAGAGGTTAATTAAAGGAAAACAGCTTTTTAACACTTTTTAAAGAAAGAACGAAAGCAGCAGCTTTTCTGCACCTTTTATGAAGAGCGCTGCAGTACAGTCAACCTTCCCAGTGTCGTTGGATACTTGGCATGTGTATTTGGCAGAGTCACTGGGTTTCACAGAATGAAGTTCCAGGGAGCTGGAAGAGGAGTCTTTCTTTATGAAATACTTTCCTCCAGTGAAAATCTCTTTCTCCTCTCTGAACCATTTAACGGTAAGTGGAGCCGATCCCGTAAAGTCAGACTTTAAGACAACGTGTGATCCCGGGGATGCATCAAGAGATTCAGGTTTCGAGGTAAAGGCTGGAGGTTCTGGAGGCATTTGGGAAGAAATACAGCAGATCAGTTCACACCCTGTCACTAAGCCTGTGCTGATCTCTAATGGCTACTGCTTAACTTGAGGTAATGCAGCTTCTCTGACCTTTGATGGAAAGAGTACCACTGGTTTCTTTTTCTCCAGCATCATTAGAAGCTTTGCATGTATAAACTCCACCATCGCTCTGATCCAGGCCAGTTATTGTCATAGAGGCTGTACTCTCACTGAAATCAAGCTTATATTTTGCATCACTGTGGATTTCTTTATTGTCTTTGTACCAAGACAGAGCCATCGGCTGAGATCCAGCAAGCCTGCAATCCAACGTGATATTACTGCCAATGCTCCCATTCACTTTCTTTAGAGTTTTGGTGAAGGACGGGGGAACTGCACGATCTGTGTAGGGAAGTATATCAAACATATTACAAGCTCCACTTGTGCTGATCGGACAAATTGATATTAATGATGTTTTATTGACTAAAACCGACCTATAACTGTAACCGAGCACGTGCACTCGTCTTTTCCAACTTTATTGGACACTTCCATCTTGTACTCGGAAGTGTCACCTTTATCTGCTGCGAGAATCTTTAAAATGGCAGTGTTCTCCTTAACTGCTATTTTATATTTACGACCACCGATCATCTCCTTGCCGTCTTTGAACCATTTCACTTTGAGTTCAGGGCTTCCAGAGACGGTGCACTCCAGCGTGGCAGAGTCGCCTGCAGTCACGCTGATGGAGGCTGCTTTCTCTAAAATCCGAGCAGGTTCTAAAACACATTGAATTTTACACTTAACAAACAGTTAGATCTGAACTCTGAAGACATTTGTAATGGGAATGTTTTCTAACCTTGAATAGTTAAGATAGCTTCACATTTTTGCTGTCCTGCCTCATTTTCAGCGAGACAAGTATACTTCCCACCATGCTTCAGCTCAACAGATGAGAAGGAAACACTAGCGATGTTGTTCACAAAGGACATTTTGATGTTGGGATCATCATCTCTGAGGAGCTCAGAGTCTTTCATCCATTTAATGGTGATGGGAACTGAACCTTTCAGGGTTCCCTGTAATTTCACTGTATTTCCCAAAACTGCTGTAGCGCTCTCAATCCTCTTTGAGAACACAGGTGGCTCTGAAACAACACGATTGGTATCATAATGTCAACACCTGCCAGACTGTGGGACGCTGTAATGAAAGTCCTTTTTTACACCACTAACCTTTTTGTTTAAGTACTGACTTTGAGGTTGCTGACCCAACCTCGTTGGATACGACACATTCGTATTCACCAGTATCAGCGCTCTCAAAGGACTGGATCTCCAGAGAGGCCAGCGATCCCTGTGACACTATGCTGTACTTCTTATCTGAGGACAGGCGTTTCTTATTCTTTTTCCAAGACACTTCGAGCGGTGCAGAGCCTGCAATCTCACACTCCAGCACAGCTACCGACCCTCTGACTGCCTCGGTGGACAGTAACTCCTTTCTGAATGACGGAGGTTCTAAAGGGAACATACAGTTCGGTTATATGTGTTTTTGCACAGACTTGGGCCTTTTGTTGCCAAAAACTCGACACACCTTTCACTGTTACTTTAATGCTGCAGCTTTCACACCCGCACTCGTTGAGAACCTCACAGGTGTAGTTTCCACTGTCAGTCAACAGGACATCGTGTATCTCGAGAGTGGCGACACCGTCCTTCAGACTGACAGCGTGTCTGCCACCAGTGGACAGCTCACTGTTATTCAAGAACCAGGTGCTGTGGAGTTCGGGAGATCCTTTGACGGTGCACTGCAGGCGAGCGGTGCTGCCCTGCTTCCAAATTGTTGTGGCTTCCAGCCGCTTTACAAAGACGGGTGGCTCTGCAGAGGTGTGTGGTTAACAAAAAGCTATTGTGAAGTCAAAGACTGCATTTAAAAACAGCAACCACGCAATGAAAGAGGAGAGATTTAAGTCGCTGTCTATCATCTAAAATGGACACCAGAGAATTGAACTGTGTTAACTTCCAGGACTGCAGATTTGCAAAAGTTACAAATGCTGCAGTTTCCCTGAAACTTAACTAGATAGCTCTTACCTTGTACCTTCACCGTGGTGGAGCAAGACGCACTGCCGGCTTCGTTTGCCACTGTACACACATAATTTCCACAATCTTTCAGTGTGGTCTTTAGGATATCAAGAGTAACTGTCTTATCCTCAAACAACAGTTTATAGTCGGGAGACTGGTGGACTTTTCTGCCATCTCTGGTCCAGCTGACAGTTACTCCAGTGTCCTCATCCACCTGACACTCAAGGTGCAGAGCAGCTCCGACCACAGCGGCGACTGAAGCCAGGGGCCTTACAAAGTTGGGTTTATCGATAACACACAGCTCCGTGTGGCACTCAGCTGTCCCAGCTTTGTTAGATACCTTGCACACATAAAGCCCGCTGTCAGCTGCCTCAACACTGGGTATCTCAAGAGTGTGCTTATTCTTTTCACAAGAGCTCTGGTAGTGTGCGGGCACTTTGGGTAAGGCCTGGTTGTCTTTAAGCCAGACAACATTCAGAGGAGCAGTTCCTGCTATTACACACTGCATTACAGCCCTCTTTCCAACATACACAGTCTGAGGGTCAGGCTTACTTATAAAGACAGGAGGAAATTGTTCTACAGGGATTAAGAAGAAGAGAAACAAATCAGTGTTAATAAGTTTTACCTTAACCGAAATCAAACCAACAGGGCAAGAAACAATTGCACAAACAAAACGCCAGCACAAAGACGAAAACGCGCCATTCATCCCCTCGGAGGGGAATGAAAACAACATGAGTTCCAAACTCAACCAGCCAAGAAGAAGGAAAAATGCACTGCTCTTACCTGTGACACCGAGGGAGGCGGAGCATTCATCACTGCCGTGCTGATTGGACGCCTTGCAGGTGTATTCGCCACTGTCATCCTTGGTTGTCCTCAGAAGCTCCAGGGAGGAAGCGCTGAAGCGACTGATAATCCTGCACTTTTCACCCTCTTTGATGGGGTGTCCATCTTTGAACCACTTGAAGCTCACGTTTGGAGCGTCCTCAGTTTCACATTCAAACTTGGCAGAGCTGCCGATGTTTATCTCCACTGGGACGATTCTGTTCCTGAACACAGGCTTCACTGTGTTTGCAAAAGAGAGAAAAAGGCAACAAGAACATGTGAATATACAGCAGGTGCTGAAATGACACAAAAATTAGTGTTTGTACTGGAGACGGTGATGAAGTGAACCTGGGACGGAAAGCGACACACAAAGTTATGGTGGGATGAAAGTGGAGGAGAAAAAATGAACAGGCTGAAGTGATGAACAGGAAGTCTGTGACGACAAAAGGAGAGAAGGCATGCAAACATGAATGATTAAAGGCATGTGGTCAAAGGAGACTGCTTGGCTGTGAAGGTTGTAGAGGAGTAGATGGAGTGGGATGTGATCATGTCACTGCTGTCTGCTGAAAGCCTCAAAGTCCAAATGCTTTTCTTTTGAAAAAAAACTGCACGCCAGGTGTCTCGAAGGTAAATGAGCTGTGGGCTGGCAGCGTCCTCTCATTGGACGGCCACCTTAGTGTTGAAGTGGAACAAGAAAAGCAAACAAGCAAACTCCCACAAATACTTCTGAAAATGTTTGTTTTTCAAATTTCAAATATTTTATAACGAGACGTTTTTTCCTCACTAATTGTGTTTATTTCGTAGTTCAATGAGGCGTCACTGGTCTGTCTGCCCACACACGTGGCAGCACTTCTGCTATCATTGTGTTCGTATTTAACAAAGTAAAAATGCAGACATAAGTGCACACGTTCGTCAGTTTTACAGGCCGTGACTTTGGGACCCCTGCTGTAAGCCATTTTCAGTTCTGCCTTTGTGCTCATTTCCTAAGCTTTGAGTTTTGGTTGAGGTTTGCAGACAGCAGACGTTCACCACAGCGTGAAGTAGGGCTGCTCGATTATGGCAAAAATGATAATCACGATTATTTTCACTGAAACTGAGATCTCGATTATTTGACGATATTTATTTAACCCTTTAAGACCTACCATAGAACCAAGTCCGCCAGAGCTTATATTATATTTTTTTTTTACATGCTGTAGTGCCATTGGGAGCATTTCAAGTTGCTATACAACTGTTATAGCCCATATTTTAATAATATGTATGCATTAAGTCCATAGTAACGACATAAATTGCAAAAAAGTGCAATAAACTCCAAAAAAATTGACAATTTAAGAGGTTTATCCCTCAAAACTTTAAATACAAAAAAGTTGCAAAAAATAGTTTCCCACCACAGGAAATTTATCTTGAGTGTCTTCATAGTTTTATTTTGGAGATACAGCAGTTTTTATATACACTGCAGGAAAAGCAAAAAAAACAATCCTATGATGCAAATTTGCAAAGAAAACAGCAGGTGCATCAAAATAAACTATTTCCAGCAGTGCAATTCGAGTTCTAAGCATCCCAGCAACTATTCAGAAAAGTCAAACATGACCTATAAAAACACCAGTATAGGCTTTTAAGGCCTACAAGTAAAAAAAATACATTTTCCGTGAAAATGACGTCACTTCCTGTTTCGGGCAGGAAATGACGTACATGCGATGGTTCGCGTTGACGTCTTGTTCAATGTGGGAAGTATTACGAACAGCTGATCGGATCTGCAAAGTGTGTTTCTGGAATATTATGTTTTTGTTCCTGCAAGCGCTTTTTATGCAATTTTTGCAAAACTTTATGTGGAAGGAAACCATGACCGAGGACAAGCTGATGGCATCAGATGTAAGTACAACTCCTCCGGTTTCATATGCAAAAAAAATTATTGTGCTAGCTTACACGGTTCCGGTTCTACAGGGATTTAAAAATAGTTACACAAAACAGAGCGTGCCTCTGCCCGGCTTTAAAGGGTTAACAATTACAATGTGTTGAATAATGACTTTAAAAAATAATATAAAATAGTGTGCAAATACTGATAACAGTGCAAATGTTTGCAATATAAGAAACAAATGAAAAATGTAAACATCTATGTTTAGTGAACTTTGCAGTGTTGCTCTGGTGCAGCTACGACACCGTAGCAAAGTTTACACACTGTGTCTACTTGATCCACGTCTGACTGAACCCATAATGTTTCCACACCACTGAAGTTTTTTTTACCTCTTTTCAACCAACGGCAGTCACTCTCCTCTCCATATAACTTCTGCTTAGCTTTCCGAGCTTCCCTCGGGTCCTCTTATTGTTGTGACGAGTGTTCGAAATGCAGAGAGGTGCGCTCAATTTGCCACACGGAGCAGCGCGAGAGTAAAGCACGAGGGAGGGGCTAATAATCGGCTCAGTCATTTTTAATGATCGCTGAAAGCCCAGATCGTAATCGAGATTAAAATTTGATTAATTGAGCAGCCCTAGCGTGAAGTTAGTGGATGATGATGATATCAAAGAATTTCCCATCATCAAACCTCGTGGCACCACAGTCAGCCTCGAAGATGTCGTCGTCTTGCCGACTTCATTCTCAGCCTCACAGACATACTCTCCTTGATGGTGGTCTTTGACAACGTTGTCAATAACTAGTGTGTATGTGTCACGGTCTTTAAAACACTTGAACTCTTTGCCAGATTTCACCAGCTTCCCATTGAAAAACCAGCTAACTTTGGTGACGTATTTAACACTGGCAGTAAGCACAGCCTTGCCATTTTCCTCAGCACAGACATCCTCCAGAACATCTACGATGATGGGATAATCAGTGATACTGTCCGAGGACTCACTGATCATGATTGCCTCTGAAAGATATTCCTCTCTGGTTTCTCTGTGGACAAAAATGTCCACATGCTGTTCAGCCTGGCATCCTGTGCCGTCCTTCTCTGATCTAACCGTCCTGCTGCTCTTGGACTCGTGGACCTCGGTTTGGCTCTGAAGTGTCGCACTTTGAAAGGAAGCCCTGGCTTCTGTCGTCAGAGCTGCAGACTGAGATACAGCAGGAAGTAAACTGCCTGCGCTCTCTGCCACCACCACAGAGTCCACCACAGAAGACAACACCTCCTTGGAGGACACTGAGCTGACCTGCACTTTTTGAGGCTTATCAGTGTGCATGGTGCCCGGCTGCTCTGATGTAAGACTCGGCTGTTCTTGGGAAACCATAGCATGCAAAGCTACCTGGAGTTCATGCCTAAGGTCAGCTGTCTGAGGGTAATCACCTTTAAAAGTCAGCGTGATCTCCAGGGGGGAACCTGGAGATGTGATAAGATAGGAACATGCAGCCTGCCTGGGCTCTCTCTGAACCTTGACCTCATGGACCTCCGCTGCCTCTAGTCTTCCAACAACATCAGCCAGTAAAACTGGTGGATTACTGGCCACAGCTGAGTGAAGAGCATCTCTGAGCTGATGTCGTACATTCAAACTAGATGGTTTGGGGGCATAAATGATGAAATTCAGTTCCTTAGGTAAAGTCAGAGCATCCTGAGCCTCTGGGACAAAAAGAAACCCTTTAGGCTGTGTCTTAACACTGACCGCGGAGCCCTCGAATTTACCAATCTCACTCGACCGCTCTCCTACGATGACTTGTTTTTCTTCTAGAAACACTGACTGTCGGACCGACTGACCTTCCTGGATCTGGACTGCAAAGTCCCCCTCAGCCGCCTCTAAGATAGTGCAGCTTTCGGTGGCCATTGCTTTTTCCTCTATGAAAACTGGTTTTTTTGGTATCTTGGCCTCAATTTTAATCTCAGGCTTAAATTTTTCATCAGTTTCGAAGCTAGTAGTGTGACCCTCTTCCAGACTTTGATTGTTTGTGATGATCAAAGACTGCATGATATTCCAGTAATCCTCTTCCTGGACTAATGCTCGCTGTTGCGTGACGCTCGTAACAAAAGGAGTCTCTTTTGGGAGCTGCATGGGCTGGGAGGACACAGCAAGGCTGCGTAGAGGCCTGGACTCAGTACGCGGCTGTGGTTGAGCGCTGATCACAGACATGTCAAGATCTTTGTGGTAATCCGCAGTGACCTCCATTCTCTCTTCTGAGGTAGCTGCATGCCATCTAGCCTTTTCCAGCTTCTGTGCTGCCACCTGCTGGTCAGGTTTGGTGACAGCGAGTATGCCTTCTTTTGGTAAAACTGTTAGAGAATGGACCGACTGAAGGCGTTTTGGTTGCACCAACTCTTGCTTTGGCTGGACGGAGGTGGCGTTCATCTTTGTTTCGAATTCTGAAGCTGCCTCACAAACTACAGTCCTCTGTTCTTCTTGAGTCACTGAATGCAGCAAAGTCGGACTTTTGCTCGCTTCTGCTTGTTCTGTTGGAGGTTTTTCACTGCTCAACCTTCCCTCACACAGTAAAACCTCCTGATCACTGATAACCTGCAGATTCAGAAGCTGTTCTCCCTCCTGCTGTGGCTGCACACTTACAGAAAATGCCCCATGTGGCACTTGTCCTGTTTGATCAGCACAGAGCTCATATTTCTCTTCGGTCTGTACGGCTGAATTATAAACCATGTCTTTGCACGGGGTAATGCTCTCCTGCTCTGGTCTTTGTGTTTCAAGCTTTTGCTCTTTGGATAAAGCCACTCTGGCTTCACTCACTGGTGCTACCACTGGTTTCGGCTGCTCTTTGCCAGCTGAACCTTTAATGTCTGCATCTAAAGCTGGAAGATGCTCAGTGTGTCCTTCTGTAAGTTGAAGCTGTCCTGCATACTGAGCCGAGTATAAAATCTTTACCCCCTCTGTGACTCTGAAGCTCCTCTCCTCCTCTTGTCTGTGCATGTCTTCTGAGATTTCATCAGCGATAGGTACAGCGAGCTCGACCTGGTGACTAGTAACAAGTTGCCTCGGCTCGCTGGAGGTCTTTACGTGTTCTGGACTCTGACCTATCAGTGCCTCAGCTCTCACCGTGCTGAGGGGAAGGACCTCCTCAGACGTAGCTGACACGAGCTTGGGCGGTTGCTCTTTGGCTGACTCCAGCTCAACCACCTCGGGGCTGAGAATCCGTTCAGAGTGCTGCGCTGTGATCTTTTGTCTCTCCTGGACTGAGGATAAGAAAGCAGCCACGTGATGCTGTTTAACAGGGACAGCTGAGACCTGAGGTGGATGGCTGGGGGCTAATGAAACCCTCTCCTCTATTTCATGGGACTGCAGCACCGCTGCCTGGTGGGTAAGTTGCTCACGATGAAGGGTGGCAGAAGAGATGCTGAGCTCTCTGAGCGTTTCCACCTCTTCACTGGGAATAATCTGTCGGTCTCCAGTACTAATGGTATAGATCATGTGTTCAGACTGGGATCTTTCCTGGTGAAATCGGAGTTCTGCGGTTTGTTCTGCCATCGATATCGTCAAACCTTGTGTTTTCTGTACTAACGTGTCCTCTTCCTGAGCTTTCTCCCTGAACACCAGCAGCTCTGCAGTACAGGAGGCTTCCCCGTACTGGTTTGAGGCCTTACAGGTGTAAATGCCGCTGTGCTCCTGTTTTACACTCTTAATGTTAATAAACCCGGATCCATCCGGGTTGTTCACAATGATACAGAACCCACTAGGCTGGATGTGGGAAGTGCCTTTAAGCCACTGGACCTCAGGGAGAGGATCTCCAGTCACAGTGTAACTGAAGACACCCTGAGCCCCCTCCTGCCGCTGAAGAGATTCTATAGTTTTAGTGAATTCTGGGCGCTTACCAGTCACTGCAAATGTTCTCTCCTCGGCTCTTTCCTGCTTTTCTGGCTCCTTCACCTGAACGTGCAGGTAGGAAGTGCAGGTTGACTGGCCAAATCTGTTGCTGACCGTGCAGGAGTACTCTCCTTCACATTCCCTGTGAACTGTGTTAATCACCAAGCTGTACTCATCGTGTTCGTGAATAAATGTATACACGGATGAACTGGTTATAGTGTGCCCGTTGTGAAACCACTGGACGGTGGGCTTAGGGAAGCCGGACACTCTGACGGTAAACGTAGCCGTTTCTCCGACAGTCACAGCTGCCGGAGAAAGTTCACTGAGGAAAACTGGTTTTTCCTTTTTCTTTTCCAAAGTGCTGGAGAAGCGTTTAGACTCTGGTTCAAGTTCAAGTGTTTTGGTTTTGTCTGCTAACTTTATGCCAGTGAAGTATGACTCCTGGGTTTCCTCTTCCACTGTGACGGCTGAGCTAGAGAAGACTGAGTGGAATAATCACAGGTTAAATCAGCCTCACACTCCAACCACAGTACAGTCTGCTGAAAACAGGAAAACTGCAGCTTCAGTACAGGAGCAGTGTTTTACATGTTTGACTAAAAACTTTTTCCTCAATCAAAACAAATTCTACATCATCAGAGTCAGATAATAAAAGTCCCGAGTCCACTCTGAACTTGGTTCAGTTATCAAAGTAAACTCGTAAAAGTGCCCTTGAACTTCTTACCAACACAACCTGTAGACAAAGAACATAAACAACTAAGACCAAGGATGGAGACATCACGATAAAAGCCATATTTACCTTTTATCTCCTCCTGGACCTGAGTCACCTTCTCCTCTGTAGTTACTGTAAAGACACAGATGTTCACAAATTAAAAACATTCCTAAAGATTCCCGGGAGACTGTTAGAACCAGTGGTGGCTCGTGCATCCATCCCTTTTTTGTTTCGTTTAACTGACGTTTGTGCATGCTCCTGTTTGGTCTCTTAGTGTGCAGCACCGCTGGGCTTTTTTTCAAACACTAAGTGGTGTGAGCACAAAGTGGTTATGACCTCGTTGAAGAAGTGTTGTCACCCTGTGAAGAAGTGTGCCTCTGCTGGCTGTGTGGGTGAAGAGCAGTGTGAATGAGTGGTGTAAAGAAGCCTTAGCGAGCAGAAGGACCAAAAGCATGCAGATGCCAACCTTTCGTCACTGTGCTGCGCTCAGCATCTCCGGCTGAGCTGATATTTTTGCAAACGTAAGAGCCCCCTTTTCCAGGTCCCACATTGTTAACTTTTATACAGCTTGAGGGGTCTTGATTTTTCACAGAGTAACACACAGTTTCCTCAGCATTCAACTGGTTGTAAAGCCAAATGACAAACGCAGTGGGAAGCCCCTTCACGACGCAATTCAGGGAGCCACTGCCTTTGTTTCTGATCAGCAGCTCAGGGGGGAGTTTGATCAGGAAGTCGGGGCAGCTGGAAGGGCGATGACCTTGGTATTCATTAGGCACGACGTCAGGGAAATACAACAGGCTGATGAGGCTGTGAGGTCTCTGGGAAGATGGAGGTGATGGTCCCGGCTTCTCCACCACCTCCTGCTTGTCTTGGTCAGAGGGATCTCTAGGGCTCTCCCTGTGTGCCTGTAACACTTTGTGCACTGAATCGGTAGGGATGGGGGTTTCTGCTTTGAGATTTGCTTCTTTAGCTGGGTAAGAATAGAGTTAGGAAAAGTAATTAGGGGTCACAGAGTACATGGCCATGACTCTAAATGCTAAAGGGTTAATAGGATGAATGATGAGGTTAGCGTAGCGAAGCTGACAGGAGGGGAGGATAAACTGGACTAGGGTTTGTTATTTTATTACACTACAAGAGGTTACAGGATAACATATTAAATATTAAGTCATGGGGGTGGGGGAGCACTAAGCAGGAGGAGCAGCTGGAAAGGTGGGATGGACCAGATGGAGAGACAGGCTGATAAAAAAAGAAAGATTAACCACCTTCAACAGTGAGCTGAGCAGAGGAGCTGTTGTGGCCATGTTCGTTGGTAGCGGTGCAGCGGTACGTGCCTTGGTCCACCACACCGACGCCCTGGATGACCAGGGACAAAAAGCCACCGCTCTGAGAGCTTCTCACCCGCTCGGTGTCCACCAGGCTCTCGCCGTTATGTTCCCATATCACCCCGGAGAAGGGCTGGCCGTCGAATGAGCAGCTGAACTCTGCCATTTCACCACTTTTCACTCGGACATCGCTCATTTCCATCAGCAGCTTCGGGCTGGCTGAGAGTTTGAAGTCAAAGCTGCTCTCAGAGCTCCTCTCCATCGAGCTTATCTCAATCGTGCTCCAAGACACAGAGGAGCTCTCGGTGATCGTCTCAGTAAACTCAACACTGTGGGCTGTTTGTCCCACTGACAGAGAGCTGAAACTCTCACTCTGAGCCTCCAGTCTCTGAAATAGCTTAGCCTCAGCCCCAGTGCTTGACACGCTAGCTAAGGCTTTTTTATCTGGGCAATAAGAAAGAGTAGAAGAATTAGGTCAACACATCATCACGCTACGGATTTCTCCAGGTTACTGTCACAGCCTGTTGCCAACAGTGCAGTGGGAGTGGCGCGTTGAGGATCAATAATGATGAGTGAGGGAGTGGACAGTGGTGGGTGTCCGCTGTCAATCATGCAAGCTCGACTGGAACAGAACAACAACAAACAGAAAAACACAGCCAGCGATCACATCCGTGCTTGAGTGTGAGGAACATTTCCAAAGTCCAGCAGTGGCTGAACCATGCGGCATTCCTCTGACATGAAAACTCCAGTTTCGCAATAAAGACCATTAATACTGTTTGTGTTGGAGAGAAGAAGTCATGCATTGCAAAGAGACCTTTAAGATGATGCTTCCAGTGAGGATAAGAGCAGATTCAGTGTGGAGCAGCTGCATGCTCACAGAAACGAGTCAGTTTCTCACATCATCGCACTGAAAGTATGAAATCTGAGTTTGATGGAGTGGCTGGAAAATCGTTCCAGTCCAAGGGCTGGTTGCACAAAGATCCAGGAGACGTCATGCACACAGTGACTGTAACATGAGCAGGGCTCATGGTTTTCCCCACGACGGTATAAGAGCTGACGTGGCGTCAGTGCTAGCCGCTGACAGCTGCAGGAGATTTGATCTGTCCTGAATTGACATTTTAAATGTTTTTACATATTGAACAGTTTTATTTGTGAGTGCTAAGCTAGGCTCTGTCCTCCACGAGGATATTAAAAGAAAAGGAAAATCTTTGTGCAGCCAGCAGCGTTGATCTCCAGTACAGCTGACATGCTTGCCACTTCCCCCGGCTGAACCATGCATCTTTCTATTGGCTCAGTTAAGGTTGCTTTGCTTGCCAATAGATGCTTCCTTTTATGTTTTGCCAGTAAGTAAACTTCTTGTGTAACACGCTCTCATGGCTCCGGACGGATGGAGGGAGACTTAAAACACACCTGGCCAATCAGAACGTGCTTACATGCTGCCATCATTATATCACCGTAGTCAGCGAGTGCTGTTAAACTTTGACTATCGGTTCTCGATACGTTGGACGTTATACATATCAGACCTTGTCTTACAGGAAATCCACATGATATTCTAAAATTAAAATCAATCCTGTGAGGAACATGCACCGACTTAGGGCCTTCTTGGCAGCTGATGAACGTGCAGTAAGAGCCTGTCAGTTTTATCCAATTAGTATGCGAACGTCTGCTGAACTCACCATCAATATTCAGAGTGGCAGCACATGTGACCATTCCTGCCAAATTTGTAGCAACACACGAGTACTCTCCTTCAAGGCTGGGGAGAACTCGGGAAATCTCCAGCAGGCAGGTGTCATCATAATGAGACATCCTGAAGATGTCCGACTGTTTGATCTCTCTGTCATTGCAGAACCAAGAAATCTGCAGATCTGGAGAGAAAGTGTTTTCTCATAGTCAGGAAAAACCGTTTACGGCACACCACACTGATGACAGCTGCGACAGGATTTATGGTCAATGAGTATTTAAAATGCCGTATGACAGTAAAGGGGACGAGTAACGGTCAATACCTTCCCCAGAGACGCTGCACTGGAACTGGGCAGGATGTCCTTCTGAGATCAGCAGGTCCCTCATGGGAGCGATGAGGACTGGAGGGGAAACCTGAGCCACGGCTTCAACCACCTCCGGAACTGCAGAAAAGACAAAGACACCGTAAGTCATCGCTCGATTTGGTGGCTAATAATTCATAATTCCAATCAAACACTCCATATGTACCTTCCACAGTGAGAGATGCAGAGCTCGTCACCTCTCCGTAGTTGTTTTTGGCCTCACAGCTATAGATGCCTGCATCTTCAGGGAAGACTTCAAGCAGCAGCAGCGTATGCTCATCTCCATCATGGAGGAACTTGCACTTGTAGCTCGTGGACAGAACCTCAGAATCTTTGTACCAGAACACCTGAGGCTGAGGAAGGCCGCTCACCTGTGTCGAGAAGCGAACTGACCTGCCCGAGATCGCGGTTTGGGGCTGCATCTCCCGGATGATCTGAGGTGGCTCTGGCACTGAAGGAAAGTAGAAGAAAGAAAGGTTAATACTCTGCTTGGTCCTCTGGTCAAAGAATACTTTGATGATAATAGAAACAGATACGTTTAAACAGTACAAGTATCATTTTTAAGCTTTTCACTTTTATTTTCAGAAACTGTCCAGTGGTTTTTCACGCAAAGAAGGAAAGCAGTGCTGGACTGATGCAGGACTGGAGCTCTTACATCTGACGTGGAGGTTCACAGAGCTCCTGTTTTTGCCGGCTAAAAAGGTGTACTCTCCAGCATCGCTCCTGAAGGTCTCAGAGATGGTGAGACGGTGGAGCTTCCTGATGGTGGCATAATTGAACCTCTCCTCCACAGTGAACTGGAGCTCCACTCCATTTCTCAGCCAGTGACCTTCTACATCATCCTCATTCACCTCAAACTCAAAAGTGGCTCTCTGCTTCTCAACAACCTGAAAAACACCACATGATTAGCTCAACACCAGAAACGTCCTTCTAGTATTTCTAAAAAAATAATCATTGTCACAATTATTAAGAAATCTCTTCCTGTAGGACAAAATATCTGAAAAAGAATATATTAAATGATCGGCAGTGTGTGCTCTCAAAGATCATAAAGTCTGAAAAATATTTCTGTCATCGTCACACATAAACTGACAGACAGTATGAAAATCCCAGGATTTGGTGCATTTTTATGGAGTCTACCACCTAATCTTACCGTGATGTCCCTGGTGGCTGGCTCTGAGATTCTGACATCTCTTCCCTCGACTGCCAGGTGACCCTTGGACATGCTTGAACCGGCCACAGCGGTGTATTCACCGGCGTCCGACAGACGCACAGAGGGCAGAACCAGACGGTGCACAAACTGGTCCGATGTCATTTTGTACCTGTAGCAAACAAAGAAGGTGTAGAAGGTTTAAGAGTTGATCCCTATGTTGGTAAAACTCAATAATTGTTCCCACAACTGACTATCAAGGACTCTACCTGTCGGACAGCTCCAGCTCCTGACCATCTTTCATCCACATCACCTGGATGTTTGGTTCAGAAACTTCACATTCAAATGTTGCCCTCTTCTTCTCTGTGATCTTCAGGTCCCGCAGGTGTTTGGTGAATTCAACCACACGGGCTAAAACAGGGACATAGATACAGTTACTTTACCTACATCTATCAGTGTGTCTGACCTTATGGAAACAAATCACTCATGAGCCCAGAGGCTCTAGTCGTCCTCTGCAAGGTTTTCTTCCTCATTGAGGAGGTACTACTAAGAACAAGATTCAAGGAGTCCTTGGGGAAGTTTGGACGTTCACAGTTTTAAATGTCTATTAGTAATATTAATGGCCGTAAGAAAAGGTCTGAAGGGTACCTTTTAGAGGTTCTAGTAGTGACAGAAAGAATCGTGTATGCGTTCCTATGGCATTAACGAGGATCAACTTATTTGGGGAGTTTCCAGAAGTCCGTTGAAAAGTTCAAAGTGTCCTGTGAGTGAGGCTACATGTCAAATGTGTTAGATTCTGCTGGTTATTTCAGAGTTACTCGTGATAGTCCATTAGAGTAGCTTTAAGAGTCTTTCAGTAAGTTCTAAATGTCTTTCAGGGGTAACGGAGATGGTTGTACAGGCAAACGACAGACACACACATTTAAAAACCAGCTAAAACACGGTGAGGTGTTGAAATAATTTTATTTGAAGTTGATGGAGTCCAAAAACATCTAATGTGAAAAGTCAATTGAAAAGTTAAATTAGAATCAAAGCATTTTACCCTCAACGTGAAGTTTAGCTGAAGTGACTGCAGAGCCAGCCATGAAGGTGTACTCGGCACTGTCTCCAAAGTGAACATTCCTGATGCTCAGAGAGTGAGTGAGCTGTTTGCAGCGAGCCTGGCAGCGGTCCGTAGAGCGGATCTCCACGCCGTTCTTCAGCCACTTGTACGTTATTCCCTCGTAGTTCACATTCACCTCAAATGTGACCGTGTCCTTCTCCTGAGCGTTCAGGTCTTCAAGCATCGTTGTGATCAGAATAGCTGGAAAACAGCAAAGTGATAATAAGTTTGAAGAGATGTTTAAGTACAGTGAAGAATACAAAATTGTGTTTTTTAATCTGTAACGTCATCCTTAGTGCAAACATCTGATCGGTTAGAGTTTTCACCTTAAACTACAAAGTAATTGAAAGTGGCTTATACTTATAATTTGTCATAAATATCCAATTAGAAAATCTGAATGTGCTAATTATTTCTTTTTTTTAGTAACAAAAATGTTTAGATTTCCAACTCAGAGGAGAAATGAAAGAATCCAATTAAAGTTACTTAAAGACATTTCATGGTTTGATACATTGTAATGATTTGGCAACATGTGAAACGTCTCTGAAGAACGAATTGATGAATTGATCCATTGTAAATCTAAAGGTTTAAGTTTCACTGATGGTAACTTACGGTTAACAGTTAGCGTTGCAGAGATGCGGTCGTTCCCACAGACAAAAGTGTACTCTGCAGAGTCTTCATTGCTGGTGTTCATGATCTTCAGCTGATGGAGTTTCCCTTGAACCACAATCCTGAACTTCTCACTCATCTCAATCTCCACACCATCCCTCAGCCAGGTGGACGGGACATTGAAGTGAGAAACTTCACATTCAAATGTGGCCACCTGAGTCTCTGTGACCTCCACGTTTTTCATGGGCCTTGTGACACGTAGAGCTAAGAGTAAAATACAGACATGTTTAGTCCTAACGTGACCTTGGCCTGTGTTTTAGCATTTTTTACGTCCAAAAACTACTGATGTGATAATGCTTACACTCAACAACGAGGTGAGCGCTGCACTGCAGGTGTCCTATGACAGCAATGTAGTTGCCCTGCACGCTGTCGTCCACGTCGTGGACAATCAGCTTGTGGTTCTTCTTCTCAGAGATGATGCTGTAGCGCTCGTCAGACACCAGGTCTTTGTCATCGAACATCCATTTCACTGGGATGTCATCCTCTGAGATGCCAACTTCAAATACAATTGTTGCTCCTGACAGTGCTGTCACATCCTTTGGCTTCTTCAGGATCTTAATGGCTGTGGGAAAAGAGGTCTTCTGTTGGTAAAAAGCTTTAGGAATCTAGAGGTCCCATGTGGTTTAGGTAAATTTCCCAACCTTGTAGGCACAGAGCCAAAAAGCTTTTTGTTTTATTCCAAAATCAATAGTTAATACTTACTTTCCACATTGAGTCTGGCACTTGCAGACAGTTTTCCCAGTTTGAAGGAGTAAACAGACTCATCCTGTGTGCTGCAGTTCTTGACCTTCAATGTGTGAAGTGTGCCTTCAATACTGATTTCATATTTATCACTGGGCTGGATCTCAACGCCATTCTTGATCCACTGTGCTCCCCTTACATCCTCATGGGTCAGTTCAAGGCTGAACGTGGCTTCTTGAGTCTGGACTACATTCAGGTTCTTCAGGGTCTTCTTGACTTTGACAGCTGTGGAGAAAAACACCAAGAGGCAAGGTAACAGTTAAACAAGTGAAGTGGCTGAGTCCAGAATTAAACTCTCACAGGGTGGGTCTTTGTGGTTGTTGCTGTGGGCAGGTACGAGTCAGCAGACTAGATCTAAATGATTTAAATTTAAAGTATCATTCGATCATTTGGAAGAAATGTCTGCACTCATAGAGTCAACAAATGGTGTGTTTTTATGGCAGGTTGCTGGTAACAACTGCAAACTGGTTCTTTGCTCAGTTGTCTGTTATGTGTTGACACAATATTTCTTCATATCAGTGAAGAGACATAAGACAGAAAAATATAATTGCTCTGAAAACTGGACTGGACATGAATAAAGAGGCAGCCCGTGTTCAAAGAAACACTTTAAGCACCTTCACAAACAAATTCAGCTTCCTAACCTCCTGATCCGCATTGGCTGTATGATCTACGTGTGTGTTTCCATGGAAAGCTGGACCTACCCTCGACTTTCAGGTTGGCTGAGGTCTTGGAGGTGGCGACCTGGTAAGAGTACTCTCCAACGTCAGTGGCCTTAGTGATGATGATAACGAGGCGTCTGACAGCACCGTCCACCTCGCTCAGCACGTTCTCGTTGAAGTCAACAGGCTGACCGTCTTTTAGCCACTTGCCCTCTGCGGATGGGTTAGCAACTTCACACTGCAGCACAGCGGTCTGGGAGTCAGCTACCACCAAATCATGCAGGGGCTTCTTAATGGCACCACCTGGGGACAGGAGATAGCCAGTTACTGCCTGGTGACAGAAATCTTCTCTGAACTATTTAAGTGTGCAATAAAAGTGTGTTTTGCGTACCTGTTACGGTGAGTGAAGCACTGCACATCTTCTCACCAGCAGCAAACATGTACTCGCCCTCTTCATCCTTCATTGCATTCATGACCGTGAGCCTATGCCTCTTGTCCTTGGACTCCATCTTGTACTGGGGACCAGCTTTAATCGGCTGCCTCTTAAAGGTCCAGAAAGCGTCAATGCCTGGGTGAGAGACCTCAACCTCGAAGGTGACATTTTCAGACTCGGAGCACTGTTTGTCTTTCATTGGTGTCACAATCTGGACAGCTGTTGAGACAGAACGATAGTTAAGCCTCGAACTGATGTACAGTAGAATAGAATAGAATAGAATAGAATAGAATAGCCATTTTTATTGTACATGTACAATAAAATTGTAGGAAATGTAGATGACTTGCTTTCACTTTTTCACAATTATCCATCTGACTCATTCAATAATAAAGATGTACCACATGGGCTTGGTTCTAGTTTTGTAAATGCCACGAGGTCATGATGTTCATGTCAGACTATATATGTAAGAAGCAGGTGCAAGTTTTCATATGATTTTAAAGAAAGTTGCATTCAGCAGAATCTGAAACTATTGTGTTCAGCAGAAAAATAATTTCTTATGTTGCCAAGCAAATATTAATGACCCTTTTCAGGTAATCAGCTTGAATAAGATTTCTGGAAGCTGAAAGCAAAGACTCTCATGTCATGACTCTCATGTAGTTTCTTAATAGTTTTCTACAGGTAAACTTCATGTGACTAGTGGTGGTCATGGTTTATTAATTCAATTCAATTCGATTTTATTTATATAGCGCCAAATCACAACAAAAGTCGCCTCAAGGCTTCATATTAGACCTAAAGATTCATAAACTTAGCTTCCAGGTCATTCCAGAATATAGATGATGCAACTACAGTAGTAAAACTCCAAAACATGCTTGGACCTCATAATGGCGTAACTTACACTCAACAGTAAATCTGCAGCTGGTGTCAGCTCGGCCAACCACCAGTTTGTAGTGTCCTTCATCTGAAGCGTATGTTCTGGTGAAAACCAGGCGCTGCTTGGCTCCCTTTGCCACCATCTGGATTCGCTCACTGGCTGTCAGCAGGTTGTCATTGTGGTACCATTTGACTGAGCTGATGTCCTGAGCAGAGATCTTTGCCTCTAGGACGACCTTTGTACCCTCAATTGCATGACTGTCCTTCAGTGGGATCAGGATGCCAATAGCTGCAAGATGAGATATTTTGATTAGAGGATTTTATTTTGAAACAAAGTCATTAAAGAAAAACATGTGCATCTGAGGTGACCCACTCTGAATGACCAGCTTTGCAGAGGTTGAAATTTCATGATCAGGAACCTCGAAGGAATACATTCCAAAGTCGTCCTTGGTTGTATCTTCTATAAGGAGTTTGTGAATTTGTTTGTCAATAACTATATGCACACGGCTGGAGGCTGTGATGGGCTGCCCCTTCTTCATCCAGGTTCCTTCAACATTCTCCTGGGAGAACTTGACCTCAAGCTGAGCGATGTCACCCTCGCAGACGGTCATGTCAGACAAAGGCTGCATCAAGGTCACTGGACGCACTAAAAAATAAAAATGTCACTGTTAGCACTCTACATGCGATGTGTGTGTGTGTGTGTGTGTGTGTGTGTGTGTGTGTGTGTGTGTGTGTGTGTGTGTGTGTGTGTGTGTGTCTGGAAAGGCCCCATCGGGGCTGAAAGGTATGAACGGGCTTTAGAGAAACATCTGCTCCATGCAGACGTGTGTTTCAGGAAGGCCTTCGTGTTTGAGCAGCACGCTGCTAAACTGCAACCAAACACCCAGCGATGCTACACCATGGGACACGTGGGCCTGTTTTTGAGACATGTCGCTGCCTCAAATACAAAATAAACTTGTATTAAAATGGTTAATTTTCTCACCTTTCTCACCCCTTGATATGTTTTCTATGTTTGATTATGAATAAAATATGGCTTTATAAGATTTGCAAATCAAAGTATTCTGTTTTTAATCTTTATTTTACACAGCACCGCATCGTTTTTGGAATTGGGTTTGTGGCACTTTTATAAAAACCTATCATTTAGATTTAAATGTATTTTGAGGGAAAGTAGAAATGGTTTGTCCACAAACAGGAGAAGATGGTTAGCCCGAATTCCAGTAACACATTTTGTTGTAGTCTGAACAGTAGACTTAACTTTACTTCTTAAATACAATAACTTCCGTCCATAGAGTTTCATCATCCATATCCAATTCAGTGCCATGGGAACAGCAACTCACATTTCATCTTCAGAGAGGCACTTGTCTTAAACTCGCCCACTTTGAAGGTATATTCTCCCTGGTCTTCCTTCTTGACGTCTTTCACAGAGAGAGTGTGTCTTCCACGGCGGGAGGAGATGACGTATTTACTGCCAGGAGTCAGCAGATTATCTCCAAAGTACCAGCTGCCTTCGGCATCTTCACGAGAGACAATACATTCAAACTCTCCGGAGTAAGTCTCGGGCACCTCGGTGCTCTCCAGCTGCTTTAACAGCTCCAGAGGAGCTCCTGTTGGTCACATAATACAACAAGAGTTCAAGTCAGTCACAAAGTATACATATACCATATAAAGTACCTTGAGGTAACCGTTTATGTATTTGGAATAATTAATAATGAACTGTGTTGATTTCATTACCTAATGAACAGAATATGAAGAACCTAACCCACCTTCAACATTAAGCTTGGCGGTTGTCCTGACAGTATCATCTTCTACAGCCACGCATGTATATTCAGTATCATCCCTCATTCCGATCATCAGCACAGACAGGAAGTGAACCTTTCTGTCAGAGTGCATTCTGTATTTGTCTCCAGAGAAGATCTCCACATTATTCTTCAGCCATTTGACCTTCACAAAAGGCTCGTTGGTTTCACACTCAAAGGTAGCCACGGTATCCTTCTCCTTGGCACTGACGTCCTCCAACTTCTGAGTGAAGTTAATGACTTGTTTTGCTGCAGAAATGACACCAGAGCATTATTTAGAGAATGCAGGATTTAAAATCAGAATTATATGTACATGATCAAGGTCTGTGTTACCTTGCACCAACAGGAAAGCGTGGCTTGAAGTCTCTCCAGCAGTACTGGAAGCTTTAACCATGACACTGGCAGAATCCTCTGCTGTGACATCCCTGATCACCAGTTCACAAACATGGTCCTCAGGCCAGTACCAGTAGACACGGTCAGACTTCTCCAGCTGAACTCCATTCTTGAACCACTGACACTCAGGTTCTGGTCTGCCGACAACTCTGACTCTAAACTTGACTTCGTCACCCTGTGCGACTGTCTGGCTGGTGATACGCTCAAGGATCTTTGGCGCTTCCATGCTGGGTGAGAGCTTGACCCTCTCTGGTTTTAGAGGCTTGGCAGTAACTTGGCGATGCTCTTCCTCCTTCTTCTTCTCAGCCTCCTCCTTCTCCTTGGCACGATGAAGCAGTTCCTCCTTTGTCTTCCTCAGCAGGTCCTCATAGGAGTCATCTCTCTTGCGAGACTTGAGATCCACTGCGGTAATAGACTCGTAATAGCCTTCCTCTGTCCTGCGCTTGAACTTACTCCTCAGCTCCTCTGACTCCTCACTGGCTTTCTCATGGACAATTCTCTGGGCCTTCTTGAGTTTGACGACCTCTTTCAGCTGAGTGTCCTCTGTAGGCTTTTCAGCTTTAACTACCTCAAATGGTACTTTTCCAGGTTCAGGTGCAGCCTCGGCTGGCTTAGCCTCAGGGGCGCGGCGCAGATGAGTTCTGAAGTCCTCCTTCTGCTGAATCTCCAGTTTTACGACGTGCTCAACGGAGCCCAGATTGTTATCTGCTACGACTCTGACCTCCCCTGAATCATATGATTTGATGTCAGTTATCTCCAAGTAGTAAATGCCATCATAGCGAAGTCTGTATCTCTTGCTTTTGCGGATAAGTTGTCCATTGAGGTACCAGTTAACTTTTGGTGCTGGATATCCGGTCACTCTGCAGCGGAATCGAGCCGTTTCACCCTCTAAAACTCTGATTGGTTCTGGAACAAGGACGATCTCAGGCTTCATCTTCTCTGTTTCTTCTTCAGCAGTGACTCCATAAGGTCCACCTTCATGAGCCAAACGCTCTATCTCATCGATCCGGTGGGCACCTTTCCTTCCTTCAGGAAGTTGTGTTTCCTCAACAAGGCCCTTCTCATCCTTGACAATCAGGGTGGCTGAGGTTTGGTCAACTCCGTACTTGTTGGTCGCTCTGCAGGTAATGACGCCGCTGTCTCTAGCATAAGCGGCTTCATAGTCCAGGCTGCAGTAACCAAATTCATTCACCATGCGCAATCTGTTAGCAGCAGCCAGAGGTTTGCCGTCGTGCAGCCACTCCACCACCATTGTGGGGTCACCAATAGGAGTCAGTCTGCACTCAAAATGAGCTGGACCGAAGCGCTTCATGCGGACAGATGTCAGCTTCTTCTTGAACTGTGGTTTTTGCTGCTTCTCTTTGTCATAAAGGTCGCCTTCCTCCCACTGCTCTTGACCATATCGCAGATGAAGCGGCTCCACCTCTGGAGGAGCGATCTCTTTGGCTTTGTATGTTCCTTTGGGAATGATGAGTTTCCTCTCTGGTTCAGGCTCAGCATATTCCACCTCAACATTGACTCTGCAGCGAGTGGTATCTCTGCCAGCCTTATTGATGGCTGTAGCGGTGTACCAGGCGCTGTCTGAGCCAGCTGCTGATGGGATCTGGAATTTAGCCTCTCCTCTGGTTCCTTCAATCCTGGAAAATCAAATTCTCATTTTAGAGAAGAATTGACATTTGACACGTGTTTTTAATTGAAATGAAAATCTCAGGTTGCTTTGAGGAATAATTTTACTCTCCACAAACGCAGCGTTTCATTAAAAAAAGTGTGTTGCTGCATCAAGGTCATTGAAGCAAACAGATGTGATCTACATTTAATGCTAAAGTCACAGAACATACTTGATGCTTGGGTGCTTGTGTGGGGTGATGATGTCGCTGTTCTTCAGCCAGACGATATCAGGCAGTGGGTTTCCAATGGCTTTGACAGCCAGTTCAACCAGAGTGCCCTGCTTCACACTGATGTTCCTCAGTTTCTCAGTGAACTGTGGACGCACCAGGGTTTCCTTGGCTGAAAAAGAAAGTTAAATGAAAGTAAGCCAATCCCCCAACATTTTGCCTTCTGGAAGAAACTTCAAGTTGAGAGAATATGAAGTTGCATTCTTACCATCAACAGCGAGAGTGACGGAGATGGATGTGCGTCCAGCTCTGTTCTGAGCCACCACAGTCCATTCCCCGGAGTCTTGTGGCAAAGCTGGGACGATGATCAGGGACTGAGTGCCATCCTCTTTAACCACGATCTTGTGGGTGTGGTCACTAACTATTTGTTGCCCTGAGAGGAAGATAGTTGAATGGCTTGTGAGATCAACAAATTTTGTTCAAACTCTTTTTGAAGATTTCCTCTTTGTTGTACTCACCATTGTGGAACCAGTACGTCTCAGGCATTGGTCTGCCCACAACCTTCAGGTCAAATCTGGCAGTTTGTCCCTCAGAACATTTATATGATGAAGGCTTCATGACAAAAACAGGCTTGTAGAGTCTTTCTAGCTGAGCCTCATCAGTCTCATCTAGCCGACGAGCAGGAGAACGTCCAGGTGAACGACTGGGAGAACGGCCAGGTGAGCGGCTCAGAGAGCGAGGAGATGTGGACCTGAGAAAGTATTAATCCTTGTCATTTCCCTTATCGTCAGTGTTCCCTGTTTCAAGCTTTGTGAATTTCTTTACCTGATCCTCTGCACTGCTGGCTGTGGTGTGAATTGCTGAGGTGTTACTGTTTCACATGGCTCCACATAGAGCTTCCCAGAACTGACAGCATTACCCTTCATGTTGGTGGCAAACGCGGTGTACACGCCTTCATCTTCGGGTATCACTACAGGCAGGCGAAGGCTGGCCCGTCCATCCTGAAGAACCTCTATTTGGTAATGGTCTCCAGCCCTAATACGCTGGCCATCTTTGAACCAAGCAATCTGCCAAGAGATACGACGTGATCGTAAAATCATGTGAACTCTACTTTAGAGCTTTTTATGTATTTCAAGACCATTTCTCTAATTGTAACATATTTCTTAAAGATTCAGCACCTTGGGGAGCGGCATTCCAGACATCTTGCAGTGGAAAGTAGCGCTCATCCCCTCCATGATCCTGTAACTTTTCACTGGCGTGTCAAAGGCTGGCTGTACCGCCTCAGTCTCAGTGGCAGTCACCATCAACTCTCCGTCCTCTGTCACAATCTCTCTGTAGCTGATTTTCATAATGGTAAACTCAATCTCCTGGATGATCCTCTGCTCAATGACAGACAGATGGAATTCCTGCAGATATGATATGATGTCAGTCAGTGGGTCCTGATCATAGTCAAGCCCAAGGAAAGGTCTTTGTAGATTACGAAAATGATGATTTTTATGCTTGCTTTAATTTTTATGCATCGGTTATTATATTTTCTTCCCAATAACGTGCATATTTAACGCATATTTAAAGGCACATAAAGGTTTTACTAAAGCTGGATAGTCAACCAGGTAGTGTGGGAAATTCAACGACACCAATTCTAATGAGAGCTTAGTCTGACAGTGCGCTCTGAATTACAATATCAACTGCAGTTACTACTGACAACAGCAGTATCTGCAGCTACAGGGACCCCAGGTTTTTACTTAATCTCAAGGTAAAGTGCTTACTTAAGTTTGTGCTGTACTCATCGTCATGATGTGATATACAGCACACAAAATGATAGAGGTGTCCACATACTAACTGTTCTATCAGGATTTGAGACTTTGTGGCATCTCCAGACTTTTTTTTGTAAACAGCTCACTG
Organism: Copadichromis virginalis; assembly: GCF_057382275.1. Classification (NCBI taxonomy): domain Eukaryota; kingdom Metazoa; phylum Chordata; class Actinopteri; order Cichliformes; family Cichlidae; genus Copadichromis; species Copadichromis virginalis. The sequence goes on from NC_140633.1 coordinate 41,147,284, forward strand.
GAGCTCATATAAACTATTACACAGGATAGTGACAAACACTCCACATAACCATCTAGTTCCTTATGATGGCTTTGACATGGTTTGGTTTTGTATTATGATCACAGCTATGGCTAAGGATTCTCTACCTGTCCAGAGATAATGGTGGTGGTTATCTTCTCCATTGTTGTGACAGTGACAGGGGGAATATCTCCCACCTTGGGCTCTTGCACAATGGATGTCACTTCAGTCTTAAACATTGCTTCCTGTTTCTTCATGTAGGCTTCATATTCCTCTGTTGGCAAAAAAACAAAATAAAAAAACAATCCTATGAGTTCAAGTAGTTTCCATCATCTCTTTAAGGACTGTGCAAGCTAACTGTTTCTGCATGAGCTGTATGGCATAATATCCACTGACAGTCCCTTTATCTCTGCTCCTTGTGTTATATCTTTAGGACAGCAGTTTGCCATCACTGCAGTATTTACTGACCTTCCTCCAGCAGACTGGCGGAGGCAGAGACTTCTCCAAGCTTATTCTTGGCAAACACGGCATATTCTCCAGCGTCATCGGCGAAGGTCATGGAGATCTCTAAACGGCACTCTCCAGTCTCCTTCTTGTAGGCAACTTTGTATCTGATGGAGGGGAATGAGCATTACAGGCCCCTGAAGGCTGCAGCGTGATCCATCACAATAGGAGCAAACAGTGTCCTAATATTTTACCCATACTTCGTCTTACCAGCACCGTTTGTCCTAAGAGCCCACTGAAGATAAAATCATGGATTCAGGTCTAAAGGGATTGATCTCAATGCAGAAGCAGGAATGAGAGCTGGAGCTTAATGTGCTGGCGGCTCATTACTGGGTGAGACAGTTGATCTTAGCTGAACCATGAGCCAGATGTTTGGTTTTGCTAATCCTGTGTTATATCTGACAGGGACTTTAGGATTGGTGTCAGTTGGGTTTGAGAGGGGGGGTCCGAGTTGTGTATTCTGGTAGAAAGCTGAGCTCTAATGACGTGTTCATTTCTTACAGTTTTACAGTGATGACTTTAGCACTTTAGTCCTTGAGTTAGGGGATTTGTTTTGCAGCTGCATTCACACGTCAGATAAAATATAGATCACGTAAACCACAAAGGTCTCCATGTAAGGACAGTGAAAACCTGAGCACAGGTATTACTCACCTGTATCCGGTAGTGAGTGGGACACCACTCTTCTTCCAGATGATGTGTGGTTTGGGGCTTCCCCCAATCTGACATTCAAACACAACACTTCCACCCTCCACTAGCTTCTGGATGGTGGGTTTCTTGATAAAGAAGGGAGCAGCAGCAGCAGACTCTGACTCCACCATGCTCACCTGGGTCTCCTCTCTGGTTTCTCTTAATCTGGAAATAAAAATGTTTCCTTATTTTCAGGCCCAACCTGTACCGCTTGTCATCCGTTTCAGTGATGTAAAATAAGAAACCAATATGTTTGACGATTTGATGAATGTAACTCAAACTTTAAGTGACTCACTGAGCAGTTTCAACATGTTCTGTAACAACAGCAATCTCCTCTCTGCTCTCGATGTCTTCAGACACTGGTGGGGAAAGACAGTTCATCACTGTAAACGCATGAATATGCAGAACGTATAGACGGGAAGGGATGAGATTATGTTACGGGAAGATTTCAGGTCCTGTGTGTATCAAGAACAGGGCTCGGTGCATGCATGTGAACAGTCTCTGAGGAAAAAAGGGCTCAAATTAAAGTTATCCTGATATCTGCTGGACAGGCTGGGCATCGTTCCTCAGTATGTTACAGCATACTACGAAAGAAGATTACTTCCTGTGTGAGTGACACTGCATTCTGCTTGCACTGACCCTGGACAAGCAGGTAACAGGACGTGCTGACAGTTCCCGCCTCATTGGTAGCTGTGCAGGTGAAGCGGCCGCTGTCTTCAGCGAATGCTTCACGGATCACCAGTCTGGCAAATCCGTTCTCGTAGGTGATCTGGAAATCAATGGAGCTCTCAATCTTGTAGTCCTCTCTGAACCACATAATGATGGGGGTGGGATGACCGCTGATCTGGCACTCCAGGGTCACAGACTCGCCCTCGATCACATTTGTGTTCTTCAATCCCTGCACAAAAAAATATCACAACATCTTTACAAAAAGGTCTCTTTCCCTAAACAGTGTGGACATGTGATCTGAGGGCAGTCCACTCACAGAAATCAGCGTGGGAGGGACCACGGCACCACCGGCAGAAGGCACCGCAGCTGCCTCCACCACCTGTAAGATATTCACAGGTATGTTGGGAACATTAGGCTGAAAAACTACAGCAGCTATAGATCCCACACATGGACACAGTGACAGAAACAACCAACACACACACACACGATGAAGAAGAGATAACACAGCACATATGATGGAGGGAAGGCTGGATGGGCTGCAGAGGTGAGAATGAGGTTGTCAATAGCATGGAGAAGCCAGTTAAAGTTTATTACAGGGATATTTAATTATGGATTTTCACAGAAATCAAGAAAACCATCAAGAGAAGTTGTAAAAACCAGAAGTATGACCTGTGTCCCACAACATTTTTCTTCAGCTGTTCTTTAGTCTAATAAATGGTGAAAATGTCAATGAAATCAGGAGCATTCAAACCCGGGGTAACTTCTGCCCTTTCAATCAGATTTTTCCAGGGTTCAAATAGAGGTTTTTCAGCCTGTGAACGAGGATCGAATCAGGCAGCTCATATTAGGATTTATCATCTTGAAAATATCTGATAAAATTCACGATACTTTGGCCAGCTGTTGGCAGCTAACGGATCGTATGGATCTTACATCCACATCAGGTTTTCTTGTCCTGTTTAGACCCAGCTCTCTGAGCTACATTACAAACCTGGGCTCCCCAGTCCTCATACATTCTCTCCATTCTGCCTGAGTACACCACCCCGGTCTGTAACTCAGAGCCAGAACGACTCTGATGTTTGTCAGTGAAGTGTTTGAACGGTGGTGGGATGGTCTCCAGCATCTCTCTGGTCTCTGCTACTCTGCGAGATGGACTGGGAGACTTGACAGGCTTGATGATCTTTCGAATAGTGGCAGAAGACGAGGATAACTCTTTGTGCAGAGTGGCCATGGCCGAGCCGGCGATGGAAACCTGACCGACCCAAAGAGGAAGAGCCACACCGTCATCAAGAAAATACTGTTGAGTCTTTTCTGAAATGTGTGTTAAACCACAGCACAGAGGAGCTATGGCACGTTAGTCTGATTAATGCTACAACAGGGTCAGATAGAGGGACTTTAATTAAGATGGATTAATAGGAGGTACCGGATCAATCAAGTTTATTAAATAAGGGGATGAAGCAAAAGAAGGTTAAGGGAGGATTGATTTAGTTATTTTATGGATAATATTTGATCACGTTGACACTGCATTAAAACACAAGTTTGCATTTCAGCCAATCAGCAGTTCAATAAGCTTGCCACAGCAACGGTCCTATCACATTATTATTGTCCACAGCTCGCCTGATGCTTCCTGTCTTACCTCACTGCTAGACTCGAGTTTTGGGACAGACACTTTAGAAACTGTGAATTGTGGAACTGGAGACGGGGTGAGACCAGTGTCCACACGGGAGGAGATTTCTGTCACTCCCTGAATCTGGAGCAACCAACACAACAAGAGTCAGAACCTCAGGAGGATTTTAAAATCTGCACAGTATATTTAGAAGATGACTATGTGATTATCAAGAGATTTGTGCTTCAAATGTCTTTTTTATGGTTGACTATGAGGTGACTTCACAGAGATGAATCGGTCATTATTCACCAAATAATTCAAACAAGACTTTGCCCAAAGACACATTTCATACATAATTAAATAATTGATCGGACATATGGACTGTTTTTTCTGAGATACTCTTTTTGTAATTGTGCAAAATCATTTTTTGTAACTTTTTCATTTTGATGGAAAATAAAACATCCATCTGTTCTCTTCAGCAAAAAGGGGGGGAGGGGGGGGGGCTGAGTAAAATACCAAAATAAAAAATAAATGAAAGAATTCAAATCTGCTGATAGTTTGGTCAAATCTCTTGGTAATCGTTGTTCACTGGAGGCCTAGCTAACCTGAGGCTGCAGCACGGCTGCTTCACGTGTAAACTCCTGAGCAGTAGAAAGCATGTGCCCACTTTGCACTCTTGTTGATGTCAAAGCAGCTTGATAGCTTTGATCAGCAGCCACGGCGGCGGCCTGCTGCCTTAAGTCCACCTCTACAGCCTCGTCCTCTTCAGCTCGACCCCCCTCGACAAGCGCGGGCTGACGGACACGAGCAAGGTCGACGGCAGCCACCACGGTGGCCACTGCCCCCGCTCTTTTCCCTCCCTCAGCCTGGAGACACAACAGATCTCAGGACATCCAGCACAGCGGTACAGAAACAGACAGGTTCATGGGGGAAATCACTTTGGTAAGTATCTCCATCCCCTCGTTCAAAGAAAAATACAGAGCTGGGAGAAAGACCTGATTTGCCCAAATTTGCATATAGACTGGGTTTAGTTAGCTCGACTCTGTTAACGCAGGTCTAAAACTCTGGGCTGGATGGTTGTCCAATAAACAAGAGGCTATTGAATGAGCTTCAGAGGTAGATCTTGGATTACGGGCAGAGCCAGATTAGCTGTCTCCCCAGCTTCCAGTTTTTTGCAAAGCTTAGCCTGACTCCAGTTATCCAAATGAGATAATGAGGTACTACGGTTTTTAAAGCCTGACCCATGCAAGCTTAAAGGTTTAAAGTCATTTGAAGACAGCACATTGGTTCATCTGTTTGTCAGCAGTAACATTAGCTGCAAAGAAAAGTGACAGCCACAATCTTGTGGCGACACAATAAAACAATAAGACCAGTCTTCTGAGTTAAGCTGAAGCGATCTCAGACACATCAGGAGGATGTGGTATCAGGAGGACATCAGGTATTCTGACAGCATCGTCAGCTGAACCGAGCCAGGCTTGCTCTCTACTGGAAACAGGTGCTAAAGTCTTGTGGTTAAACACAGAGGACACAGCTCTTTGAGGGTGTATTTTCCTCCTCTTCTGTGAGTAAAGATGTTGCTTCTTGGTTTTTAAAGTTTTCACATGTTTCCCCCCCTCACCGTATGAATCTGTGTGGGGCTGAAAGAAGTTACAGTCCCGCCCAGCCTGCAGAGATGTCCCATCCCTCATCATCCAGGGTAAAACGCACATCATCAGCTTCAGATGATTCTCTTTTCATTTCAAAGACCAAATGTTCAGACTGCTGTGTGATGCTGTGCCAATGATGTGAATATGAGCAGGGCAAACAATCAGGCACATTAGAACAAGGAACACATGGAAAAGAATTGGCTGTAAGGTGGAGGAAGGTGGATGGCAGGTTCTGTTTTTCAGAGTAAACCCATAATACCTTTAAACAAGGACCTGAAATCCACCGCAGAGGCTGTGAGACATGAACGTCACAAATAGAGAAGTGGAAGTAATATTTCATGACCAAACACAGTCAGGGAGCTGATGGTAACGCAGCTGAACCCGAAGAAGAGAGACTCAGGAATCTGGGAACCTCACGTTTCATTGAAAATGCCCATTTTTTGTGAAGTGTCTCCTGGAATGGTTTATCTGTGGATGGGAATATGTCGTGCTACCCCAGGGATGCTCACCTGTTTGACCATGGTGACCTGCTGCTCCCGGACCAACTGAGTGACAGTCCTGCCCTCAGCCACGTAGTCTTCCTGCTTCCAGGGCGGGAGGACGTCACCGGCGGCCTGCTTGTGTGCGGCGATAGGGGACGGGACTGCCCTGAAAGGTGAGACTGAGAGTTACACAGCTGCCCTGATTGGTTTATTCATCGAGCACACCGATCAGCAGATCTCTGTCAGTAATCATTCGCTGACTTCTTTCCATGTAAAAGTTACGAACAGGCAAATAACAGCCAGCGTTAACCCCTCCCAGACTCTACCCACCTGACAGGCGTGGGTGTGGGTGCCTTCACATGTCTGACAGGTGACGGTGACTGTTGCCGTCCCCCGGTCACCTTGGCCACCAGTGATGGCTGAGTTGGTGACTTGGATGTGGGTTTCGGAGGAACTCTGGGTGGAGTCTTGTGAGCCAGCTCTGCGCCCTCTATCTGCATTTCCATCATGGCGGAGGCCTGGAAACTGGACTCCATCTTCTGGGGACGGACAGCAGAGTTCATGAAGTTAGATTAAGTATGAGTAAATTAGACAATCACACATTTCTTTGAGGATTTTTTTTACCTTTTCTACTCTGGTGTGTCGGGTCTCTGAAATCTGGGCGGTTGAAATCAAGGTCTTTGTTTTCTTTGCTGGAACGGCTTCTTCGCCTGAAAATGTCTCTTCTTTAGTCTGTGTTTTTCATCAAAGCAATTTCCAAAAGGAAGAAGAAGCAGAGACGAACGGTTCTTACCCTGAACCAGCAGTTCGGCTGTGGAGGTGGCCCGTCCGCTGCTGTTGGTGGCTGTCACCGAATACGTCCCAGAATCCTCTGGGAAGGCTTCAGCAATCAGCAAGCTGTGCAGGTCTCCGTCCTGGATGATTCTGAAGTCGGTGGAGCTCTGGATCTCGGCCCCTTCTCTGTAGAATTTTACCCCAGGTGCGGGGATCCCGGTGACTCGAACATCCAGCCTCACCTGGCTGCCCTGTCTCACCGTGGAGCTCTGTAGTCTCTGAATGAAGCTCGGAGGCACCGTCTCCGCTGGAGAAGGAGGTACAGGTTGCTTTATATCAGCTGATCTCAGCATTTCGTTGTGCAAGTACACAATAAAATAAAGCCAGTTTATGACTTTTTAGAAAACTGAATTTTTAATAACAGTTTGTTTTCAGTTTGATTCAGACGGGTGTTAAAAATCAGCTCATGATGTTGCAACGTCTGCCGACCGTTATCCACTGCTGTTTATCCTTTGAGAACTCTGGATGGCAGCTAAATGATAACATATACACAAACAAACCTTCTTTACAATCTATAAATATCAAAATTTTAACATTAAAATTTGCTGTTCGTAGCAGCTTTTTTGAAAAGAAATGTATGGGAAATGTTCATGGAGCAGAAGTGCTTTAGTTTACCACTTGAAGTCCTCCTGTGAGCTCACCTGTAACTAAGAGTTCGGCTGTGCTTGTGGCTTGTCCAGCACCGTTGGTGGCTCTGACAGAAAATCGTCCGCTGTGCGCGGCGGTCACAGCAGGAATCCTCAGAACAGCGCGGCCATCGCTGAACGAGATCTGAACGCCGGGCAGAGCGGCAGCAGAAAGTACCTGGCCATCACGGAACCAGCTCACCTCAGGAACTGGAGAACCTGCAAAGAGATGCATGAGACTCTGTCGGAGAACCCACAAACCAACATGCACCAAAGGATCCGGGACTAAGACCTGAGCCACAAAGTCAGTGCTTTCAGTAAAACAGTGAGATTTTAATGCATGAAACAAAAATGTGAAAGGAAAAGCAAACGACGAACGAGTGGGAGAAACTTTATTAAGAGTTTAGCAAATTTTCATGTTCAACTTTTTATTTGAAATTTAAAAAAATCATCTTTAAGATTAACGTTGTTCACATGAGGTTTTCAAATTGTTTAAAAATATAGAAACTGAAAATGTGACATTTATTTAGCTAAAGTAGAAATTAAACATTTTAAAACTGGGTGGATGGATTCAAAAATACAATTACTGTTTAAAATATACGAGAGCTTTAAAGGAAATAAGAACTAAGATCAATACAACAAAGAGTAATTCTTTTGAATCATGAGACCGTCAGTGAGATGAAGTCAGAGCAGAAAAACGTCACTATCAGGTTTGTTTTACCTGGTTAATCATGAAAGAATCAAGACTAAACTTCAGAAGCTTCATATGTTTCCTTCATGTGGCTTCATCGTTACCTAGCTCGACCTGCAGAGCCGTCCCTGTGTGACTGATTGCACCAGTCTGTCAGGAGAATAAAGGACGGCTGCTCTTATACTCACTGGTTAAACTTAGAACAAATGACATTTCTCCTTTTAAGTCAAGCAATCATTGGGTCAAAGCAACAAGAAGCAGACTGTTCTCCCCTCAAACACTGCCACCAATAGCAAGCAGCAATGCAGCAACCATCTCAGCTCCCTGTGGTTTGGGCTGTTTGGACTTAAAACAGAAAACTGAGGGAGAAAGGCTGACGAGCCAATCAGGAGCTGTCTGTGTAAATGTTGGCACATGCTTCCCCTGAGTTCCTGAAAGGGAAAGGCATCTGCTGAAATTCTGTCAGCTTTATTTTTATCACAGGCATTGACTCCAACCTTCCAAATGTCAGAATGTCCCTGTAAGCAGCAGCAGCCTGTAAAAGCCTCGCTCGCCACGAGAAAAGAAAGAAAGGTGACGAGAACATTTACCCCTCAAAAGTCCATCATTTCTCTCTATAAATACAAAGAGTCCAGATATGAATGTTGCACAGTCTGCAGTGAACCTCTGTACCAGCTGCATGGCTTCAATGTCTAATAGTTTTTATATGAACTTTAACATTATTTCTCTCCTTTCTAACTAATGAAGTCAAACATCTGCTCATTCTTTGTATCTCCAGTGTAAATACAACAGTGTCAAACATCGTCCTCTGCAGAACGTCACCATCACACGTTTCTCTTACCACTAACTTGAGCCTCGAACGTGGCGGCACTACCCTCCAGTGCCACGACGCTCTGTAGCGGCTGCGTGAACGTCGGCGCTTGAGTTGACATGATGATCGGCACCCTGGAACACAAACGAGGTGATCAGCCCAGAATAAAGAAAACAGCAGCAGGCTTTGGTTTCATTGGCAGAGAAACTGACAGATCAGCAGCAGGTGGAGAATTAGCTCCACCTGCTGCCACTAAACCAGTGCAGGAGTAGAGCAGCCACTAACAGCTGCAGATACAAACAAACCTGCAGCCTTTTTAATACGAATGAAAAAATCATCAGATTTTCACTTTATTGTTTCAGTCATTGCAGGACAAAAACGAGATTACAACATGTTTTTACAAATATGTAGATTTTATGGCTGCATGAGATCAATGCAGTGAGATGAAAGATGAATAAGTGCTGCCAGGCTGAGGATGCAGACTGGGTCAAAAGGTGTGGAGAACTGTGGGTGTAGCTGGGTGTAGCTGGGCGTGCAGAGCAGCGGAGGAACCAGAGTGGAACCTAATCTGAGCAAATACAGAGAGACGTGAGAGCAGAACAGCCAATCGGACGGCCTCAGGCTGGAGGCCGAGGTGGTGGAGCAGCAGATGGAGGCGAAGCTGCAGACGGAGGTGGAGCATTGTGGATGCTTCTTCTCATAATGTTGTTTCTCCAGAAAACTTCAATGATTCAGTTTCAGTTTAGCTGCTGTGTTATTTGTTGCAACCTGTGTTTACTAGTTTATTCGAATCCGTATTTTAACTTTATCTTCTGTGATCAAATTTAAAACTAATAAAACAAGTTTTATGTTAAATACTCGTTTTGTCAAATTTTACTTTCATTGAGATAAAATAAATGATTCATTCAGTCATTTCTTTCTTCTAGTGCTGATCGCTCATCCTATTCTTTATATCACTTCCTGTTTCCCACGCTGATGCTGACATCATCACGCTGCCTGCCTTCTGTGAACCAATCAGCTTCCATTCTCTGCTTTAAATCACAAACACGTGTTTTTCTGCTGCTTTTCTTGCTGTGTGATACATTTCTTTCCTGATAATGTACAAATGTCTCTGATATCCTACATGTGCATATCCAGATTGTTCGTTTGAACCTTTAGATTTCTTTAGTCTTCACACTGGACAGTCCACAGGTGAGTAAATGGTTGTGACGTGCACTTGGGTATGTTGGCTGTTATATTCTCTGTTCTCTCAGTCCTTTGATTGGCCGTGTTGTTGTGATGTCATAGCTTTGTGACGATGCTAAGGTGTAGCTGATCCCCCGCTGGGATGGTGCTGTAGATCCTGTGTTTATAGATGTAACCAACATATAACAGAAACACTTTTCTGATGTTAGTCGTTGTTTGCAAAGGTTGAAGAACATTCGTACACTTTCAGCTCCGTCCATCGGTCCACAGAGCCCGTCTGTGTCACAGGGCGAGAAAGCTCTGTCGCGTTAGAACCACAAAGGAAATGAGAACCTGTGAAAGCCCATCGAGACGGTCACCGACGCAGCAGCTACTGCGACTCATGCAGCACGCTCTGGGTGGAGACGTGTTAGATAACCACTGTGTGAAAGAGTCACTGACCAATCATGTGGCTGAAGTGACTCCTGTGAGGACGCCTCATCAGTCCTTCAGCAGGATGATGTAACAGTCAGGCAGAGCTGCTTCCTCTTAACAGTGAAACTGGTTTAATGATAACTAAGTACCGTCTGCGTGAGCACGCCGATGAACAAGCTGCGCGCTCACAGCAGTGTTCAAACGATCAGAGACGCTGACAAAGGGTTTCAAAGGCTCATCATCGGCAGCATTAACTGACTATTATGATCTAAACACTGCACAGACTGGGAGTCCCCGTGCTGATAAACAGCTTAGGATAAACTATAGTATAGTTTATCCTAAGCTGCTGTAAATAACAGAGCAGAAGAAGAAATCCAGTTTTTACACTGAGGTGACCCAAACTCTGAGCTCTGCATTCAGAGTTGCACCTGCATGTCGTGCTTGCCTGGGTTGGTAGGAACACAGGATGCATTTGACTAATTGATGAAGTGATTAACTCTACTCGGGTTTGTGTTGAGGGACACATTTACATGTAGTTAAAAGCAGCTGGATGGAAATGTGCTGAGTGTCTCTGCAGCTTCACTCAGAGGTTTGAGTTTCAGAGCTGTGAGACAGGTGAGACGGACGGCGGCTATAAATGTCTGACGGGCGGCAGCAGCTGCAGGTTTGCACTTTTACAAAGAACATTTATGCTGCCGCTGACACAGAGATGAACAACATGACTCTGATTAGCATGCTGGAAAAAAACAAACTGATTTTAAATAGAAATAAAAGTTTCCCTGAAAATACAAAGTCTGATGAAAAACTCAAATGTGTTCTGGTGTGAACTGTTAAAGGTCCACTGACCAAACACTGATCATGTCCACTCTGCTGTGACCTCAGTGTGGACGTGGACCAGTTTGTCTTCATTGATATAAACAAATTCAATTCAACTTTATTTATACAGCACCAATCACAACAGCATTCAGCTGAAGGTGCTTCATACTGTAAACTCATCCATCATCTTCAACATTTAATTAGCTGTTTCCAAGTAATTATAACCATCAATCATCAGATCAGATCTAAAGCTGAGTCTGCTGTTTTAACTCTTTGGTTCCTGATTTTACTGCAGACTAAAAACCATAATAATAATAATAATAATAACAACGACGCATGTTATTAGTCAGTGCAGTGATGCAGTGGATCTTCTCACAGGTTCGTGATCTTTAAATAAATGGAGCTCGTTGTTGTTTCCACTTCATGTGACACAAACTCTTACAGGTGAAATGTGCTGTGGAGTGTTTTTATCCACCACATTGTTATTTAGACATGATTCTGTGTTTATGTTGATTTTGTTCTAAAATCTCTTCGTGGCAGAATTTGGACTGAAATGTTGATTAACACAAATCTTTGATTTTGCTGTGAAATCTTTTCAGACGAGTCACTGTGGGTTTTCCACGTTTGTCTCCACTCATGTTCTTATTTCAAGTTTCTTTCTCTCTGCACTCTGGTTTCATGTTGCTGACAAATAACCACGTTACATATTATTGAAGCGTTAAATTAAATGGTTCTGATTGTTGATTATTCGCTGTGGTTTTTGTAAAAAACAGAAACAAAGATGTTGTGCTTTCAAAAGCTTTTTCTGCCGTAATTAATTAAAAACATCTTTTGTTTTGTTTTTTTATTTTGTTACAATTTTATGAATTTAAAATTTAAAACCTCAATTTTCTCATCATAAAATGGAACCACATAACGTGTTGGTTATAATTATAAGTGTGATGAAATTAGTCAGTTTATTGATATTATTAGACTAAAGCTCGGGTAACATAAAGTCATTTTTATACTTTTTTGGCACAAACAGGCTTCCATACTTATCTGAGAATCAAACAGTCAATAAAGCTTTGATTCAAAGACAACTCCCATTGAAACCTTATAATGACAGGAATAAATGAAATCTTTCACCTGTAAAAGCAGCTTAATGACACTTCATGTAAATGTGACGATCAGATCAAAGACACGAACAAACATGAAGCCGTTTAAACGTCATTCCTTTTGTGTCCACGATGCAGCTGCAGTAATCCTGGTTTAACGCTGGCTGCAGTCTAGCGTGCAGCTGTTTCTGCTGTCAGACAGTTATTTAAAAACCTTTACTGTCACATGGTTAACATCTCGAGTGTGACGTCGCATTTATTGACTTTGGACGCTCAATCACAGAAACCCTGTAAAAACGTACAGCTGGAGTCTGAGGACGAGTGTGAAGCTCCTTAAAGTAAGACTAAAAATCCTCCAGTGCTGTGAATCTGAAGTCTGTGGAAACAGGCTGAACCACTCTCACACTTCTTTAAGGAGCTGGTGATCAATAATCAGTTACTGGTGATTGATTTGTTCCTGCTCTCTGACTGTGACACTGAACGCCTCGCTGGGACAGCTGCTGCTCTTTTTCAGCGCTGTCAGCTGATTTCAGGCAGAGTTGTGAGTCTCTCACCTTCTCTGTGAACTTTCAGCACCTGATCAGCTGATCGCAGCCTTATCAACAATCAATACGAACACTTCGCTTCATCATAAGCCAAACAGGATCAGACCTGATAAACTCAGCCCATATTTACAGATCGAGCTGAGCGACAGATAAGGCAGTGGCCAAAAATATCCACCACCCCCTCCCCAACCTCGAGCAGCTTGATTGACAGACAGCATGTGGCGCATAGCTGGGGGTGAAGTGATAGCCCTGCTGCTGATTCCCTTAAAAAGCCATCAGCCGCCCAGCTGACAGTCCACTCTCATGCTATCAGCAGCTATTCTTGGCCTTCCTGGGGTCAGTGCACAGCCCGCTGAATACGGCCAACCTGCAATCTGCACCCGAAAAACATCAAACCAACACAAAACCCAAACACAGTTCACCCAAACCCCGAGCCCTGACCCCCCAATCGCCGTAAACCCCACGAGTCAGCATCATTAGGGGACCGGCGAGTACTCACTTGTATCACAAGAGTGCCTGAAATGATGGGACGGAGCCCGTCAGAGCAACGAGCAATGGTCTCCTTATCCAGGAAGGTTTTTCCAGAAAAATCCAAGATGAGAACGGTCGAGCCTCGAAATATCCCCCGAAAAAAAACAAAACTACACAGAATAGAGGCCGTGTAGTTTTGCTTTCCCTCCTCGCAATCCCTCCACCCGAGGCGAGGTTGGGAATGCTCAAACTGCTCAGGAGGGCCCAGATGGTGCTTTAGGGTTTTATACCAGGGGGACAACCTGCATCATCAGAGCACCGACGCTCCCCATTGGCTGCTGAAACACTCAGGGGGCATGATGGGACATAGCAGCCATTTATGCACCCTGCAGCCTGTGAGGCTGCCCACCCCGATCCTCTGATTCGGATCAGGCTAAGAGTGTGTGACGGCAGCTCGTTCACACACACCTGAACCTCTGTGTTTTAAAGGAATCGCAGAGAACAAGTTCATCTGCAGACCCAGAGTCACTGAGAACTGCTGAGCAAAAGGAGGCAGAGGCTGTTCCTGTCAGTCAAAGCCCCCCTCCCACCGGCCGGCTGTTACAACACCCCAACAAACCCACGCTTCATATCTCAGGAGTCAGCGGAGCTCCTGGGGTGAGCTCCTGGGGTTCTGATCCACAGGATGAGTCCTGTGGATCAGAACCTTTCTGCTGCTTCATGGTTTGGTAGCAGAGTTTAGTAATGCAGCTGTCAGTCGTCCATCATTGTCCTAGCTTGACCTGGAGGTCAGTTAAGTCCACTAATGTAAGAAGTGATTTCGGTGACAGCACATTGTGTAAGTTGTGTATTGTTGCTCTTTATAGACACTTTCTGTTTGTCTGGATCAGTTTTCATGAAAATTTGGTTGCACCTAAATATTATTTACATTTTTTTTCAACATTTTGCTTTTTGACTTGTTGATTCCTGAAGGTAAAATCTGCCTTACTGAACTGTACACCTGAAGAGTGTCATGAGTCTCAATCTTGGTGAGTTTTTCCTGCTTTTATCAATCAGGTCATCCAGTGACAGATGGAAGCAGTGCTGGAATCTACTGCAGGAATGTCTTAAAGACATAAAGACCTGGATGGCCGCTAACTTTCTGCTTCTTAATTCAGATAAAACTGAGGTTATTGTACTCGGCCCTGAAAAGCCTAGAAATATGGTATCTAAGCAGATTCTTACTCTGGATGGCATTACCTTGGCCTCCAGTAACACTGTGAGGAACCTTGGAGTCATGTTTGACCAGGACATGTCCTTCAACGCACATATTAAACAAATATGTAAGACTGCTTTCTTCCATTTGTGCAACATCTCTAAAGTTAGAAACATCCTGTCTCAGAGTGACGCTGAAAAACTAGTTCATGCATTTATTACTTCCAGGCTGGACGACTGTAATTCATTATTATCAGAAAGTCCTAAAAACTCCCTGAAAGCCTTCAGCTGATCCAAAATGCTGCAGCAAGAGTCCTGACAGGGACTAGAAAGAGAGAGCAGATTTCTCCTGTTTGGCTTCCTGTTAAATCCAGAATTCAAAATCCTGCTCCTCACATACAAGGTCTTAAATAATCAGGCCCCATCTTATCTTAATGACCTTGTAGTACCATATCACCCTATTAGAGCACTTGGCTCTCGCTCTGCAGGCCTACTTGTTGTTCCTAGAGTATTTAAAAGTAGAATGGGAGGCAGAGCCTTCAGTTTTCAGGCCCCTCTTCTGTGGAACCAGCTTCCAGTTTGGATTCAGGAGACAGACACTATCTCTACTTTCAAGATTAGGCTTCAAACTTTCCTTTTTGCTAAAGCATATAGTTAGGGCTGGACCAGGTGACCCTGAATCCTCCCTTAGTTATGCTGCAATAGACGTAGGCTGCTGATTCCCATGATGCACTGGGTGTTTCTGCTTCACTCACCTTTCTGTACTTAATCATTAGTTGTTAAGCTCCGGCTCTCTTCCACAGCGTGTCTTTTTCCCGTCTTCCTCCCCCTCACCCCAACCAGTCGCGGCCCCTCCCTGTAAGGACAAACTGGTTTAGTTGCTGCTGTTTCACACGTGCTTGTTTCTTGTTAAACATCTTCCTGTGGAGGATTACATGTTTGTGTTTCCACCAATCACAGTTAAGCTCAGATGTGAAGCAGCCCTCACTCGTCTTCACATTAAAGGTGCCTGAAGTGACGCAGCTGTTGTCAGTGGTGTGAAAGCCTCAGCAGGTCGATGGTGTGCAGGACTCATCGTCTGTGGCTGAAACAGACTCACACTGCGGTACTTTATTCACAGCTGTGATCTTGAATGTGTTTCTATTGTAATTCTATTTTTAGTCACAGATGTGAGCGAGCGTAGTGAGAGTTCCCGTGTCTGCCTGGCTGGGCCGTCTGTCGGCTAAAAACAAGCTTCTTCACAGGAAGTTAGCCGGGACTGAGGAAACTATAAATCACAACAACAACGGAAGACTGGGAAGATTTATTGGTTTAGTAAAATGTACTAAATTAAACACATAAATGAGGAAAGCTGAGACTGACTGCAGGAGGCTCCAGGCCTCATGAAACACGTCCTTACATATAGGCAGTTCATCACGGCTGCTCACAGATCTACTGTTAGAGGAGACGTGGTTAGTGACGGCACAGGAGGAGCTTCCAGTGGTTTAAGAAATACTTATTTCATGTTGTAATTCAGGCAGTTACCAGTTAAGGATTTTGTGATCTAAACTGAGGACTAATTTTGCCATATGAAGCCTTTTAAATGAAAATAAAGATACTTTGTCACAGGACTGACAGGTCAGTACAAAACTGGACTCAGCAGGTAGGTTTACAATATATTTATTAGTTAAACTGGAAATCGTGACAAGGCAACAAAACATAGAGCTTGCTGTGGCCTGGGTAACGTGGCTCGGTGGACGTGGATCTAAAAACAGGGAACGGGCGCAGAGATGCAGACTGGAACGGGACAGTTAAGGAGTCACATTGTAGGAGGAGGAAATGATGGGAGAGGGGTGACGTGATCCGGAGTGAGCTGAGCGGTGTGGAAAGGCGGTGTGACCTGCGATCCGGACGTTCCTGCGATCCGGACGTTCCTGCGATCCGGACGTTCCTGCAGGACGGCAGGCAGGTGAGACACAGAGTGATTTCCCAAATGGAGAGACAAATGTCAGCGTGAGGCTTAAATCACTCTCTTGATGGCCTGCCATCAGCTCCAGCTGTGAGGAAGTGGAGGAGGACGTGGCCCCGCCCAGGGACGGATACCAGGTAGGCTCGGGAGCCTGATGGAAAGTTCCAGCCACAGACCCGGACCATGACCCGAAGACTGCAACAGAAAAACGACAGAGACAAAACGCAAAGAGACAAAGAACACACAAACATTCACTGCCAGGTGCAAACGTAGCCCATGTGAGGTTTGCAGAGCACTGAAACGTAGGAAGGACCAGAGTGTGAGCTCGTTAGAGGGATAAGACACACGGGCTGCTTATTCAAGTATGAAAAAGGTTCTCACAGGACAGCAGTGAATATTCCACCAACAAGTGTAAGCACCACAAACAAAGAGACGTTTTCCTCTGGTTTGGACTCTGTTAGCTTTAATCGGACGAACCAGGATCCAGTCAGGTTGTTCCAGCGTCACACAGGTCACCTTCTCCTTCAGCGAACACTGAGCAGCTCCTCGGGGTAACGAGGTGTTCAGGTTAAGAGGTTCATCATCAACGATGGTGATTTTTCATTTTTATCTTTGTTTGTTTTTGTATAAACAATGAAAGGTGGTGGATTAGCCAACTGGTCATGATCAACTCTGGGCTGGACCAATCACAACACATCCGTATGTAGGTGAAAGGGAAGCGATTCGTGCCGGACTTCAGCTGGAATGAAACAAAGACACAAAGCTGCAGTTATTCTGTGTCTTTGCTGCCCAGCTGCCTCTTCTCCTCTCATTCTCCCCCCTCCCTCTCCTGTTGCTACTTCAATCATGATCAATGATCAGCTGATGGTGATCGGGTGGTCAAGGCGCGGACTCCCTCCTGAAGTGAGCTACTTTTTAATATCTGAAACTTTTTAAATATCTGAAACCGGTTGCTACTGTTGACCGTACATCGAAAGCTTTGAAATGAATTCTAGCCTCTGTGTCTGATGACTGGCTGCTAACATTAGCTTCTTTGTTCAAATATTATCTATGTTAGCTATGGCCTCCACAGTCACCTGACCTGATCCCAGTGGAGATGGTTTGGGATGAGATGGAGCGCAGAGTGAAGTTAATGGACCAACAAGTGCTCAGCATCTCTGGGAACTCCGTCCAGGCTGTTGGAAACCATTTCAGGAGACGACCTCACGGA
This sequence comes from Copadichromis virginalis, assembly GCF_057382275.1. Taxonomy (NCBI): domain Eukaryota; kingdom Metazoa; phylum Chordata; class Actinopteri; order Cichliformes; family Cichlidae; genus Copadichromis; species Copadichromis virginalis. The sequence continues at coordinate 41,164,711 of NC_140633.1, forward strand.
GCTGATGGAGAAGAAGAGCGAGCAAAGCAGGGATCAAAGTAAAGGGGGCTGTTACAAAGAAGCTAAAATATAAATCATGATTTGAGTTATTTTATTTTACACTTTTGTGTTTACTACATGATTCCTACATAATGTGTTCATTGATATTGTTGATGGTGATGGAAATAAAGAAAAAACATTATGTGAGAAGGTGACTGACTATGCTGGATATTACAAGTTATTTTCATGGAGGAGGATATTTTCAGCTAGTAGCTGCTTCAGATTAGTTGTACCTGGGCAACGTCAATGTTTTAATGTCAGCATCCTCACTTCTGATGTTAACTTGAAATATATGCACCTCTTATTTTCTGATGAGAGAAGTGTGGAGCTGAAGGTTATCAGCTTGCTAATGCTCGATTCCTAATGTGTGAAATGACCTGCAAATGCTGTGCTGAGACACTTAATGTCTGAATGTTAATCTCACTGTAACATTATCATTTGTGAATGTCAGAAGCAGCTAATACTAACCTACTAACATTTGTAATTAGGCAGTTGCTGTTTTTGCAACTACCTTGCTATAAGTAGTTAAACTTGGCAGTTAATGTAATCCTGACTGACGCCGAGCATGTAATGCTGATTTCTGTGTCTGAAATATCTATTGTCATGTACCAGTAAGTGAGTAAAACTACCAGTTGAATAAACCCAGCTACACTGAATTAGATTCAGCTAAATTAACGAGTACTGACCGCCTAACCTAACCTAACCTTAGCGTTTAAAAATACATGATTGAATGGGTAAAGTGAAAGTCTGAGGCTGTGCTGCTGCTGCTGATCCATTTCTGTCTCTGCGGCTCAGATATCATCAAAACTAAATGTGTTTAGACCCTGGAGCCATTAGAACTGCTCAGAGCAACAGCGCCTTCTAAAGGCGCTCAGGAGTACTGCAACAAACCCACACTATCTGCATTCACTGATGTAAAGCAAACGTATACACAGTCTGATTTTTACTTTTCTTTATGTGACATCAATGTACGATCCAATCGAGTTACTGTCATATTACTTTACTTTTCTTTGTTTTTTAGTATTATTTCATCGCTCCAACCTGAACAAAGAGCATTAATAATTTAATGATTCATGGCAGCATAGTGCACGGTGATTAGCAAGAAGGTCGTGAGTTTGATTCCACCACCTGGCCGGGTTTTCATGTTCTCTCCGCGTACTTCCTCCCACAGTCCACAGGCATGCAGTTAGTGGGGTTAGGGTTAGTGCAGGGGTGGGCAACTCCGGGCCTCGAGGGCCGGTGTCCCTGCAGGTTTTAGATGTGTCCTTGAACCAACACAGCTGATTTAAATGGATAAATTAGCTCCTGCAGTTCTCCAGAGGCCTGTAACGAACTAATCATGTGATTCAGGTGTGTTGACCCAAGGTGAGATCTAAAACCTGCAGGACACCGGCCCTCGGGGCCTGGAATTTCCCACCCCTGGGTTAGCGGGTGAATCTAAATGGCCCACAGGTGTGAATGGTTGTCTGTCTCTATGTGTTAGCCCCGTGACCTGCCTCTCGCCCTATGGCAGCTAGGATAGGCGAACCCTAACCCCACGACCCCGACAAGGATACGCAGCATAGAATAGATGAATCACTGAAATAAGAATGAGCGCTTCCACAGCTGATCAATGGCTTAAAGAGAAAAATAACCATATATTCAGCTACACGACTTAAACACACAAACATCAGAAAGCTCCAAATACATTTATTGTTCACAAAAGATGGATGGATACCATGAAGCTTTGGTTAAAGTGACAAGATTTCAGTTTGATTTAGTGGCCCTGAAACTGCTCGCTGTCAGTGGTTTGAGATCATCTCAGGATGGATCAGTTGTTGATGATTTGCAGGCTGAAGTTTCCTGCAGCTCACCTGGATGAACAGCTGGACGCACCGGAAGAAAACTGTTCACGCCAGATATGATCTCTGCTATGCAAACATTTCACTCTCCCGCGTTTCTATGCATTTTAAAGCTCATGATCTCAGAAATCACAATTCTGCATCTTTTCTTGTGTTTAAAATGGACCATCGACACCATCACTCTGCAGTGTGGATCGAGCTTTCTCTTGGGTCGGAGCTCTAGGATAAGCAACAACGCTTTGTGCCAAAAGAAAAAGTCAGCTGACTGCTTTTGTTGTTTTGCTTTCTGGGATTTTTGGATCGATTCCAAGACGACGCTGAGGCTCAAACTGTGAAAGAGCGAACACAGGGCAGCACTTTCCCACACGGACGCCGTGCAGTCGAGATCTGTACCAGACTGAGAGTCGCTGGGATATCCTGGAAAGGACAATCAATTGTATGATATTCGCACAATATCATACAATTGATTGTCCCAAAAATCAGAACAGAATTGGGGGAAAGAGGCTTTTAAATACGCTGCCCCTGCTTCCTGGAATAATCTGCAGAAGGAACTGAAATTATCAGACTTGGTTACCTTGGGAGAGTTTAAGTCTGTCTTAAAGGAACGAGAGAACAGCTCTTTTACTCAGTGTGATTGTTTTTAATGTAATCTTAATTTGATCTGTTATTGTATATTTTACACATGTTGGTATAGGATATTGTATTTGTTTTAAATGTTATATACCTATGTGGTATGTGACTTTTGTTGCCATGATGCCAGGTCTCTCTTGGAAATGAGATTTTTAATCTCAATGAGATTTTTTACCTGGATAAATAAAGGACTAATAAAATTTTTGGTGAGTGTTGCATAGGGATGGGTACCGGTGTCCGGTGCCATGATGGCACCGGTTCTGACATAAACGGTAGTAACCAGACTGAAAAGCAGCGCACATTTCGGTGCTTTATTTCGGTGCTTTTTTTTCCTGAGCTGTGATACACTTCTAGCCAATCATTTTACGTTTCCGAGGATAGTAGGCGGGGCCAGGTACGTACGTTCTTTTAGAGCAGAGCTACAGATTAAAAATGCCCAAGGCGAAGCGGTCAAAGTCTGGCTGTACTTCACAGCAAAAGATGCAAACTCAGCAGCAACAAGTGCTTTAAGCTGATACTGTGATACTGTCAAAGGAGGTAACACCAAGAATCCGATGAAACACCTGGCGACGCATAGCGTTTTTTTTTTAAAGCCGAGAAATGCGCCGTATTTGATAGCTTGCTGCGAGACCTCACACCGAGCGCATCTACTGCGGGTGGGTTGCCTGTTATCGGACCCGGATTTAGCAACATCCCCCAAAAACCCGAAGAGGAGAGTCCTGGCCCCTAGCCCTGCCAGTGTAGCAGAAATGATGAGGATGATGTTGCGGCTACTCCAACCAATGGCCGCGGCAGGCTAAACATGAGGACCCTGATGACGCGCAACAATAAACGCATACCATACACTTCTGTATCATTTGCTTCTTTATTTCCACATGCAACCATCCAATATATACATCGGCACATAGGATTAACTACTAAACAAACGCACAGATTGCACAAACAAATAACTGCAACTTACGAATAACTGCACTAGCTACTATGTCAAAATTGCAGCAGCAGGAGATACCCATCCCTAGTGTTGCATCATCTTTATAATTAACAAAAAACAAAGATGCACAACTCCAGATAGAAATCAGTGTCAAACTCAAAACGAACCAATCGCTTTAATTAGCCCTTTAAAGCCCCGCGTATCGTATTTGACACGTGTGATTTCTACATCATCAGTGTGACTTTTTTTTACCCTCAAAAAATGATATAAATTACATGACACATTTTAATGACTAAATTGCAAAAATATGGCTAATGTAGCAAATGTGATACAAATGAAAAATCATATATATGCAGATTAAAATTTGATGTATTGTTATATATTTTGCCTAAAGGCTCAACAAACACACTATTTTGAAAAAAATTTAATGTTTCTGGCAGTTATTTCATGGTTCAGGTTTTAAAGGATAAGGCATAATACATGACTGAGGGTTAGTGTTAGACAGTATATGTGATCCTGGACAGCCTCTAACAGAAAGATTCGCTGTTGGAAACTGTTAGGTTTTGTATTGTTGATTGTCATTTATGCTTAGAAATATTTAACCATATATGCTTAGAGGTGTATAATCAATTGTGTAGTGGTAGGATGGTAGGATTTATGGTAGGATAAACGTGGCTATGTCTGTTTTGGGCTAAGTGCCTTTTGTTTAGATGAACTGTTGGACTTCCAGACCAGCAGGTTTAGGGAAGTCATTTATGGGGTCACACTCTGACCCCCCCCCCCCCCCCCCCCACACACACACACACACAGTATTCTTTGTTCACATGTATACCTATGTAAGATGCTATGGCAAGAAGGCAGCGGGTCCAGATGGCATCAGCTCGAGGGTCGTCAGGTCCTGCGCGGACCAACTGTGTGGGGTGATGGAGCACCTCTTCAACCTGAGCCTGAGGTTGGGAAGAGTCCCACAGCTCTGGAAAACCTCCTGTGTTGTACCAGTGCCAAAGACTTCACGCCCCAAGGACCTCAACAGCTACAGGCCGGTGGCTCTGACATCCCACCTGATGAAGACCCTGGAGCGGTTGGTCCTGGCTCAGCTTCGGCGCCTAATAAGCTCATCACTGGACCCACTTCAGTTTGCCTACCAGCCTGGCATTGGAGCGGATGATGCCGTCATTCACCTCCTACATCGTTCCCTCGCTCACCTGGAGACCGCTGGAAGCACTGTGAGAATCATGTTCTTTGATTTCTCCAGTGCCTTCAACACCATTCTTCCCTCGGTTCTAAAGGACAAGCTGGTGAACTCTGGAGTGGACCATCACCTCACTACCTGGATCCTGGACTACCTCACCGACCGACCACAGTATGTGAGGACTCAGGGCTGTGTGTCGGACAGGGTCGTCTGCAGTACGGGGGCCCCACAGGGAACGGTTCTGGCTCCGTTCCTCTTCACCATCTACACTGCAGACTTCTCCCACAATTCCACCCAGTGCTTCCTGCAGAAGTTCTCTGATGACTCTGCAATAGTCGGCCTCATCACTGATGGGGACGACAAGGAGTACAGAGGACTGACCCAAGACTTTGTGGACTGGTGCCAGCTGAACTACCTCCAGATCAACGCCAGTAAAACCAAGGAACTGGTGGTAGACTTCCGCAGGCACAAGCATTCTCCACTGCAACCACTGAACATCCAAGGTATGGACATTGAGGCTGTGGACAGCTACAGGTACCTTGGTGTTCATCTGAACAACAGACTGGACTGGACTCATAACTCAGACGCCCTCTACAGGAAAGGGCAGAGCAGGCTGTACCTGCTGCGGAGACTCAGGTCGTTTGGGGTGGAGGGCCCACTCCTGAAGAAATTCTATGACTCTGTTGTGGCTTCTGCTATCTTTTATGGTGTGGTCTGCTGGGGCGGCAGCATCTCTGCTGGGGACAGGAAGAGACTGAACAGGGTGATCCGAAGGGCCAGCTCTGTTCTAGGATGCCCTCTGGACCCAGTGGAGGTGGTGAGTGACAGGAGAACGGCGGCTAAGCTGTCATCCCTGATGGACAACATCTCCCACCCCATGCAGCAGACTGTGACAGCACTGAGCAGCTCCTTCAGTGGGAGACTGCGGCACCCACGGTGTGGGACGGAGAGATTTCGCAGGTCTTTCCTCCCCACTGCTGTCAGACTCCACAATAAAGACTTTAACTGATCAAGCACACACATCCATACATATGCAATAATACTAAGTGCAATAATCCTTTCTGTCATCGTTGTATTTTTACTCAGTTGTATATAGTATTTGTATTTGTATTCTATTTTTATCTTATTGTATATTTATTTTATTTTATTCTACTGTATATAGTATTTTATTTTATTCTATTCTGTACAGTTGTGTACTGTATTTATTCTTATTGTATTCTAATTTTTGCCTCATAACTTTTGCACTGTCCACTTCCTGCTGTGACAAAACAAATTTCCCACGTGTGGGACTAATAAAGGTTATCTTATCTTATCTTATATGTTAATGACCCTATGCATATTCATGTAACCACAATAAAAGGAGTGCTATGGGGAACGTGGCTGAGAGTCTGACGGAGGTCAAGTGGTGGAACGACACTTGGCTCCAGGCAGGTCTCCCTCATGCATGAGTAAACCAGAGAACGTTGCCTACTTCGTGTCTTGCTCGCTGTGTAGTTATATTGTCCTCAACGTTCCAGCGAATAGGTTCAAGCTACAAACCTATCAGAAACAGCTGCAGTTTTCGTGGGAAAACGTCCCAAGCGTCCATCCCCAGAACGTGATTGTCCCAGTCAGGGTGAAGAGGAGGACTGTTTAAAGCCATCAAACAGCCGAGTCAGTAACATTCAGAGTTAAACTGCTCCACCATGTTCTGAGGATTTTCATCTTTCGCCTGTTAGGAAGAAAATATTGTGCTGCAAAACTCAGCTTCAGCAAAGATTCTGTAAGTTATTAATGCCAACGTCAGCTGCACTGAACTCCTGTACAACTGACAGCTTTGTCTAAAACATGTCGTACCTTTGGGTCAGGCTGTGTCCTGCTGTGGTAGATGGCCAGCTGCAGGTTCTGTGCCGCTAGCAGCCTGAAGTCTTCAACCTGAAACCACAACGTTGCTTTAAAGAGAGCAGCCGAAGTTTTTAGGTGTAGTTTGAGTTTTAGCTCCAGTACCTTGTGAGACGTCCCAAAGCTGAGCTCACTCAATCCAAGCACTTCATCTATCTGCCTCTTCTTCTTCTCCATCTCAGTTAATCCAGCTTTAAAAGCTTCCTAAATTCATCAGTTTACATTTCCCAGATAAACAAACCATAATCAGGTTGTAAGTGTTGAATAATGGACGTATGTTATACACAAACATCTATGGGTACACTGAGGTTCATTACATGGAATATAAATGGAGCTGGCTCCAGAGTAAAGAGGTTAAAAATATTTAACCAACTCAAAAAACTACAGGCAGATGTTGTCCTTTTACAAGAGACCCACAGACCTCTTAGAGGTTTGAATGAACTTAAAACACCTGAGTTTCCCAATGTGTTCTCAGCTTGTTATAATTCTAGACAAAGGGGAGTAGCAATTTTAATACATAAAAATATTAATTTCACAGTACTCGATACAGTTATAGATCCAGAGGGCAGATTCTTAATCATTAAACTATCTATACTTGATAAAAAGCTATGTATTGCAAGTGTATATGGTCCAAATGTTGATGATCCCTCATTCTTTCACGGTTTTTTCAGTGCACTCTCTGAACACTTAGATGGCACACTTGTTCTTGGAGGCGACCTCAACCTTGGACTAAATGAAGACATGGATAGGCTCAATACAGCGGGAACTCAGCGTAATTGGCAGTCCACAAATATAATCAAACAGTATATGAGCGACTTTGGTCTTTGCGATGCATGGCGCTCCCTTCACCCCACCAGTAAGGAATATACTTTTTTCTCACATGTCCATCACTCCTACTCTCGTCTGGATTATTTTTTGGTCAGCAGCTCACTGCTGAACGACATTTCAGACACTGAGATTCATCCTATAGCTGTCAGCGATCATGCTCCTGTATCTTTAACACTAATGCACAAGAATAATACTACGCCAAGTAAAAACTGGAGATTTAATATATCGCTACTTAAAGATGAAGACTTTATTAAAAGAGTGGACTTCATATTTAGACTATAATGACACTCCCGGAATATCTGCTTCTGTTCTATGGGAAGCAGGGAAAGCTGTGATGAGAGGTAAAATAATTTCTTTCTCATCACATAAAAAGAAAAAAGAAAACAAAAATATTCAGGAATTAGAAAAAAACATCAAATCACTAGAAGAAGCCTACGCGTCCCACCAAGATCAGGAAACATTGAACAAAATACGCAAAACAAAACTAGAATTAAATGAGATAATTGATAAAAAAAAGAAAATTCTTAGTACAAAGACTACGCCTACAAAATTATGAACATGGTAATAAATCCGGTCAATTTCTAGCAAACCAGCTAAAAATAAATAAAGAAAAAACAACTATATGTGCTGTTCAAGATTCATCTGGGAACACAATATATGAACCGATACAAATAAACAACATTTTCAGGGATTTCTATAAAACGTTGTATTCACCACAAATAAACCCATCTAAAAAAGAAATTGATCAGTTTTTGGACAACATAACTCTTCCAAAATTATTGGACACTCAAGCAATGGCACTGGATTCACCACTGACACCAGGCGAACTCCAGGAAGCCCTGATAAGTATGCCCAATAATAAGGCTCCAGGTCCAGACGGCTTTCCTGCAGAATTCTACAAAGAATTCTGGTCGATTCTAGCACCAGTTTTCTACAGAACGTTGTTGGAAATTAAAGAAAAGGGCAGACTTCCATCAAATATGAATTCTGCAAACATTAATCTCCTGCTAAAACCAGGCAAAGACCCTGTATATCCCTCAAGCTATCGTCCAATATCCCTTATACATGTAGACCTTAAAATAATCTGCAAAGCTCTCTCAAAGAGACTAGAGAAAATAACCCCCCTCTTAATTCATCCTGACCAAACTGGTTTCATAAAAGGTAGGCACTCATCAACAAATACACGTAGATTACTTAATTTGATAGACTACTCATACAGTAAAAACCTAGAAACTACAATATTCTCCTTAGACGCAGAAAAAGCATTCGACAGAGTTAACTGGAAATTTCTATTTGCAACTTTACACAAATTTGGTTTTGGATCCTCTTTCATAAACTGGTTAAAAATATTATATAATTCCCCAACAGCTTGTGTTAGAACAAATGACCAGACATCCTCCAGCTTCTGTCTCTTGAGGGGCACCAGGCAGGGATGCCCACTCTCCCCTTCACTGTTTGCAATTTTTATTGAACCACTAGCAGCAGCAATTAGACAGAATTCAGTAATTAAGGGCATAAAATGCAAGAACGTGGAACATAAAATCAGCCTTTATGCGGATGATGTGTTACTCTTTCTCCAAAATTCACAAACCAATATCTCTGGGGTGATTGAATTGATAAACTCTTTTGCAAGAATATCAGATTACTCAATTAACTGGTCAAAATCTACAGTCCTACCGATTAATTGCTCCTTCCATAATTCCTCTTCTACACCACTGCAATCGGGAAATATAAAATATTTAGGTATTAATGTTTCTCCCAAGCTTGCAGATCTAACTAAATTAAACCATATCCCACTTTTAAAGAAGGTAGAAGATGATCTGGCTAGATGGAAATGTCTACCCATATCACTCATGGGAAGGGTTGCCGCTATAAAAATGATGGTCTTACCAAAAATTAATTATTTATTCTCAATGATCCCAACTAAACCGCCACAAGATTGGTTCAGATCTCTAGATTCATGTATGTCCAAATTCCTTTGGAAAAATAAACCCCCACGTATAAGCTTAAAAACACTACAAAAGACCAAGGATAAAGGAGGACTAGAACTGCCTAACTTTCAGCACTACTTCTTAGCCAACAGGCTTCAGTTTATCTCAGGATGGCTAAAACATACCCTCTTAGATGAACCTTGGCTAGATGTAGAACAAGCACTCTGCAATAATCTAGAGATCTCAGACCTACCATTTATCAGCTCAAACATCCAACGACATGAATGCTTTAAAAGCATCAACATCAGTGCTTCTCTGACAGCATGGTGGGAGTTTCTAAAATTGACGGCGTCTTCATTAATCCCATGCAAACGTACACCTATCTGGAACAACCCTGACATATTACAAAACAATAATATGATAAACTTTTCAGATTGGAGTGATAAAGGAATCAAATATTTAGAACATATACTAGAAGGAACAGAATTTATTTCAAGAAAAGATTTTTAGAATATCAACAAATTAAATCCATAGTAAAAAAGAAATTTAAACCGGGTCAAGTTGAACTACAAACACCACCAAGTGTGGTTCAATTTCTTACTCTTAAACCCCCCAAATTACTATCCAAAATATACAGAATGCTTTCTAAAACAGATGAATCAATATCACTTCCTATTGCAAAATGGGAAGCGGATTTATCAGTTAACTTAGACCAAAACTTCTGGTCTCAGATTTGCTTAAAAACCTTTCATCTAATTAGAAATCCCAGTCTTCAATTAATTCAATACAAAATATTACATAGAGTGCACTATACAGGTCATCGGATGTTCAAGATGGGCTTTACGTCTACCAACAACTGCTCACACTGCCAAACCAATTCACCGGACAATTATATCCACGCTCTTTGGTTCTGTCCACCAGTTCAGAAGTTCTGGCGCGAGATATGTGAAGACTTACGGTGTGTTCACACCGAACGCGATGGACGCGAATAGAGCGTCAGGTTTACATGTAAAGTCAATGGAAAGGCGCGATGACGCGCGATTGCGGGTCCCGCGAAAATTCGGAAGCAGATTTGCGTCGCGAAAACGCCAAAACGCGTGAAACGCGCGTCAGTGCAGCGCGTCTGGCGCGTTTGACTCGCGAATAAAACCACGCGCGTGAGTTTTTGTGTTGCATTTTGTGCATACGCGCGTTTCGCGTCTACCGCTCGAGTTGGAAAAATCTGAACTCCAGCGTCAAATCGCGCCGCGACAACCAATCAGGAGCCTGGTGACGTGGCTGTTACCTAGGTCAAAGGGGCAGATCCAGCCAAAGCCTTTCATACTTCAATGGAGGGGAAGGCTAATCAATGCAGTAGCAAACAACTCGGAGCTGTACAACACCAGCTGCTTTCAGTACCGAGACAGGAATAAAAAGGACCGAGCTTGGAGGAAGATATGTGAAGAGATCGGGCAACCTGGTAAGTTCATTCATTTCTCTTTTGAAAGTTTTCACTGACCCGGGGAAGCCGCACAAAAGCTAGCAAGCCACCGCTATTTTCCCACTGACGTACAAATACCGTTCTGCTTTTATGCATGTTGTCATTTAGGAATATATTTTATTGTTTATTAATAAACAGCACACAGTGGTCCCGCTGTTCATCCTCACTGCTTTGCTTTTTCGCTGATTTTTTTATTGCACAGTACAGCATTGCATTCTGCAGCCTGATTGACAAATCTCCTCCGTGTCGTGTCTCCTGCGCTTGCCAAATTTATCACGTTTGGTTTTGATAACCATCGCGTCCAATAGAAAAAACAGCACAAAAACACCCATAACTATGAGCCTCATTCGGAAATAGACACCTGCACCGTGAGGGAAAAAGGCGCACGAAAGTGGCGGGCAGATGAAGACAAACCGCGGCATAATAATACTTTTATGTTTTGCAATCTACAAAGGTTTGCACTTTGAGAATCAATTGTGAGAACTGTGACCAATGTTCATGAGTGTGGGGAAAACAGTGTATAAAGTGCGTGGCCAGGGGCTAGTTATTCTGAGAACCCCTGCAATAAATGAGGGACCACTGTCTACTCTACGATTATTATATCCAACCTGTTAACATTTAATACTGTATTGATAGAACGAACTGATTCTGCAGCAGAGCATACCCAGTCCCTGAGCTCCTGCTGCTGCACCCACAGATATGTACAGCAAGCACTGATACCTTTTTAGTCGGTGGGATTCCCTTGTGATCACCTTTACTAAATATCTACAACCAATCTGATTATATCCTGTTATTGTTTTTTTTTTTTTTTTCAATGTTGAAATTAAAATCTAGTAGCAGCCTTCTCATTTCTTTGTGTTTTGTGCTGTTTTACAGGCCCACAGAGGAGGACGGCTCCGAGGCAGATGAGGGACGGGTCCCAGGACGGTCCATCGGCGGTGGAGCTGGCCATCCTGGAGTCCCTGAAGAGGCCACACCAGTCTCCAATGGAGCATTTCCTCCTCAGCCTTGTTCCTGGTCTGGAGAGCAGCTGGTCCTTTTTATTCCTGTCTCTCTGTAAATTCTTATATTTTATATATTTATGTTTAATGTTTTTCTGTTTGAGACTTTTAATATTATTTCAAATAAATGTTTATAATGACTAATGTCTCAGTTCTACTACACAGCAAATGTTGGCACACAACTTGACACATGTAGAATTTATTTCATATTATACTAATGACAAAATATACTGATACAGTGGGATGCAGAAGTTTGGGCAACCTTGTTAATAGACATTATTTTCCTGTATAAATCGTTGGTTGTTACAATAAAAAATGTCAGTTAAATATCATACAGGAGACACACACAGTGATATTTGAGAAGTGAAAAGAAGTTTACTGGATTTACAGAAAGTGTGCAATAATTGTTTAAACAAAATCAAGCAGGTGCATCAATTTGGGCACCACAAAAAAGAAATGAAATGAATATTTAGTGTATATCAATGTGTGTGTCTCCTATATGATATATGGGGTGCCTTTGTCTGGACGTGCTTCCCATCCAGAGCTGCACAGCACAGAGGAAAGTTCCAGCGCTCCTGGAATCCCTCTGTGATGGACCGCCAGTCTCCAGGTGAAGGCACAGCCATGAAGTCGTCCACTAGACAGTCCCAGATGGACGTCGCTGCCTGGGGGGTGATCTGGCTCACCGTGGACACACCGACTCTGAAACTGAACGCGATGGTCCTGAAGGAGTCCCCGGTGACAAGGAACCTGGACAAAATTGTTCAAAATCAGTATTATGTGTACTGCAGTTACAAAATACATTATTCAAATTCCAAAATACTTTTGTGATGTCAGATATAAATCACAAAACATGAATCTTACATAAAACATTTTGTAATTATAAGGATAATTACAAAATGTATATTAGATAATATCTAAAACAGTTGTGTTTTGTTTTAACTTTAATATATCATAATTTGATTGGTAGCAACTTTTACCCCTACAGTGAGCCAATCACTCATAATTCCTAAACATGTCAATCAGGTAGGAATGAAGTGAGACATTAATAGAAATAAAGAGTTGTGTGTTGACATGTAGCCCTTTCCTTGCTTAAATCATTAATATTTTTGAAAAATTAATCTGTGATAAGACATAGCTTATCAAGATAGAACCATGTAACTAGAGATGAACCAAACTGTTCAGTTTTATCTAACTCTGTTTTAATAAAGGCTGTGACCCCTGCTATAGAGTCTGACAGCTGCAGGGATTATATACAAACATTCAACTATCCCAGAATTAAACCAGGTCTAAATAAAAAGGAGTGAGTATCACTACAAGGTTAACTCAGTGGTGCTAATGCTACAGTTTGATATCAGCAAACACCGAGCGCATACATTGATGTGACACCACAGCCATGCTATCATTCAAACACTGATAACAGCATAAATCGAATTAAATCGGGGCTTGATGAGAGCTTCTGAGTATCACTAGAAATATTATAAAGAGTCGTCTCTGTACCACAGTTTGCTTTCAGTAAACACCGACAGCATTCACTGTTAGCATAGCACATCCATGTTAGCAGTGTATAACTGGATGGATTAGCATATTAGCACAGATATCAATAAAGGACTACCGTATTAAATAGTTTTACTAACCTCAGGCAGACGGACAGGCGCTCTGCAGGTGGGATTGAGCGCCTGTAGTTGGTGTCTAGGCGGGCGATGCTGGGACCGACGAGGGAAAGCAGGTCCTCAAACTGGCCGAGTGAATGACGGTGATAGCGCTGGAATCGGCCGTCATCCAGGCGCAGCTCCTGGAGCAAGTGGTGAAACTCACCAAACTGCTCATGCCTCTGGAGGACCTGATGGACCCAGGTACGGCGAGGATGTCCTTTACGCCGCTACTCTGCTCTCCACAGTACATAGAGAAGGGAGACTCTCTCTTCAAGCGCTAGCTCGATAGCTGCCATCTTGCAAAAATACCGGTCTGGCACAACTCCCTCCCACATTCCTCCCACATTTCCGGTTCACGCGCGTCAAAATATCATATTTTGACGCGCGATGGATTTTTCTTGGACACGCGTTGAGACGCGAATGTACACGCGTCAAATTAGGGGCGTTTGGGGCGTTTTATTCGCGTCCATCGCGTTCGGTGTGAACACACCGTTATCGAAGTGTCTGAAATGTAACATTCCAACTTCCCCCTTACGGTGTGTTCACACCGAACGCGATGGACGCGAATAGAGCGTCAGGTTTACATGTAAAGTCAATGGAAAGGCGCGATGACGCGCGATTGCGGGTCCCGCGAAAATTCGGAAGCAGATTTGCGTCGCGAAAACGCCAAAACGCGTGAAACGCGCGTCAGTGCAGCGCGTCTGGCGCGTTTGACTCGCGAATAAAACCACGCGCGTGAGTTTTTGTGTTGCATTTTGTGCATACGCGCGTTTCGCGTCTACCGCTCGAGTTGGAAAAATCTGAACTCCAGCGTCAAATCGCGCCGCGACAACCAATCAGGAGCCTGGTGACGTGCTGTTACCTAGGTCAAAGGGGCAGATCCAGCCAAAGCCTTTCATACTTCAATGGAGGGGAAGGCTAATCAATGCGGTAGCAAACAACCCGGAGCTGTACGACACCAGCTGCTTTCAGTACCGAGACAGGAATAAAAAGGACCGAGCTTGGAGGAAGATATGTGAAGAGATCGGGCAACCTGGTAAGTTCATTCATTTCTCTTTTGAAAGTTTTCACTGACCCGGGAAGCCGCACAAAAGCTAGCAAGCCACCGCTATTTTCCCACTGACGTACAAATACCGTTCTGCTTTTATGCATGTTGTCATTTAGGAATATATTTTATTGTTTATTAATAAACAGCACACAGTGGTCCCGCTGTTCATCCGTCACTGCTTTGCTTTTTCGCTGATTTTTTATTGCACAGTACAGCATTGCATTCTGCAGCCTGATTGACAAATCTCCTGCGCTTGCCAAATTTATCACGTTTGGTTTTGATAACCATAGAATAGAATAGAAAAAACAGCACAAAAACACCCATAACTATGAGCCTCATTCGGAAATAGACACCTGCACCGTGAGGGAAAAAGGCGCACGAAAGTGGCGGGCAGATGAAGACAAACCGCGGCATAATAATACTTTTACGTTTTGCAATCTACAAAGGTTTGCACTTTGAGAATCAATTGTGAGAACTGTGACCAGGGGCTAGTTATTCTGAGAACCCCTGCAATAAATGAGGGACCACTGTCTACTCTACGATTATTATATCCAACCTGTTAACATTTAATACTGTATTGATAGAACCAACTGATTCTGCAGCAGAGCATCCCCAGTCCCTGAGCTCCTGCTGCTGCACCCACAGATATGTACAGCAAGCACTGATACCTTTTTAGTCGGTGGGATTCCCTTGTGATCACCTTTACTAAATATCTACAACCAATCTGATTATATCCTGTTATTGTTTTTTTTTTTTTTCCAATGTTGAAATTAAAATCTAGTAGCAGCCTTCTCATTTCTTTGTGTTTTGTGCTGTTTTACAGGCCCACAGAGGAGGACGGCTCCGAGGCAGATGAGGGACGGGTCCCAGGACGGTCCATCGGCGGTGGAGCTGGCCACCCTGGAGTCCCTGAAGAGGCCACACCAGTCTCCAATGGAGCATTTCCTCCTCAGCCTTGTTCCTGCTCTGGAGAGCAGCTGGTCCTTTTTATTCCTGTCTCTCTGTAAATTCTTATATTTTATATATTTATGTTTAATGTTTTTCTGTTTGAGAATTTTAATATTATTTCAAATAAATGTTTATAATGACTAATGTCTCAGTTCTACTACACAGCAAATGTTGGCACACGACTTGACACATGTAGAATTTATTTCATATTATACTAATGACAAAATATACTGATACAGTGGGATGCAGAAGTTTGGGCAACCTTGTTAATAGACATTATTTTCCTGTATAAATCGTTGGTTGTTACAATAAAAAATGTCAGTTAAATATCATACAGGAGACACACACAGTGATACTTGAGAAGTGAAAAGAAGTTTACTGGATTTACAGAAAGTGTGCAATAATTGTTTAAACAAAATCAAGCAGGTGCATCAATTTGGGCACCACAAAAAAGAAATGAAATGAATATTTAGTGAATATCAATGTGTGTGTCTCCTATATGATATATGGGGTGCCTTTGTCTGGATGTGCTTCCCATCCAGAGCTGCACAGCACAGAGGAAAGTTCCAGCGCTCCTGGAATCCCTCTGTGATGGAGCGCCAGTCTCCAGGTGAAGGCACAGCCATGAAGTCGTCCACTAGACAGTCCCAGATGGACGTCGCTGCCTGGGGGGTGATCTGGCTCACCGTGGACACACCGACTCTGAAACTGAACGCTTGGTGCTGAAGGAGTCCCGGTGACAAGGAACCTGGACAAAATTGTTCAAAATCAGTATTATGTGTACTGCAGTTACAAAATACATTATTCAAATTCCAAAATACTTTTGTGATGTCAGATTTAAATCACAAAACATGAATCTTACATAAAACCTTTTGTAATTATAAGGATAATTACAAAATGTATATTAGATAATATCTAAAACAGTTGTGTTTTGTTTTAACTTTAACATATCATAATTTGATTGGTAGCAACTTTCACAACTACAGTGAGCCAATCACTCATAATTCCTAAACATGTCAATCAGGTAGGAATGAAGTAAAACATTAATAGAAATAAAGAGTTGTGTGTTGACATGTAGCCCTTTCCTTGCTTAAATCATTAATATTTTTGAAAAATTAATCTGTGATAAGACAGCTTATCAAGATAGAACCATGTAACTAGAGATGAACCAAACTGTTCACAGTTTTATCTAACTCTGTTTTAATAAAGGCTGGTGACCCCTGCTATAGAGTCTGACAGCTGCAGGGATTATATACAAATATTCAACTATCCCAGAATTAAACCAGGTCTAAATAAAAAGGAGTGAGTATCACTACAAGGTTAACTCAGTGGTCCTAATGCTACAGTTTGATATCAGCAAACACCGAGCGCATACATTGATGTGACACCACAGCCATGCTATCATGCAAACACTGATAACAGCATAAATCGAATTAAATCGGGACTTGATGAGAGCTTCTGAGTATCACTAGAAATATTATAAAGAGTCGTCTCTGTACCACAGTTTGCTTTCAGTAAACACCGACAGCATTCACTGTTAGCATAGCACATCCATGTTAGCAGTGTATAACTGGATGGATTAGCATATTAGCACAGATATCAATAAAGGACTACCGTATTAAATAGTTTTACTAACCTCAGGCAGACGGACAGGCGCTCTGCAGGTGGGATTGAGCGCCTGTAGTTGGTGTCTAGGCGGGCGATGCTGGGACCGACGAGGGAAAGCAGGTCCTCAAACTGGCCGACGGTGATAGCGCTGGAATCGGCCGTCATCCAGGCGCAGCTCCTGGAGCAAGTGGTGAAACTCACCAAACTGCTCATGCCTCTGGAGGACCTGATGGACCCAGGTACGGCGAGGACGTCTTTTACGCTGCTGCTCTGCTCTCCACAGTACATAGAGAAGGGAGACTCTCTCTTCAAGCGCTAGCTCGATAGCTGCCATCTTGCAAAGATACCGGTCTGGCACAACTCCCTCCCACATTCCTCCCACATTTCCGGTTCACGCGCGTCGCGATGGATTTTTCTTGGACACGCGTTGAGACGCGAATGTACACGCGTCAAATTAGGGGCGTTTGGGGCGTTTTATTCGCGTCCATCGCGTTCGGTGTGAACACACCGTTAGTGTGTTTGTTGGGCAGCTTAGATAATGTCACTTCAGAAAAGAATATAGCCCATATGGTTTTCACTGCCCTATGCATAGCCAAGAAAATAGTCCTCATGAACTGGAAAAATAAAAATAATCTTAATTCTAACCAATATAGAAATTATCTATTAGATTACATTAGTCTTGATACAGCCTCTGCCACCACATCAGATCAATTGCTCTGGGCTCCTTTGATCAGCTCCATCACCTAGTGGGGGTGGGGGGTCATAGTTTGGTCCCGCCTTCACTGTTGTGATTGGTGTGGGGGTAGGGACAGGCTTAGGGCGTCGGGGGGTTCCCCGGAGGCATCTTCCTTGGGGGGCTCAACCCGGGGTAGCGGTCATGTCCGGTTAGGGGCTCTGTTGGCTCTCAGGTGACTGTTTCCTCGCGGCTGCGTGCAGCGGGGCTAGGGGAGGGTCTGTGCTGACGGACGTGGGTTACTGACCTGGTAGCCTGGCTGCCCCTGGGTGGGTCCGGGATGGGCGTGAGGTTCTGGGGGCGCTCCGTCTCTGGGCTGGGACCCGGACCGGGCCTCGGGGGCTTGGGTCCTGGTTGGTGTGTTGCCGGGGTTGTGGGCGGGTGGGTGCATGGGGGCCCAGCCCTGGAGCAGGGTGCCGCCGGTGCATCGAGCCACCTGGGGGGCTCTTCAACTGGTGGGGGAGATTGTCACATCTTGCAGGAGCTTTCCTCTCCTCAGGAGCTCCCTCTGCAGGAGGGGGAGATACAGGAGAGGTGGAGGAAGATCTCAGCCTGGGTGTTTATTGTCTTATGTAGTCTGGAAGATGAGTGGATGGTGGGGTGGGTGCAGTTTTCTCTGTGGTGGGGTTGGGTGGACTGTCCCGGGCTCTGTGGGGCCGGGCGGCGCTGCTGCACTGGGCCCGGTCTGGATGGGCCTGGGCCCCCTTTCCCTGGCGGGTCGCGGAGTATGGGGGTGCCTACTGGGGTCAGCGGGGGAGCTGGCCCCAGGGAGGGGTCACTTACCCCTCCCTTCCTTCCCTCCCCATCTCCAGCTGCCTCCCTCTTCCCGCTCCACCACAACCACCCACACATGCAGGGCCTTGGAGTAGGGGTATGTCACCAGGGTGCAGAGGAGGCTACCCCCCCCCCCCCCCTCTGTCCCCTTCTGGCTGCCTCTGCCCCAATTTTATCCCACAACTTAGACATTCACATTACTCACACTCTCATTACACATACATATAGGATCTTGGGGGTGGGCACGATACACGGAATCCAAAGTGCCATCAGGGTGTACACCTCACCCCTGGCGTCGTTGCCCACCTCTCAATTTTAAATACACGTAGACATTGAGGGCTAGCAGGAGGGACCATGCGCTTACCTGCTGCTCTCTGGCAGGTAGCTCCAAGCCCTCCTGGGTTTTAAATGCACCTTAGAACACACATGCATCAACACTACAATGAGCGGGTGGAGGGAGGTTTGGAGTCTTCTCTCACCCCCGTTCTCTGCGACCTGCTGGAGCGGGGGGGCTAGGAGGAGGAGTTGGCCGTCCGACTGTGGTCTGGAGTGTGGGGCCTTCCTGCTGCTGCGGAGTCGGGGCGGTCTGCCTCCCCCCACCGCAGGGAAAAGGGTAACACCACCTGGGTCTGGGTGCAGTTCCCCCCTCCAGGGGCAAGGGTACCTAGACCCGGTTCGTAGAGTACGCTTGGGGAGTGTGATCGTGTGTACAGCGTCTCTTTATGTCTGTCTCCACGTTGGTTGAGTGTGGAGTAAGTGCATATGAGAGCATGAGGGTGGGAATGGATGTTTGTGTCTGTGTGTGCCTGTATGTCTGTGTCTATATGTCAGGTCGGGTGTCAGGCGCCACCTCTCTGGGGACATCTCAGGCCCTCCAAGGTTTGGAGGCCTATCTCCCCCTACCACCACTTCCCCTGCCAGTGGCGGACCCCCTCAGACATCGGTGCGTTGGTGGTTCTCTGTGTCCGGGGATGGGCGTCCAGGTACACACCGGCTCACTCCTTGGCGGCCGCTTATCGGGGCCTGGAGCCTGGGGCTCGCTCGGGCCACTTCGGAGGTGGGGTGCCCCCGGCCTCTCGGCCTGGGGCTCGGTCACTCAGGCGCGGCTGGCTGCCGGCGGAGCTCACGGGCGCGTCACTGCAACCCCCCCTGGCTTCTGCTCCGCGGCTGCTGAGTGAGCCCTCATCTGGGACTCTCCTCAGCTCTTACTGGGACAGTGGCGCGGCTGCCCCTCTGTTGGTCTTCCTTGGTCTCTTGTGTTCTGGGGGCCTCTGGATGTCTGGAGTTTTGATCTCCTCCATACCTGCTTCATGCCCTGGAGGACGGGGCTGTGGCCCCCCCACACCCTCTAGCAGATTATTACAAGAAGGAACCTTTTAAAAAACAAAAAACAAGCGCGTCCATGCTCACAGGTGTACACACGGGTGATCACACCCACAAACTACACCCTTTTTGGCTCCTACCTCAGGGCACACTGTGTTCTGTTGGTAATATTTAGTATTTACTGTCATATTCCCATGTATCATTGTGATGTTGTTTATTCTATTACTCTTGTTCTCTTCTGCTTGTTTTCTTTTTTCTTTCTCAGCAGGTGACCCAGGTGATTGATATATGCATTTTTTTTCTCTGCCCGTTCTGTTGGTTTTTGTTTTTTGCCCTTCTCCCCCGTCCCTCTTCTCAGCTGTTTCTCTTTCCCTCTTTCTTTCTCCCCTTCTTTCCCCCAGTCAAGTCTGTCCCGTATTCAGTAAGTGAAAATAAAATAAAAAAAAAAAAAAAAGAATAATGGACGTATGTGACAGTAATCAGACATTCCCGTACCTGAATGCGGGCTCTTACTGATTCCGAGTTTCCATTATTGGATTTCAGGTGTTCTTTGACCTTTGGCCACTCCAGCCTCAGCTCTTCATACATCTGTATGAGCCTGGTGTTACTGACAGGGTTGTTCATGCTCTCTGTGTTTTTCCCCATCTTCAGTGAAAGGGCGACCTCTCTCGTGACTCTGTGAAAAAACACGACTGATTATCTGAAGCGGATTTGCCGTACTGATGTTTGGTGGAGCTGCATGTACCTGTCTTTGAATGATTTTAGTTCTTCGTCTTTGTCATTTAGAGCTGCTCTGTGGAGTAGAAACAACATTGTGTGACCATGCGGCATCACGTTAAGCCACCCACCTCTCACATGGTCTCCGGTGAGTCGTCTCAGGTCACTCACACACCCAGAAGGATCATTAATGCTCATGAATACCTGCATTGAACACATTCTGCTCATAATGACATTTTAAAGCAGACGCCAGAACGAATGATGAGAAGTGACTTTAATGCTGTGCTGGTGCTGGATGAATCACTACAGTAGTACTCATATACAGTGATGGTCAAGTTACTTGAAAAAAGTAATCAGTAACTAATTACTGATACTTCCCAAAAAAGTAATCCAGTTACTTTACTGATTACTTATTTTCAAAAGTAATTAATTACTTAGTTACTTAGTTACTTTTTAAAAACACGATTTACAACCTGAGTAGGTGATAAAGTGATAGATCTTTCAGCCCAATTCTACTTTTTCTGCATAATCCATCATACAAAATGTAATCAAATGGAAAAGTCTCTTTTTAAAACTTGTTTTATCAGTTTTAATCTTTTAACTTTAAGCATCAAGCAAAAATTTAATTATCTGCAACATTCTCTGACTGGAAGAAATTAGTTTAACATGTAAACCTATTTTCTGCACATTCCAGCACATAAAATAAAACATTTTTTGTGTTTACACTCAGTCTTTCAAATAGATGCAAGTAAAACACAGCAGAAAATAAATAAAGTCAAAGTCTCAGCGGTCCTGTTGCTCTATTTTCACCTGTAAAGCAGGAGTGGGGTAGGCGGAGGTTTACCCTGGTGCAGGTGAGCCAGGGTTTAGTAACGCAGTAACACAGCGTTCCTACGGGAAAGTAACGATAATCTAATTACCGTTTTTGCAATAGTAATCCTTTACTTTACTTGTTACTTGAAAAAAGTAATCAGATTACTAGTAACGCGTTTACAAGTAACGCGTTACTGCCCATCTCTGCTCATATAGAGTAAATAATGAAACACTCTTTTAGTCGCTGCAGTCAGTATGATCTGAACATGCATAAACGACTGTGACAAAGGCAGCGCTCGTCCCCCCCCACACGGCTGATCACTGTCCCTTTGGTCACAGCTGTGTAACTCCCCGTGGGTGGGCACAGCTTCAGAAAGCATGCGTGCAAAGGCTTTTTTTTTTTTTTTTTTTTTTGTGTCCTGTTTGGATCTTTAGCATCAGAATTGTTGTCTTAAGGCCAAGAAAGATGCCAAGCGGATTTATTTTACAAGTGGATCATCATGGCCTTGCCATATTGGTCCATTTGATTGACCTTTATTATAATTATGAATTTATTTTATTTTCAGTTGCTACAAACGGGACAGACATGACTGGGGGATAGGACAGGGAGAAAGAATGAAAGAAAGAGAGGGAGAGAAAGAAAACCAAAGGGGAGAAGAGACGGTGAGAAGGGGGGAAGAAAGAAAAAAAAAAAAAGAAAAAAAACACCTGGGTCACCTGTATGGAGAAAAAAACAGAAGAGAAAGCAAACAACAAAGAGCAACATAATAAAAAAAACGGCACCATCACAATAAACTAGCTAGCAGTAGATATCAGTAGATACTAAATAATAAACGATATTGTGCAGCACGCAAGATAGACAGCGCAGAATGTGCTTTGAGGCAGCAACCAAGAAAGGTGTAGTCCACGTCTGTGAATACCCGTGTGTACACCTGTGTGCATACCTGTGTGGATCAGCATGCTTGCATTCCAAAGGTTTCTCCATTTAACAATCTGATAGGGAGTGTGGGGGGGCCACAGCCCCGTCCTCCAGGGTATGAAGCAGGTATGGAGGAGATCAAAACTTCAGACATCCAGAGGCCCCCAGAACACAAGAGACCAAGGAAGACCAACAGAGGGGCAGCCGCGCCACTGTCCCAGAAAGAGCTGAGGAGAGTCCCAGATGAGGGCTCACTCAGCAGCCGCGGAGCAGAAGCCAGGGGGAGTTGCAGTGACGCGCCCGTGAGCTCCGCCGGCAGCCAGCCGTGCCTGAGTGACCGAGCCCCAGGCCGAGAGGCCGGGGGCACCCCACCTCCGAAGTGGCCCGAGCGAGCCCCAGGCTCCAGGCCCCGATAAGCGGCCGCCAAGGAGTGAGCCGGTGTGTACCTGGACGCCCACCCCCGGACACAAAAAACCACCAACGCACTGATGTCTGAGGGAGTCCGCCACTGGCAGGGGAAGTGATGGTGGGTGGAGATAGGCCTCCAAACCTTGGAGGGCCTGAGATGTCCCCAGAGAGGTGGCGCCTGACACCCAACCTGACATATAGACACAGACATACAGGCACACACAGATACAAACATCCATTCCCACCCTCATGCTTTCATATGCACTTACTCCACACTCAACCAACGTGGAGACAGACATAAAGAGATGCTGTACACACGATCACACTCCCCAAGCGTACTCTACAAACCGGGTCTAGGTGCCCTTGCCCCTGGAGGGGGGAACTGCACCCAGACCCAGGTGGTGTTACCCTTTTCCCTGCGGTGGGGAGAGGCAGACCGCCCCGACTCCGCAGCAGCAGGGAGGCCCCACACTCCAGACCACAGTCGGACGGCCAACTCCTCCTCCTAGCCCCCCCGCTGGAGCAGGCCGCAGAGAACGGGGGTGAGAGAAGACTCCAAACCTCCCTCCACCCGCTCATTGTAGTGTTGATGCATGTGTGTTCTAAGGTGCAATTAAAACCCAGGAGGGCATGGAGCTACCTGCCAGAGAGCAGCAGGTAAGCGCATGGTCCCTCCTGCTAGCCCTCAATGTCTACGTGTATTTAAAATTGAGAGGTGGGCAACGACGCCAGGGGTGAGGTGTACACCCTGATGGTACTTTGGACTCCGTGTATCGTGCCCACCCCCAAGATCCTATATGTATGTGTAATGAGAGTGTGAGTAATGTGAATGTCTAAGTTGTGGGATAAAATTGAGGCAGAGGCAGCCAGAAGGGGACGGGGGGGGGGGGGGGGGGGTAGCCTCCTCTGCACCCTGGTGACATACCCCTACTCCAAGGCCCTGCATGTGTGGGTGGTTGTGGTGGAGCGGGGAGAGGGAGGCAGCTGGAGATGGGGAGGGAAGGAAGGGAGGGGCAAGTGACCCCTCCCTGGGGCCAGCTCCCCCGCTGACCCCAGTAGGCACCCCCACACTCCGCGACCCGCCAGGGAAAGGGGGCCCAGGCCCATCCAGCGTGCAAAGGCTTTGACTGGATGTGCCAATCAGAACATATAACAGCATCACCCACGTGGCTGCAGTGTAGACATCACATCTGTGAAGTCTGAAGGAAATGTTGCAGCTTGTGTGAACACTGCATGAACGAGCCGGCATGTCCCTCCTGAGACGTGTGGCAGCTGTCCTTCATGTTTTTCATGGTGAAGTTTCACTCTCTGTGGGACGGTGGTTTCCCAGACTGATGGGACATCAGACGCGTCTCTAAGATCATTTGATGTCTTTCCTCCCTGACGCTGTGGTAACACCTGAATGCAAACTTCATGAAGGTGCTCTCACTGGCTGACTAATCACGTGTATTGATTATCTCTGTGGATGCAGTCCACACACTGCTTCTGGATTTTGGTTTGTGTTAGAAACACTCAGTGTAACATGTCATGTACTAGAACTGAAAGGTGGTTCAGTGTCTTTGTTCATATAACTGATATATGTTTCCCTTTGCTTGGTCCCACACTTGTTAGCATTTAGCACATCCGTTTATTCTTTCTTACTGTGTGCTGATAAGAGTTTGTGTAGAATTAAACAGATTTATATAACTGGCTGCTTCTTACCTTGTCTGGTCATATTTCTCTTCCATCTCTCTGAGCCTGTTTAAAAACACCACAGTAATGTCTCTCTGGTTAAATCACAGAATTTTACTTTCAAAATAAAACCGTTTTTGAGTAAACTTCCTGTGTCTGTAGAGAAGGAAATGTGTTGGTAAAACATGTTTTAGTTCATTTGTTCTCTCAATGAATCACATACACGTCACCTTTCCTTGACTGATTTCAGCTCTTCTTCTTCTACCACAGCAGATCTGTGGGGTGAGATATCCAGTGTGAAAATGGTTATCAAACCAAGTCAAGAGCACGAGCTGACATTATTCACTGAAACACCAATCATGTGTCTGTACCTTGTGTGGTCATGTTTCACTCCCATCGTTGCCATTCTGTTTAAAAGCACCACAGCAGTGTCACCAATGTGGACTTTTAAAATCAATGCATGTATTTACTGATCTTTCTTATCACAGAGATCACACACAGGCAGCACACAGAGGAACAGGTTATCAGGAATGAAGTGAACTACCACAACACAGAGGCCAGCCAGGGAAGGGTCACCCCACACAGCTGCTCCAGCATCAGCACAGAGACGACACACAGAAAGCAGCTGGATAGATAAAGTCATCCTGCACAGACCAGAACGCAGAGGTTACCACCATCTTTAACTACAGTCTCATGAATCTGCCACAGTCATTGCAGTACCAGCGTACAGGCACCTGCCTTCATGCAGTTACCCCATCGTCCCTCTCCAGTCTGAAATCCTGCTAACTTGGCAGACACCAGCTGCAGCCCGCACAGCTCTCCACAGGGTTTCAGCTTTTAACACTGTCATCACCCACAAACTGGTCCCAAAGCTGAGCTTAGATGCTCAGTAAAAGACCCCAGAATACCCACTCATCCTGACCCCTTGGCCCCCACAGGGGGTCTCTCCAGACCCTCTCACACAACCCACAGCACCATCAGCTGATGATTGTCAGGTGTCACAGGACCGCTATCAACAATGATGACATAATAGTGTGAGCACAGGAGTCCTTAAACACTACAAAACCCAAAGACAGTCTTACATAAACAGGAAGGAAGTAGAGAGGGTGGCTGGTCTCACCTGGACTGCACACATCTCCCATCAGGTGAGACCGGCAAAGGCTCCTCCTCCTGAGGATGTTAACGCACACTCAAATCCCTGATCACCTGCTG
Organism: Copadichromis virginalis; assembly: GCF_057382275.1. Lineage (NCBI taxonomy): Eukaryota > Metazoa > Chordata > Actinopteri > Cichliformes > Cichlidae > Copadichromis > Copadichromis virginalis. The sequence goes on from NC_140633.1 coordinate 41,190,294, forward strand.
ACAAAACTTTATCGGGGGGCGAGGACAGGACAGCATGTCATCGGATACCCTCAGTGATATTTACACTGGCTCCCCCCCCATCCTGGGCGCCGCCTGTTTGCCCCCACCGTCTCAGAGGAGATACACATCAATCAAAACCAGACGTCACAGAAAAGGTTTCACTAAACCAGAACCAGTGATATGCTTCAGTCAGGCTTGTTCTATTCTGCTCTACTCATACATCCACTGTTGTCTTTTTAAAACTCTTTGGTTTTCCTGCCTCCTGGTTGAAGAAATGTGACGTTGTTCATTAATCACGTACTGTTCTGTTCATCAGGACGTAAGTTTTGTTGGAGAAATGTTTCGTCACACATCCAGGTGACTTCTTCAGTCTCAGCTGACTGCAGGTTTCCGGAATCTTATAAACAGGATCGGGTCCCCGTGTCATGGTCTGGTTGGGCACCTGCAGGTCTCAGACAGCGGCTCCTCCTCCTTTAGGCGGAGTCCGGTTGCCCCTCCCTGGCTGACCACCTGTGAGCAATCGTGCCAGCGGTATATCAGACCTGCGCTCTCAACCATTCATCGCCTGAGTATCTGCTATCCCCATGTTAGTTCAGTGGAGCATCATAAACCTTGTCCTGATGCCGTGTGATGACTCACCTGTTTTTTCTTGTCCTCAGAGATAGCACCCGGAGTGGAGATCTCGTTCCCCTCGCTCCCGTCCTCCTGGACCTGGGCCGCCTGCTGCTTACACAACGTGGCCTGCCGGCCCACCGCTCACCTGCCTGCCTCCCCACGCCTCGACCGCTTCCGGGCTTTCCGCTCCACCTGTCCCCTCCATCTGAAACCAAGTAAGGCAATTCAATTCAACTGTGGAGGATTGTTGGTTGTCTGCTGGATCCCTCTGATCGTGATCTCCTCTTATTCCAGTGCCCCCGGTCCCTACCTAGTCCTGTTTCTACCTCCCCGCTGCCCCCGCTGTTCAGCCGTCTCCTAGAGGTGTCTAGGTCGCCCTCATTATTCACCGACGAATCCTACGTGCCACTAGTGTGGTGGCGTCGCTTTGTTTTTTACCTTTGTTTACCTGTGGGCGGAAATAAATCATTTGTTCTCTGTCACCTCGCTTCCGGGTTGGTTTCTGCACCTGTGTCCATCCCTGTTCCCTCGTGCCGCTGGGCCGTGACACCCCGACACAAACAGAGTAGCATAGTGTACGCTGTTAAGTGCCAGGATTTATACATCGGGGAAACCAAACAACCTCTGGCTAGGAGGATGGCACAACACAGAAGAGCCACCTCGTCAGGCCAGGACTCTGCAGTCTATTCACACCTACAGGCCAGTGGACACTGTTTCAATGATGAGGACATTCACATCGCTGGTTTGAGGGCGGAGTCAAGGAGGCCATTTACGTGAAAAGGGAAAGACCATCTCTGAATGGAGGAGGGGCCTAAGGGTACATCTGTCACCATCGTACAATGCTGTGATTGCAGCCATTCCCCAACTCTCTGTGAATGGGACTCATGGCCATTGATCAGTGGTCTTTGATCAATAATCTTGAGAATTTGCATAATTAAGATTAAGGAACTGACCTCCCAGCCCATTGTTCCTTCAGTGGGCTGGTTTCAGTCATTATGCAAATGTCCTGTTTATAAGATTGAAAGCTGCAGTCAGCTGAGACTGAAGACGTCACCTGATGATGACGAAACGTTTCTCCCACAAAACGCTGCGTCCAGATGAACAGAATCAACTTTTGGAGATTTGCTTTCCTGGATGATTGAGATGCATCACGACATGTACTGTACCTTTCTTTGAGAGATTTCAGATCTTTGTTATTTTCTTCCACAGCAGATCTGTGGAATAAAACAGAGGAAAATATGATTTCAGAAACTGCAGACTGATCTGAATTTGTCAGTGGCTCAAACGTGAGGCTCATGCTGGGTTTACTGCAGACAGCTGTATCATCCTACAGCAGATTCAAAGCACGGTGTCTTCAGTAAAATCATTTTTAAAGGTACCTTGTCTGGTCATGTTTCACTCCCATCTCTGTGATTCTGTTCAAACATCACAATAATGTCAGTAAGGTGTTGATGTTCCTTCATGTTGGATTTCTTTTTTTTTTTTTTTTTTTTTTTTTTTTTTTTTTGGCCTGTCCCGTTTGGCTCTTTTGCATCAGAATTGTTGTCTAAAGGCAAAGAAAGATGCCCAACGGATTTACTTTACCAAACTGACCATCCCAGCCTTGCCGTAATGGTCCATTTGATTCACCTTTTATTGTTTATTTTATTTTCACTTACTGAATACGGGACAGACTTGACTGGGGGAAAGAAGGGGAGAAAGAAAGAGGGAAAGAGAAACAGCTGAGAAGAGGGACGGGGGAGAAGGGCAAAAGACAAAAACCAACAGAACGGGCAGAGAAAAAAAATGCATATATCAATCACCTGGATCACCTGCTGAGAAAGAAAAAAGAAAACAAGCAGAAGAGAACAAGAGTAATATAAACAACGTCACAATGATCTATGGGAATATGACAGTAAATACTAAATGTTAAACATTATTGTGCAGCACATAAGATCAACAGAACACAGTGTGCTTTGAGGTAGGAGCCAAAAAGGGTGTAGTTTGTGGGTGTGATCACCCGTGTGTACACCTGTGAGCATGGACGCGCTTGTTTTTAAAAGGTTCCTTCATGTAATGATCTGCTAGAGGGTGTGGGTCCTCCAGGGCATGAAGCAGGTATGGAGGAGATCAAAACTCCAGACATCCAGAGGCCCCCAGAACACAAGAGACCAAGGAAGACCACCAGAGGGGCAGCTGCGCCACTGTCCCAGAAAGAGCTGAGGAGAGTCCCAGATGAGGGCTCACTCAGCAGCCGCGGAGCAGAAGCCAGGGGGAGTTGCAGTGACGCGCCCGTGAGCTCCGCCGGCAGCCAGCTGCGCCTGAGTGACCGAGCCCCAGGCCGAGAGGCCGGGGGCACCCCACCTCCGAAGTGGCCCGAGCGAGCCCCAGGCTACAATGGGGAAAGTACAACTACAATGGGGAAAGTACAAGAGGAAAAAAAGAGACCCCTACTCATGCTATGCTATGCTATGCTTCCATGGTAGGACAGCATGAGAACAGGAAACAAAAAAAACTCCTCTGCACAAAAAAGCAGATAAATGTCCACAGCACAACATTGTGAAGACATGACAAGCCACAGGGGTGGGTGGGGGGTGAGGAGTAATCCGAAGCGAACACAGCAGCCGCCCTGCACAGCGCTACCATTCCAGCGCGGCACATAGACCCGCCGTGTTCCCTCGCAGGAAACAAGCATCGAAGGCGTTGGAAAGGGCATGGGATGGGAAGAATAGCCGTAACACAGTCGTTATCAGGGAGTGATTGTTCGGCTCCAGCCTTGGGCCTGCAGCTGGCGCCGTGATGGGGATCCACAATGTTCATGTTGATTTTGTTAATTTCCATGCGAGCAGCCCAGAGCATTCAGAGACCAGTTGATCAAATCCATAATTCTCTTTTAGGTTTTAGAGAACGACAGTGGGAGGCTATTCCAGGGAAAGTAATGCACACAAGACAAGACAAGACAAGGACATAGAGGCTAAGCAGGGAAGATAAGGGTGAGGAGGAGAGGAGAAAAGTGCGACCGCCTTCGCTGAGAGCTGAAGCCAGTGTTGGGACTAACGCGTTACAGTAACTACGTTATTATTGTGGTAACGAGCACGGTAACTAGTTATTATGCCAAAACCAGGAATGCGTTACTCGTTACTGGGATTTAGATAGGCTCGTTATTTGTTACTTCGTGTGGTGGCATCGCGGAGCTTCCACAGATTCAGTAACATTAGCAAGTGGTGGAGGCCAGCAGGTGGATGAAGGAAAGGGGACGCAGGAGGAGGAGAGACACGAAGAAACGTCCGAGGGTGAACTGAACTTCAGGTAAGAAGTTATGACCTGCAGTCCATCTGGGTCAGATATAAACCAAGCTTAGGTGGAGTTTATTTTCGTTATGCTGACTTTTTCGTACTGCGTGCTAGCTAGCATGACGCAGTTTCTATACAGTTGAACAAACGTTTGTCCAGCAGGAAACATGACGTCCTCCAGCCTGAAGCTGTCCACGTTTCACATGAACTCTGTGGCTGAACATTTCACAGCATTCAACATAAAGTTCAGAGGTCACACACTGTACAAACATCTAATAAGAGCTCAAAGACACAGATCTCTGTGATCTCTGTGTGGAAAATTATGAAATGGATGATCCCACATCATGATCCATTTAAAAAGTTCCTCTCGTTAGCGATGCATCAGTCACAGCTTTTCCTCCTGATGTAACTAATGATTGTTTCCATCATTGATATATGAGAGAAATATCTGATTAACTTCATGGACAAACCAAGAAGTCACACAGTTTAATGTCATCACTGATCCATCTGCAGGTTATTCATAATCTAAATGTGTTATTATTATTACCCTGATCCAGATGATTAGTTTGAAAATAACACGCTGACAGGAAACAAAAGGTCCAAATGAATTAAAAATTATTTTACTTTCAGAAAAGGAAAAAAAACAAAAACAAAAATTAAATTATAAATACTTTAATTATTAACTGATTTATTGTATATGAGGGATTATATAAAAATCCGGACTGTCAGTGTGGATCCACATTTTGTTGTTTTTATTTAAAATGACATATAACCTTCAGATATATTAACTGAACATAATTCATAGAGACGTGTTTATCAGCTGAGCTGCACTGTTGCTGAGCGTCCAGCAGAGGGCAGAGCAGGGCTGATGAAACAGCTGAAGCAAAGAGCAGCAAATCAAATCACTTTTATTGTCACATCACACGTGCAGGTACACTGGTACAGTACATGTTCTACTTTTTCTGCATAATCCATCATACAAAATGTAATCAAATGGAAAAGTCCCTTTTTAAAACTTGTTTTATCAGTTTTAATCTTTAAAATGTAAAAATTTAATTATCTGCAACATTCTCTGACTGGAAGAAATTAGTTTAACATTTAAACCTATTTTCTGCACATTCCAGCACATAAAATAAAATATTTTTTGTGTTTACACTCACTCTTTGAAATAGATGCAAGTAAAACACAGCAGAAAATAAATAAAGTCAAAGACTCAGCGGTCCTGTTGCTCTATTTTCACCTGTAAAGCAGGAGTGGAGTAGGCGGAGGTTTACCCTGGTGCAGGTGTGCAGCGGTCAGTGGAAGAATCCGTGAGTTTCTCTGTGAGTTTCCCATTACGTCGTAGCTACTCGGTGCTTGTTTGGAAGTTTAGGGGTTTTTTCGCTGTAAAAAGAAGTTTTCTTCCCACGCACAGCGGACACTAATGTTTTTGTCACTTTTTATGGAATCAAACTCAAAGTAAGGTCAGTACTTCCACGCTTTAAACACTGCACGCTCATACTCTCTCTGCACTCCATATATGATCCACTGTTGATCTGAGATGCTGAAAAGCGTGTTCATGCAAACATCCTCGGGTCTGCCGTGATATGTTTACAATGGGACTTCTGCTCCTGAACCTCTGAACAGCAGGACTGTAAGCTGTCGTCTGTGAGGCGTGAGCGGTGTTTGTTTTTAACACAGTTCACGGTGGAGAACAGCTGCTGACATAATGTGGATCCGAAGATCTATAACTGGCCTACCCGGGGTTGAAAGTCTCGATAAATGCACGGCGTGTCGGCGGGTACACCGTGAATGTGACGCTTATTTTGAGCAATGAAAAAATAATAAAATATTTTCTTTTTATATTTCAATATCACAATAGTCCTCCAATGTAGAACTACAAGTTAAAAAAAGAACTAACATAAATAAAATACACTTCAGCTAAATACTTGTTTATTACTAATTTATTTTCTGAACCGCGGAGCCGCACCATAAGGACCATAAGGTTGCCGACCCATGCTTTAGGGCGATGCCTGTAACACGCTGCCTGTTGCCTTCATATTAAATGATTTTGGAATGATATTTTTTTTTAAATATTTCTTTGAATCATCATGTGGGCCGCAAGTAGAGGTGACACGGGCCGCGAGATTGAGACACAGACATTAGAGCCTCTTAATGCGGGTTTTGTTTGGGTTTCCATCCGCGTGGAAACCAAAAATAGAGAGAGCATAGCGGACATATGAAACCGGAAAATACCGCCGTGTAATCCATTTATTTCAGCAAAGTAACTGTATTCTGAATATCTCCTTTTTAAACGGTAACTGTAACGGTATACGGTTTCTCATATTTTGTATTGTATTGTATATACGTAACGGCGGCACGTGTACTCCGTTACTCCCCAACACTGTTCATTAGTGAATTCTCGCAGTGACATTTGAAGATTTTATTTTGTTTTTCATTACATTTAATCAAATGTTTTTTAAATATTCAAGAAATTGTGACGTTCCAAACACAAACATGGCACGAAGAATGAACCTGCACAGTAATCTGGATTACAGCTGGATTATCATCAGGCCCTGAAACGTCTCCTCCATTTGTCATGTTCGCCATCATCAGACTAGAGCAACAACAGCGTTCTGTGGGTTTGATGATGCTGGATGATTCAATTTACATCGAGCTGTAACTGGAAGCATCGGATTCACTTAATGAAGCTTTAAAAGGTGCTGCGCAGCAGGGGGCGCTGCGGAGCTGTCCTCGGACTGATGGACAGTGAGGGAGCAGGCTGGTCCTCACAGAGCAGTGTGGCAGCGAGCGCCGGGACACTGCCGCTCTTCTCCTGTCACACGCCTGCTGGGCCAGAGGTTCAGGTTCAAGTGTCGAGTTCACGACAAATACGTGGCGAGCAGTGAGAAGCTGCTCAGGTGACCCTCAGGAAGCTCAGCGTCCAGCAGGAGACTCGACACGGGCTGGTGTCGCGTGCTTTTGATCCACACCATAAAAATATTCAGTTCAGGTTCAGGTGAAGTCTTTCTGTCTGCTTCTACCAGGTGAAGCACGTTAATGCATCACCTGGTGCGTCACCTGTGACCTGCTGGAGGTTCAAAAGGTTTCGACAGGACGTCACCGAGTGTTCGTGCTCACAAAATGGAGGCCAGTGACTGTCGGTGATGTCATCGATGACCTCACAGACGTGTCACAGACTGCTGCTGTCCGTCAGCATTAACGCTCTGACGCTTCCATTTGAAATGAAACGATTTCTCTTTTTCGCATTTCCCAAACGGGAAAATTAACTCCGACTTTGATCCCGACCACGACTGCAGATCAGCCCCCTCCTCCACCCTCCTCCACACCCCCAGAGTCAGAGACATGAGGGGAAGCTGTTTTTTGCCGGCACACAGACAGTGTTTGAACAAACGTCTGGTGGCCTCATTTCCACCTGAGGAAGGACAGGTCAGCGTGTGAGGAAGGCGTCACTGTGGTCGCTCTCCTTCAGAAGTCCGGGTCATCGGCGCCGGCTGTGATTCACGTCAGTGTGAAAGGGTGAAACCACACGCCGGACCTGTCTGAGCTGCCGGGCCTGGGTCTGTGCTGTTTGTGGTGAAAGTGCTGACGCGTGTCCTTAAAGCGGTGCTGCCTGGCGTGCTGATGCAGGCGCAAACAGAGAGTGATGAGGGGGAGGGTGGGGGAGGGAGGGGAGGTCTGTCTCTAAAATGAGCTTTCATGGTTTTTAATGAAGCTCGGAGGACTTAATCAAAGCTCTCTCTGAGCCCCTGGAGTGTCCAACACTTCATTACTGCAGAGCGACAGTTTGAGGCTGGGTCACGTCCTCGCTCTCTCTCATCCTCCGCTCGCTCGCTCGCTCGGGTGTGCTCTGGGGGAGGAGACGCGCTGCTTCACGTTTCCACGCTCGGGCTCAGGACAGGAGTCAGCACAGGTGCACAGACACACCTGTGCTGACTCCTGTCCTGAGCACTCTCACCTTCACCTGGATGAGTGTAAATGTGAGGAGGTGAACATCTGCTGATGCTGGGAAACAGCTGCAGTTACAAACAATCCCAGAATGCAACCTGCTGAGAGGCCAGAGCGAACAGAGTGACTTCGGGGGTCATTTTCAGGATGACTCAACGACAGCAGAGACGTTACAGGCGAACAAAAACCAGAGATCAGTCCGAGAATCTGACCGAGCGCAGAGAGCAGCGGCATGAAAACCGTTTCCTGTGAGTCAGAGCAGAAGCACGAAGCTGGTGGGGAAATGGGCGGGGCCAGTTTCTGTCAATTCTGTGTGTGTAACCTGAATCAGTTTCTCAGCCGTGTTACATCCACGAGGCTGAGAACAAACCTGCAGTTCCTCTAACATCCAGCAGAGGCAGCGGGGAGTCAGTCCCCACAGACTCCCATGTTGACACAAACATGTTTACAGCCTGACACACAAACTGTTTGGTCTCTTTACAGGGTCTCATTTCCTGCTTCATAACACCTGATCGAAGGAGGGGAGGGGGGTTGTCGCTATAACTCACCTGTTTAACCTGCAGTAAGGCTTTGGTCAGATTTACGCTCACAGTCACAGCAGCATCTGTACGCTGGGGGCTGGACCGCTGCACCATGTTTGTAGCATTTTAATGGTGTCATGTGACCAATAATATGGCTGTGAGGTCATGACCAAGAGAAACTCTAGCTTTCTGATTGGATGTTACTGAGCTTCCGCCTATGAAAGGTGCTTGATGTTTTGGGGAGTAAATGAAGCCTCAGCCGAGCAGCAGAGGTCAAAGGTATCGGACCTGATCCCAAACAAACCTGTCGGTTAATCTGTGAAGAATCAAAGCGTGTTTCCGAGGGGCGGTCCTGATTTAAGGGTAAAATGCGCCACTCGCTCCGAGCTTTTATGCCCGCTCTCCTCGTTGTGCCAAACCGCAGCTTCCTGTTGGAGGACAACGACACAAACATGCGAGCCCTGGGATCCATCTAATCCCTGAGTCAGGGCTGCTGTCAGCTGTCCGGCAGATTGACGGGGGTCACGCTCGCTGCTCTCTGGGACGGACAGGTCGAGCTCTCTGCTGCACCGAGGTCAGCAGTCAGCGGGTCCCGCACGAAGCCACAGGAAGAGACCTCAGCGAGAGGTCCCGTCCGCTCTGCTGTCCGGGACGAGCTACAGGGCCATCTGGCTAAACCTCCGTCCCTGGAGTCCTGGTCCTCCATCCCTCCATCAGCTCTGCTCCATACTCACCAGCCTGCACAGGAGGCCAACTCATCTCAGATTTATGAGCCCCTCCTCTCCCGCCCTCCCCTCCCCTGAATTGGAACATCCCCCCGGCTGTGACACGGCCGGCGTGTTTGTCTGTTTGCTTCATCGTGCCAGGTTTCTCAATCAGTCCAAAGATCCTCAATGGTGCCTCGGAGGAAGGCTGCAGGGAGGATCTGCCTGCTGCTCGCGCTCTCTCCGCCACCTCATTATCATCCCTGCCCGCCACTGCAGCGTGATCATTCTCCACCCTGTACACAGAGGGCCTTCTTCTCCTTTCCTTTCCTTGAAGGTGGGATAATGACCCGGCAGATCAGATCAGCTATTAATCCCACTGCAGAAACTCTTTCATTCGTCCTCGCAGGCGCCCAAATTTTCGCGAGTGTCTTTAATCCAGACCGAGAACAGATGTTCGGATCAGCGCTGCCCAGGATCAAAGATGTGACACACGGGCCCGCTGGCGCCCGCTCACTAACCCGACAGGAAGTCTGAAGTGAAACGGAGGAACGAGCTGGCGTGCGGACCTGTCAGAAACTCCTCCTCCGTGAGAGGAGAACCTCTCCTGGGTTCTCCCTCTGACTCTGGAGAACGTCACAGTTCTCTGAAGAAAACCCAGTTTACCTGTGATGAGATCATGTGACCCGCTGGGGTGAGACAGCGTGATGAAGGTGACTGCTTCACTGTGTTTCTCTTTAGATTTCTCTTCAGCTCTGTAGCCAGGCTGACAAAAAGCTCTGTTGAGCCAACCATCCCTTTAATGTTAACTAGTAATGACTTCATGAACTTCTTCATTCATAAAATTTTTATCATTAGAGAAAAAATGACCAATAATCATCCCACAGATGTAATATTATCTACAGCTACTCTTAGTACCATTGATGTTAAGTTAGACTCTTTTTCTCCAATTGATCTTTCTGAGATAACTTCAATAATTACTTCCTCCAAACCATCAACGTGTCTTTTAGACCCCATTCCTACAAAACTGCTCAAAGAAGTCCTGCCATTAATTAATGCTTCGATCTTAAATATGATCAACCTATCTCTAATGATCGGCTATAGTGAAGCTTTAGTGAAGGTTACAAATGATCTTCTTATGGCCTCTGACAGTGGACTCATCTCTGTGCTTGTCCTGCTAGACCTCAGTGCAGCGTTCGATACTGTCGACTATAATATCCTATTAGAGCGATTAGAACATGCTGTAGGTATTACAGGTACTGTGCTGCAGTGGTTTGTATCATATCTATCTAATAGACTCCAGTTTGTACATGTAAATGGAGAGTCCATCCAGTGACGTTCTACCAGGACATGTCCTTCAATGCACATATTAAACAACTATGTCAGACTGCTTTCTTCCATTTGTGCAACATCTCTAAAATGAGAAATATCCTGTCTCAGAGTGACGCTGAAAAACTAGTTCATGCATTTATTACTTCCAGGCTGGACGACTGTAATTCATTATTATCAGGAAGTCCTAAAAACTCCCTGAAAAGCCTTCAGCTAATCCAAAATGCTGCAGCAAGAGTCCTGACAGGGACTAGAAAGAGAGAGCAGGTTTCTCCTGTTTTGGCTTCCTGTTAAATCCAGAATTCAAAATCCTGCTCCTCACATACAAGGTCTTAAATAATCAGGCCCCATCTTATCTTAATGACCTTATACACAGCAAATCCAGCATGTCCAAATTAACACTGTCGGATTTGATTTCAACACTATTAAAGTGTCTATATGGGTCCACACCAGAGAGTGTTAATTTAACTCTTTTTGGAGAGTTGGTACGTTAACTCTGATTTAGTGTTAAACACCAAATCTGTCTGGAGTTGATAATTTAACACTTGGTGTTAAGAGTTTATATATTAACTCTCAAAGAGTATTTTAGTTTAACTGTAACGCGCGGCGGACACTAAAGCGGTCGCACCAGAATGTCACGCTAAAAAGAAAGATTCTTTAAAATACAAGGGGGAGCAAGCGAGTCAGATACCACGGGCACAGAGAGGGAGCAGGTCTGATCAGAAACAGTTTATTACTGGGCCAGGGAGCACAAATAAAACACCCTTAAAATGTACATAATAAAATGTTTGCTCTCTACTAAAAACAATTCTAAAACCCGTAAAACTACCATTTTCTACATTCACTAAAACCCCCCCTGCTATAATTAGGCCACATGTTCATTATGGGTCCATCAGCAGGCCAGGAATTCCTCCTTTAGAGCATAGTCCATGCCAGCCTCGTCTTCAGCAGACAAGAAAGAGCCACCCATCTTCTTGTCCTTCCGCTGGCCCATCACTTCCCAGCCCGGCTTGTGTTCTGCACCTGAATCCATGATGCGACCACCGCCACAGCTCCCCTTGCGTCGGTGTCCTGTAAAATAACAAGTAGGGGCCAGAACAATGGTCCCAGAAGCGGCCCTGGCTCATGGCGACCCTCTCCCAATCCAGCTGCACCCAGTAAACAACAGTAGAGACCCTACTCACAAATGCAGGCAGAGGTAAACCTCTGCCCTGCTGCCAATCACAGCGTCGTCTCTTACTGTTGCCGTTCCATGAGGTCAGGACTTGGTCGCCGCATCACACTGGCCATCTCGCATTAACCTTCCAGTCTGGGGCCTCCCTCCTTCAGTGCTCAGCTAGCCTGTTTTTAAAAGGTCTTTACACAGCTGATAGGCCACCTCTGGACACACCCCTGCCTCAGCAGGTGGTCCCTATCAGCTAATTTGTCCCATGTGCAGCCAGTCCACAGTGGATAAAAACCATGTTACATAAAACACTAAAAACCATGCAATAGAAACAGAATAAAACCATGCAAATAAAACACTCATAAATAAACACTAAAAATCAGAATAAAAACAATATACAAGATAAATACAAATTTCCACTGTGTGACATCCCCCCATATTTTAACTGTGACAGTCCCTGTCACAACATTCAGGTGTTCTGTCCAGGAGGGTGGCTGGCCAACATTTGAACCTGCTGGATACTGTGGCTTTGCTATTACATTCTGTACCCATAACACATAAAACATCAGCAATAATCTGCTACCAATCAATCAGTTCTTTCGAATGCATCCTAGAAACGTTACAGCATAGGTGTGAGATGCAGTCCAGTTACCACCTCCAGGTAATCTGCATTTCTTCAATTTCGTGACCACATAGCATAGCTAACGTATGGGATTATCAGACTATTGGCTCCTCTCAGCTGGGCATTGCTGGGATCCTTCCAGGCATAACCTGGTCTTCGTGCTTCTCCTAAGCACTACTGCATAGCAGCAACCCACGATCCCACAGCCAGCAACTCTTGAAGCTCAACTCCTCTGATATCCCTGTGGTTGAACACTACTCATGACTCCTCACGTGGCAACAAAGTCTTTCCTGTGCACCCTTTGCTCACAACCCTCAGCGAGGGTAGCTGATTTAAATACTTGGCTTTGCATTCTATCATCTATATCTGTAGCCCAGGTACTGAACATTGCTCCCAAACTTGTATCCTGTCGACAACGCCAAATGTAACGCGCGGTGGACACTAAAGCGGTCGCGCCAGAATGTCACGCTAAAAAGAAAGATTCTTTAAAATACAAGGGGGAGCAAGCGAGTCAGATACCACGGGCACAGAGAGGGAGCAGGTCTGATCAGAAACAGTTTATTACTAGGCCAGGGAGCACAAATAAAACACCCTTAAAATGTACATAATAAAATGTTTGCTCTCTACTAAAAACAATTCTAAAACCCGTAAAACTACCATTTTCTACATTCACTAAAACCCCCCCTGCTATAATTAGGCCACATGTTCATTATGGGTCCATCAGCAGGCCAGGAATTCCTCCTTTAGAGCAGAGTCCACGCCAGCCCCGTCTTCAGCAGACAAGAAAGAGCCACCCATCTTCTTGTCCTTCCGCTGGCCCATCACTTCCCAGCCCGGCTTGCGTTCTGCACCCGAATCCATGATGCGACCACCGCCACAGCTCCCCTTGCGTCGGTGTCCTGTAAAATAACAAATAGGGGCCAGAACAATGGTCCCAGAAGCGGCCCTGGCTCATGGCCATGGTGACCCTCTCCCAATCCAGCTGCACCCAGTAAACAACAGTAGAGACCCTACTCACAAATGCAGGCAGAGGTTTACCTGAGGTTTATCAGAGGCTGCCAGGGGATTCCCATGATGCATTGAGTGTTTCCTTTCCAGTCACCTTTCTCACTCACTATGTGTTAACAGACCTCTCTGCATTGAATCATATCTGTTATTAACCTCTGTCTCTCTTCCACAGCATGTCTTTATCCTGTCTTCCTTCTCTCACCCCAACCAATCACAGCAGATGGCCCCGCCCCTCCCTGAGCCTGGTTCTGCTGGAGGTTTCTTCCTGTTAAAAGGGAGTTTTTCTAACTGCTTTCATTCTGAGCTGTTGCCCATAACTGTTTTTGCATGATTGTTATCAGCTCCTCCTAGCGATCTTTGGATTTGATCTTGTGGATTGGACTCACTAGATTGTGAGTTGTTTGACATGTATACCAGTTGCTTTGTTTGCTTCTCTGCTGTTTTTAATAAGTGCTCACAGGTCTGTTAACAACTTATTCATCCTCCGTCACCCCGAGTCAGGCAGAGGAAACGATGTCCTCTCTGCTCTAACACTGACCTCAGTAACAGCTCTGAGTCTTACCTGAACTCACCTGTTTGAAGCAGGACGTGTGCGGCTCCATCATGTAGCATCGCGCTCCATCAGCGGTGTCCCAGCTCGGAGAGCGTCGCCTCAGACTGAGTCTGAGGACACGGTGGCACGTGGAGCTCGGTCTTCAGCTTGCCTCTGTGCTCGGTGTGTAGCACTCCAGGGTGTGGATGCAGACACACTCGCCTCAGAGAGTGGAAACTGTTCCCTCCCACAGTCCTCCTATGTTTCGTGAAACTGTGACGTTAGCAGGTCAGGAGTGAAGGTGAACTCATCACAGGTGCACTTCCTGTGAGAGCAGGAAGCGCAGACCCCTCCTCCCTGACAGGAAGTCAGAGATCGGGGTCTGATGATGTTTGCAGAGGCAGTGAATCCAGAGCAGTGACCTCACACTTCAATCCTGAGCTTCACTAAGTAAAACCATCATCATTACCGGCCAATCAGAGCAGGGCAGGAAGTGCGTGTCCTGGGAGGACGGGGGAGCATTAGTCATGTCGCCACTGACAGCAGTGATTTATGCTCTGTGATGACAGCGGGCTATTAGCGCTCCCCAAACACAGAAACACAAACACGCCGCCGCTGCTGATGGAGAACACGCCCGGCGCTGCACAGTAACATCACAGCCAGGCGTCCACATACTTGTGGTCAGGTGACCTGAGCTGCACGGTCTTCCTGTTTGTTTCCGTGGTAATGGATCCTATTACAACCCCCACCCCCACCAGTCAAGCATTATCATGAGGTAAACAAACTGCCAGTGGAGATTCAGACGTTAGACGGATCCTGGCTGGGGAGTCCGGCCTTCATTAAACATCATCAAACATCAAAACACGGCTCGCTAACGAGGACGCCGTTTTAAAGACTGAAAGGAAACAAGCGCGCGCAGACCTCCAACTCACACACAGCAGGAGAGGAGCAGGTGGAGACATCTCAGCTACAGGTATACCTGCAACTACTGAGCTGAACTATCATCAGCAGCTCACAGAGTAACGAGGAAAGAAATCAGATTACTTGATTACTCTGACACCAAACATCTGGCTCTCCAGCTCAGACTGGAGCTGATCACAGATCAGTTTAACCTGACAGGTGGGCAGCAGCTTTCTCCAGCTGCTAATCAGCTGACAGGTCACTTCCTGCTGGCTCCTGAACACACCTGTGCAACACGTTTCACCTGTTTTACACACAAGCTGAACTGATGTCTGTCACAGATCCATCTACCTGCTGCTCTGTGATTGGCCTGCACACCACACCTGTAAACACCACACACAGATCACAGGAACCCGTGCTGATGATTTTCACTGAGAGGAAACAGCTGACACGGTGAGGGTGGAGCGACGCTGAAGTCACAGGTGTGTGCGATCTGTGAGGCAGACAGGTGTGTCCACGTCCCTGTGATACCCACCACACACGAATCATAGTTGTCATCATCATCATCTCCATCTAGCTGCAGCTATAACCACAGTAAATGTGCACCATCAGAAGGCTGTGGCGAGGGCGAGCAGCTTCAAACAAACGCTCCTCTGCCAGGAAGCTGTATTATGTTCATTAACCTCCCACTCTGTTAGTAAACGCTCTCATCCTCCTCTGATGTTGGGGCGGCAGGCAGGTCGCTCTAATTATCCCCCTGCAGCGCCGCGCTCCTCTGCTAATTATCTAAAGTGATGTGATGAAGTGGATGTAATCACCTGCAGAGCTGCCGGCTCTCTGACCCACATCCCCGCCTCTAAATATTCATTATCGAATTACAGGCGGCACCTCGGGACCGTTAATCTTCTGCCAACGCTCGGCCGTAAACTCCGCCCTCACAGACGTTTACGGCCGAGCGGCTCGAGTGCAGCCAACACACATCTGCACCAGAACCAGAACCAGCCCTGAATGCTGCTCTACCACACAGCTCACAGCCTCAGCCTCATGTTACAAAAGGCCCTACAGTCTTTTCCTGAAGCTGGTGTAAGAGTCCAAACCTCTGTGTGACAAACACGACTCTTCAGTGACCACTCTGTGCTTACAGCCCACACCTGTGTCTGACACAGAGGACCCAGCACCGACACCTGAGGGACTCCACCCTGAGGCCAGTCTGTGATGGAGCGCACGTTTCTGAAACTCTCTCTCACACACAGAGTGTAAATAAAAAACAGATGCAGGTGTGACACTGATGACACGAATATCAACATTGTGTGTCTCTGTGTGTCACGTTTGTAAAGTAAAAGCATACTGTATTTTCCTCGCTATAAGGTGCACTTAAAATCCATTTCTCAAAAATCATCAGTGCTCCTTATGTATGAATTCTGCTTGTGCTTACTGACCTCGATCCGTAAGCACAAGCACGGCGCTCAAAAATGTTTTAGTGCGACTTTGGTAAGCTACGAAGCCGCACCTCTTGATGGATTGTTGGAGCATTACAGCTACCGTAGTCAGGAGCCTCACGGAGTAATCTGGGTCCTAAAGTTCAGGTCTCAAAGTCAAACGAACACTGCAGCATCACTGAGAGTTACAAACTGTCTAAATTCTTTCGTCTTTAATAAAATGATCAGTGTTGCTGCTTTACCAGGTGTAACTATGAAGTTTAACATCCAGGCATCCATGAAAACAGGATTTATCACATTTACCGGAGTTAGAAGTTAGCAGGAAGCTAGCAGGAAGTTAACTCGCTAGTTAGCTAAGCATGATATAGCATGTTCTGACTGAGAGATTTATGAAAAATTCAAACGTACAGCTCTGCTATCACTTCCAACATAAATGAAGACAGAAAACTAAACAGCAGTGACGTTTGTAGGGTTACTGAAGTTGGGCTAGCTGCTATATAATGATGTGCTACGTGACCGCTAGCTACACAGCTATGTTAGCATAACATAAACAGTGAAGCTGGAGGATGAAGCTAACTTCTTTCCACTCGATAAAAGTTAACGTGAGGGTTCCTGATGGTTAGAGACAAATGCAATCGCATGGCAGGATGCTGTAAACGGACCAAACTTCAGTCAGGAGAACAACTGAGATAATCCATCCACAATACGAGGTTAGTCATTAATATACTGCAACAACATGGGAATAGAACAGCTGCAGAGAATTCAACATTAATCAATCAATGGTACAGAAGTGGAGGAAGCAAGAAGAATGAGCTGAGTAAAGTTTGATTTATCTGACTGTTTTGTTTCGCTTAATGCTCCTTGTAATTAGACAAATATGGTAGTTTAGACAGCACCTTTCACAGACAGAGGTCATCATGACACTATCATAAATGCATCAGGTCTGCTCTACTTAAAAGCTTTTTGTAGCTGCTTTCTGAAGGTTAATGTTAAAATGGGACTTAGATCAATGACTTTAAAACGAGTTAAATGAGCTCCTCTGTTTGAGCGAGTCAGCAGTGTCGCTGTGACAACCTGTCAAGCCTTTATAGTTTGGACAGGTCCTGAGACTATCATCTCAGTTCACTCGCTGACACCTCTGATCTTCTGATCTAAGTTCTGAAAAGCAGGTTCCTAATGTCTGTTTTAAGTTTCGCTCCAGGGAAAGAGCTTTATCAAAAATAACACCTATGTTTCTATGAGACACCTCGACCAGCTATGTAAAAAAGAAAAAAAAGGTTATCTTATCTTAATTGTCCTGTTCAGTGCTGTCTGGGTTTAAGTAGCTGTTGTTCAACCATTCTAGAAAAATATTGTCATCTGACATTTTTCACCATGCCATAGTTTTCTTCCATAGAAGTTTAACATACACTCACGTGTTTTCCTGTTTTAATCGGTGCCACGTGATCCATAATGGATGAGCCGTGGATAAGAGTGTTTACATCAGAGAACTGTCAGCATGACAGAGCAGCGGCGCTCTCAGTCATTATGAGTGTTTGTTTAGAGCTAAAGTCAGAATTATGGTCACTTAACCGTACGTCCTCATCAAACGCGTTGCTAATGCTGAGGCCCAAAGAAAAGACGAGGTTCAAGGTGTGGCCTTATAGATGGGTCGGTCCAGAAACTGAATCAGATACAGGTAAGAGTTCAGCTGCCGGGTTTGATTTCATCATCAATATATCAATATAAAATATATATAAAATATAAGATCAGTATAAAATCAGAATCAGAACTAAGAAGACAGCAGCAGGGCCAGGAGGGCAATAACTTCAAAGAAGAGCAGTTTTCAGTTTGCATACCTCTGCACGTGTAACTGTCCTTAAACACAGCAGGCAGTCCACGGGCACCTAAACGGGGGCGCCCACACGGGAGCAGCCAACAGGGCACGGCTCGTTTAGGTGGATAACCTCGCCAAACAGAAAATCCAAGGATTTGTTGGAGATGGGCTAAATGCTGGCAGCACAGGCTTCACATCAGCTGGTGGCAGTGAGACTGACAGCAAACACCTTGTCCGGTCTCCAGCTGCGCCACGGTGATGCAAGCTGCAAGGACACAGCGGTAAGGCCGCAATCGACATAGTCCAGAGCATCCGGCAAGAAAAACCCAGGCTGCAGCGGCCGTGAGTACGGGTTTCCAACCACAACCTGACAGTAAAAACTGGGGACGCCTCCAGTCCAGTCGGGGAATCTCCGACCTGGAGGCTCGTCTAATCTGCACCTGGATGCCGGCCCTACGGCCTCGTTCTCTCAATTTCTTCTTCACATGTCCCGAAGGACGTTTCATGAGTGATATGAAGAATTCAGGTGAGGAAGAGGAGCACACATGTTCTTATAGCCCAGTCATCATGGAGGTGCTCCATGATGCTGCATCACATACTGGTTTAGGGAAGAGTGGTCATAAATCACAGCAGCACAGACACATTTATTAAATATTGGGGTTGATGTCGCAGGCACCGTCTTACCTTTTATTATTACGATTTATACTGATACTGGTTTTATTGCTGGTTTATATACTGGTTTATACTGGCTGCCTGCAGTCACGCTGGTCCCTCTCATGAGTAGTGTGGGAGCTGAGACTGAAACTCTTGCTCAGTAGTTGTTTGCGACTGCTGATCCTTCAGACGAGCTGCTGAAGAGAAGCAGCAGGACTGAGAGTGGAGGAGACCAGCTCCTCCTGTGATGGTTGAGGGCTGGATGCTCTGTCAGGAACAATAGAGGACAGTAGAACTGAGTCTGGCTGAATTAACGGAGGCTAATTACTATGCTAATGTTTACCTGGCAGCGGCGGCGCGGAGCCCGGGGCCGCACTGAGCGCCGGGTGTTTGTGACAAAGCGGCTCAGATCAATCTGAATTAATAGATCTGAGACCAGAGAAACCCCCGACCAACACCACACAACACTGAGCTGGAAATGTGCCACCTCCACCTGCTGAGACAAAGCGCACGGCATCATGGGAAATACATGCTCTGGCACACAGAGGAGCCCGATGGTAGGCTGCATGCACCTGAGTCACAGAAGCTCTTCAAACATGTCACAGAGACAGAAACACACAGGTGCAGTTACCTGTCTCCCCTGATGGAGGCAGTGCTGGTAAAGACAGGAAGGTGATGCAGCTGCAGCTCAGCAGGTGAAGATGAACATGATAATGATGATGATGATATGGAGGCGGGGAGGGGGGGGGGGGTGCGGGTTCATCCCTCCTCCATCTAAACTCTCAGGTCTGTTTCTGATAAAACCCTGTTAGCAGACTGAAGGTGGAGGGCCTGGCTCTGAGACTGTGTGTATACATGACGCTGTTTCTTCACGTCAGCGACGAAACACTCTGTGAGGGTTGGACATCACCATGATTTAAGTCACATGACCTACTGTGCAGGGCACTCAGGTGTGAGTGTTGCTCTGATCATATGTGTGTAGCTGCTGCCTGTGGAGGCCTCTGGCATGTTAATGAGGCGCCACTGCGAGGAGGACAATAAGCTTCCTGTGTGAGGAGCAGGGCGAGGAGGAGGAGGAGGTCACCACTGTGAAACGATCTCAAACACGCGGCTGACGTCACGTTTACGGTGGCAGATGTGCAGACAAGGCGAGCTGATGCTGCTGTTTTTAGATCCACCATCCATCTGTAACGTGGAAGTCTGGACCACAAGACTGATGGTTGCACTTTAAAACTAAAACGAGCCCACTGAGCTACCTGCAGTCAGCTGAGACTGAAGGAGTCACCTGATAATGATGAAACGTTCCTCCCACTGAAACGTCCAGATGAACAGAATCAACCTGGGATGACCTTCTTAGGTTTGTGTTTGCGATGAACCGGTTTGTTTCTGAGTGTGTGGCTGGGTCTGAAGTACACTGGTGCTTGGAGAAGACTCTCCTGAGCTCCTCTGATAAACCTGCTACGTCAGGGATGGTGTTGTTGTTCCTTTTGTCCTTCTGAATCTCCCTCGTTGCTGTCTGACCTTCTTTTCTGCGCATCTTTGCTGATTTGATGGTAACCACATTTTCTTTACACACGTGTGTTGCTTTTCTTCCCCTTCTGGCTTAGATTTTTTATTTTCTAACATCACTATAACCACCACCATCATCATCCCCACCTTCATCCTCACCTGCTGCAGACTCCTGAGTGGAGGTTAAAGGTGGTGCTGTCCTGAGATCAGCTGTGCAGCGTGTGATAATCTGAGTTTAGGTTTTCTTCCACGTGAAGCTGTTTCACTGAAGCAGACGTGTTAGTGAGTGGTAACCAGCAGGAGGAGGAAATGACCTCACTGAGGGTGGACCACAGGCACAGACTGACGTGGTATTGAACCCAGCGCTGCGTCTGTCAAGCAACCTGAACAGATCTGAGGTCAGCAGGCTCGCTGATCTCCTCCTGCAGCCAGAGGAGATCAAAGATGGCCTCTTCTTGTTTATACAGGGAAGAATAGCAGGAGGAGGAGTAAGGGGGGGTTACACCAGAAGCATAAATGACTGGGAGCATGGCACCTCTTCATATAAATACCCCCATTTGCCTCCCGAGCGTGGGGCTGATAAGCGTGGGGAGCAGAGGGAGGAGAATCCCCCTCCTGCAGGAATTCAAAGCAGCTCCGGCGCCCGGATTTAATTTGCATTCGGGGGAACGATAGCGCGGCGCAAGGCGGTGGTTGGAACGCACTCAGTGAGTCAGCGTGCCCGGCAGCTCTGCCAGAGAGGACAGTCTGGGGGCCACCTGCCCCTCGCTTTAATCCACAAGTATTTGATTTGGAGCGTCAGGAGCGCGCCGCCTTTGATGTGCATTTGTCCCGTGGACACAACATTAAAGACTCTCCTTCAAGCTGGGGCAAATTCAAATACCGTTACCTTCTTCTAAGGATTGCAAATGTGCTTAAATATGCCCTTTAATGGTGTATTTCGCTCCAACCGTGAGCTCAATAAATTAGTTCCCCGTGTGAGGAGAGGCCTCGGCGCTCGGCGGCTGCGATTGGCCACTGAGGAGCGCGGCTTCATTCCTCTGTTGTTCTCTAAGGTTAAAGTGACGGAGAAGGGAGAGGCGCCGCGCTCAGAGTCCAGCATCAGTAAACAATCAGGGTCACGTGACCTCCAGCCACGCCACGGCCGCTTAATTGAGTCTTTGATTTGCTGACTGTTTGCTCAGCGTTCACCGATTCTCACTGAGGCGGCGTCTTCACACCAGCTGTTAGCGGAGCCATGACACTGACGGTGTGGAAGTGACATCACTCTGCCAGCCCTGTGACGATAAGGAGGCGGTTAATATTCATGCTGACCACTCTGCTCTTGTCCAGCTCCAGACTGGACTCTGCATGAGTCACAGTTCAAAATAATCCCTCTTTGTCTTAACCACATCGTTGGTCAGAAACAATGTGACAATATCAGGAATAGATGTGTGTTTATGCACGTTTTCATGTGCTGATGAGGAAGAGGTGGAGATTACCAGCTGGTCATATAGCTCAAGCTCACCTTTAACTGACACGTTTCAGCACTTTGTGCTTGTGTTTCGATGTTCATCCGATTTTGTCGGGGATCTGGAACAGTCTGACGGAGCTGCGCTGGGGCACGGAGGGTTAATGAGGACTGTTTCCTGTTCTTCAGTTTGTCGCTGTGTGTCAGGCTGTTGCTCTTGTGCTAACTGCCTGATGATAAAACCATGTTCAGTGTGTGTGTGTGCACAGCCACTCGTGTCCGTCCCTCTGGTCTCTGATGATGTTGATGTGAGCGTGGTGTCTCTGAGCTGAAGGTGGCGGGACGCTCACAGGGATTAGCATAATTGGAGTCTGATTTACGCTGACACGATGCTAATTAGCATGATCTCGTGTCGCGCCGATAAATAATTGAAACGAACCGTTTTTGGCCTTTATCGCAGAAACACGTGAAGGGCCCAAAAACCTCACAGCGCATCACTGGAGCGTGTGCGCTGCGTTGCCTGGTGTTCAGGGTCACGTCAGCTGCTGGTGGTTTTCTTCTTCCTGTGTTTATACGTCAATGATGCTCCATCATTAGTTTGTGTGACACTGACAGCAGAGCTTTGATAGGCAGCTGAGGGATTGTGTAGACGTACAACATTCAGTAAACAGGTGTTTGCAGTCAAATGTAGTGATAATAAGAGAATACACGACCTTCAACACAACTAAAACTCATCTCAAATGATGGCTGACATCACCAGTTTCATATGATGTGTTATCTTTATGGTTCTGTTTTGCATTTTATTGTATTATAACATTTAGTGTTGGGACTACAGAGGAAAAGTAGCCTTTTGGCATATTTACACTGGTATGTGTTCATTAATGTGCATCGTCCCTTTAAATAAATTCAAAATCTAAAGCTGTCAGTTTCTGTTCACATGTGCAGAGAAAGGAGGAGGCGGAGCAGGAGGACCAGTGGAAGACTTCAGAGCAGGTCCATGCAGAAGGTTGGAGTGACAGAGGCCGTCTCATAATTACAGTGTAAACCTGAGGCTGTGGTCACACACCAACACATCCCTGTCCTAACAAGGACACACGTATGATCTGTGAGTCACGTATGAACAGAACAAAGATGAAACCATCGGCAGCGCTCTCTTACACAGCAAAGGCACGACTTCTATGGTTCCACGTGTTCACTCAGGACAATGAAAGTGCTGAAGTTCGGTTTGTGTTGAAGCTGTTGGAGACTGAGCTCACAGTTTCTGCTGCTGCTTGTAAATGAAGGAGACCATCACTGATCACAGCAAACCATCATTGATGAGGTGGCAGAAGGTGAGCCTCTGTGGAGCTGAGCCATGACATGTCTGCAGGTCGCTCTGAGCTGGATCATGTGATATCACCTTGTGGCCATCTGATGTGACCATGTGACCCTGGAGCAGCAGGAGAGCAGCACAGCTGTGAGTGTAACGTCAGCGCTGTTCACTTTGGATTCATCTTTAAATCCTCTTAAATCTTAAAGGAAGCAGCAGCTGCAGATTCATGCTGCAGGATGATTAAACTGCAGCGCTGCTTCTTTCCTGCCGCCACCACACACATGGCGGCGAGCCTCCGCCCTAATCGCTCCAACAACAGATCGCACTTCCTGCACTCCAAGATGTATTAAAGATTAGGAGACTCTGCTCCTTTATTCAGCTCCTAATCAAACCGGAGATGAGCTCCTGCATCGCATCGAGGCCACAGGTCACATGACCTCATCTCGTCAGGGACAAAGGTGCTGCTCAACACGCCAACAACACACCAACAACACGCTAACAACACGCCACAGACTGTCAGTGCAACATGAGCTCAGGCTTCTCATGGCGACCTCTGAATGAATCGACGCTGAAGGTCGAAGTGTGCAGCGGGGTCACCAACGCCCACCAGTGCACTCTGACACAGAACCAATCACAGCTGAACGCTTGCAGGCGTCACAGTTAGAACAAGCTCCTCGAGCTCTGGCAGATCAAACATGGAGGACTGCAGGGAACGATGGAGCTGTTCTGAGAGTAGAGACAAACGTTCTGTAGCTGATTCTCCGAACTGTGAAAAAATACATTCAAAGGGAAGAAAGAGAGACAGAAATGTCCGTAAACCAGCACGAAGGCAGCGAGAGGCAGTGCAGAGCGATGGTCCCTGCTCCGAATCGGAGCCTCTGCTTCAGAGAATGAAAAAGGATAAGAAAGAAACGAGGTTCCTTCGAGGAGTCTTATTTAAAGTGATGAATATTTAACGCGGCGAGCAGCTACAGACCCGTCTCTGCGTCTGCAACATTCATGACGTTTGCTCATAAAAGAACAACACAGCCCTTTAACGAGTTCTTTATCTCCAATTATCAGCAGAATAACAAACGTGTCACAGCGAAGGGTCAGCCATCACAGAGCCAATCATGCGAGGCCTCGTTGTGTCCAGCTGAGAACAGATGTGCTGAAGTCACCGAGATGGAGTGAAAGGCTTCGTCTGTGGAAACATCGCAGAACCAACAGCTGCTTCATTTGTGTGACCTTTGAGATTCTGAAGTCACATGAAGTTGTAGGCGTGACCCTGGGTGATGAAACATCAGCCTCAGAGACAGAGTGTTCACACTCAGAGTGAGTGATGCAAAGGAAGTGGAATCCGGGAGAGCGGCGAGAGAACGACGACGAGTGACACTGAAAGGACCTGA
The DNA here is from genome assembly GCF_057382275.1 of Copadichromis virginalis. Lineage (NCBI taxonomy): Eukaryota > Metazoa > Chordata > Actinopteri > Cichliformes > Cichlidae > Copadichromis > Copadichromis virginalis. The sequence goes on from NC_140633.1 coordinate 41,214,478, forward strand.
CAGTCAGTTTCTGCTTCGATGCAGAAGCAGGAAAAACATGAACTTCCTGTGGCTTCACTGATTGGTCCATAGTCTTAATTAAACATGACCTTCATCATGGAGTAGTTCAGACCAATGACATGACTCAATTTCTGACCTTTAACCCCGGAGCGCTGTCTCAGGGACGTCCACAGCACACACACTTCATTCTTTTACAAAATAAGAGACAAAATAAGTGTGAAACAGATGTTTGGGAGACCTCCAGAATAAAAGGCGTGTAATCTGGGTGTAAATCCTCCACGTTGAGCTCTCACTGTTTCCCTCAAGAACCAAATTAAAGTCACTTCAGTCTGTAAGCAGCTTTGAAGAGTGAATCACAAAATACCTTTTCTGTGCTGCGGACCGAAGATCAGCTGCTAAAGCCGGAGATTAACGTCCTGCCGGAGCCTCGGCGGATTTCATCTCATCTGGATGGAACAAAGGTAACGACGGGTCGGCCGAGTGCCGGGCACCGAGGTCAGCACGGACAGCTTCATCGCAGATCAGCTCACAGGAAACCAGAACCTGGTCTGATCCAGAACGACGTCCACAGCAGCCCACTTCAGTAACACAGCTGGAACATCTGCAGGCCTGTCTGAAGACCTCAGCAGCACCATGACAGAGGCTTCCATGTGTCAGCTGTGAGCTCCAGCAACACCTCAAAGTACGCGCCATAATCACCATGAATACCAGCCCTCACATGACCCCCTCACAACCTCCGGACCCTCAGCTGGACCCTCAGAACCAGGCCTCATGAAACACTTAGTTCCAGACCCCGTCTTTGTTTCCTCTGCTGAGGCTGAGGGCCAAACGTCGCTCTGCTCTTTTCATCTGACTGAGATGCTCGCTCAGATTCAGACCGGCATGAAAAATTCATTCTTACTCAAAGCTCTCTTCATTATTTCAGCCTCAGTTCTACGAGCTTCCAGGAAGACTTGGACGGAGGGTCTGTGCGCACTCCATCACAGGCTCCATCTGTGCGTCGCCTCGTTTTAACGATGCAGACCTCAGAGTCAGTGCGAGCTGATAGCAGCAGCACTGCAGACATGAAGATCAGCTGCATCGAGCGGCTTCCTGTCACCTTTGCACTCGTCGCCTCTGCTGGAACATTTTTCTGCTCGCTAACCTGAGAGTGTGAGGTCAGGCAGTGGTGCTGAGTGTCCCGTTTCTCTTGGTGCCCACAGCCCCGAGGCCCTCAGGTATCACAGTGAAAGGCGAGAGCGAGCGAGAGCGGTGATATCCGAGCACCACAGGAAGTCAGCATTGTTTGTGGAGCGTGGCGAGAAGCAGGGAGGAAGGACGGCAGCTGAGTAAACACGTTCGTCCTCTCACTGCCATAACCAACCATTAGATCTGATGTCAGCGATGATCAGACACACAGACTGTGAGGAACCTTGGAGTCATTTTTGACCAGGACATGTCCTTCGACGCACATATTAAACAAATATGTAAGACTGCTTTCTTCCATTTGTGCAACATCTCTAAAGTTAGAAATATCCTGTCTCAGAGTGACGCTGAAAAACTAGTTCATGCATTTATTACTTCCAGGCTGGACGACTGTAATTCATTATTATCAGAAAGTCCTAAAAACTCCCTGAAAAGCCTTCAGCTGATCCAAAATGCTGCAGCAAGAGTCCTGACAGGGACTAGAAAGAGAGAGCAGATTTCTCCTGTTTTGGCTTCCTGTTAAATCCAGAATTCAAAATCCTGCTCCTCACATACAAGGTCTTAAATAATCAGGCCCCATCTGATCTTAATGACCTTGTAGTACCATATCACCCTATTAGAGCGCTTCGCTCTCGCTCTGCAGGCCTACTTGTTGTTCCTAGAGTATTTAAAAGTAGAATGGGAGGCAGAGCCTTCAGTTTTCAGGCCCCTCTTCTGTGGAACCAGCTTCCAGTGTGGATTCAGAGGCTAAAAACCTCTGCTTCCTCAGACTGGACTGATCATGGTGCCTGCATCATGTTGTCTCAGAGTTTCTAATGACTCAATCAGCTGGTTTCAGCTGCACCAATCAGAGAGCAGCGCTATGAGTCCAAGAACACAGACACCGATCAGGAAATGTCAACCATCAGCAGTGTGTTGATGGTCGAGCTCCTCAGCTGGATGTTCGACGTGTGGCCTCAGTCTGTGTCAGACTGGAGCACAGGGAGCAGATCAACAGGAAGTCAGATGGTTTCAGCAGGACAGTGAGAGCCAGCTGTCACATCCTCAGAGAGACACGAAGCTCCACAGAGCTGAGGGAGCTTCAGGTTCCTGTTACAGTCACACAGCATCATCTGCAGCTGTCAGCTCTCTGAGTGGCAGATTCAGCATGAAACACTCGTTTTTTAAATCTGTGTCCGACCGAAGAAGCTCCTGACAGAGGACGCTGCGCTCAGAGCACCGCTGAGCGTGGGAAAATTAAACCTTTGTGTGTTTAATCACAGTGCAATCTGCCCGGGCTGCGTGGCAGATTAATCAGCTGGACAGCGAATTAGCAGCGAGCTCTCGTGCTAATTTCATGGGTAATCTGGGTGTTGATGGACGGAGCTGTCAGCGCTCAGAATGACTCTGCTGTCGAGTGTCCGTGCTCCGTGGATTATTCAAGATTATCTTGTAATTCCTCTTTAATCTGCAGCTTGAAGATTGCAGAGTCGCACTCGGCGATAAAGCGAGTAGCGTCTGATGAGATGAAATCCCCACAAACTTTCCGATCAACACGTCCACATGTGGCGCTTTCAAACAGCAGCTTATCGGACCGCTGCCTCCACGCCACCGTCCGGCCTCACGCTTCCAGTCTCCGCATCACAACACTACAGTACCCATGAGCCTCTGCTGCCGGCACCGCTGTTTCATTGTTCCTCAGGAAGTCGCTGTCAGCTGATTCCAGACCAGCTCCCGCTGGGCTTCAGGAATGATCAAAGAAAGCCGATGTTCCTGAAGCGGTAAGTGGTTCTAGCAGAAGCCACTCGCAATGGAAACGATCATTTCTGCTGGTTTTATTCACAGACAATTCTCGTGTCTGCAGCAGGAAGTGAGATTTATTTTGAAAAACAGTCAAACTAATCAGAGTAAAAGCCCCACCGAGCTGTTCAGACGTTAACGGGCGAACAGATGAAGGTTACGCACGCGCGTCGCTGCTGTGGAGTCTCCTGTAAACACAAACAAACACACACACACACACACACACACACACACACACACACACCTCTCACTGTGTCGCAGTCTGTGTTCGGTAAGAAGAGTCACCTGCTTCACCCGTGACTTCACTTCCTCCACAGCATGATGGGACATGAACCAGCACACTGCCTCATCTTCCTCTGAGGTTCAAGCGGTGTTTGCTCATGGGAACTCCAAACAGGCTGTTTTAAAACTGCCCAATCAGAGGACAGAAGAACCTTAGAGCCAAGGCTCCTTAAAGGTGCTTCATACTGTAGAGAGCTCCGGTAATTCAGAGAAACTCGACACTCAGACCTCCCGTGGATGAGTCACAGTGACAGTGGGAGGGAAGACACCCTTCGAACAGGAAGAAACCGACAGCCAATCCAGGCTCAGGGAGGGGCGGCCCTCTGAGAGAGCACACCTGCATGAAGGTGAATACAGCAGACCCTCGGGGTCAGACAAAGGGACGAAGAGGTCATGTGACAGCAGACAGAAGCTGAAACTGAAGCGTTCACATAGCACCCCGCCTCCCCCGCCATCCCCCCGAATCCTTCAGGACTCAGTGATCCTGATCCAATTAGTGGGAGCCCTGCAGCCAGGAGGGGCATCACGGTCCAGCCCCCCACCCCCGCTCAGTAAAATCAGCTGCTAATTAATGCACGCTGGCATCTTCACGCAGCTGTCGGGCTGTGCGGGGACGACAGTGATCCAGATCACATCAGCCCTGCGGCTGGCACTGAGCGCGCTCAGTCCCGCTCCTCCTCACACACACCCGAGGCCTCATTTATCGACCGCTCAGCTGTGCACGCCAAAGCTCCCACACTCACAGGGACTCTTCATCATCACTGTTGCATTAAACATGTCAGGAGCTGGAGTTTACCTGTGTCCGTCAGCTGATCGAGGTTACTTCCTGTCTCAGGTGCGAGGCTGACGCAGGAAGTGGTGACAGGTTGTTAATGAGCCTGATAACAACCACAGACTGTACATAAAAGATGGATGAGGTGAGCCGTCAGCTGTTGTGTGAACGTCTGATTGTTCCTTCACCTGTCGACACATTAGAGTCTGTTTCTACTGACAGTGGAAAACGCCAGTCACATGATTCACAGCAGAGGTTTTCAGCGGCTGACCAGAACCAGGCCGGCAGCGACACCGCGTTTACCACAGCTCAGCAATCAAACCTGTGACCTCTGACCTCACAGATGAGGGCCGAAGCTCAGCGATCTGAGGAGCCTCGCTCTGACCTCTCGTGTTCAGTCTGGGTCTGTGACCCCGGTCTGGACACCGTTCAGAGGTCGGCTCCTGCGTGTTCAAACCCCGCCCTTGTCGTCAGACACAGCAGCATGGCGTCCTGATGTGATCGGTGCTGATGGTGTCAGAGCAGATGAGCGTCAGGACGCGGCTCTGTAATAAGCTGCGGGAATATTCATGACACGCTCGCTCTGCCCGCGGAACTGATGACATATGGCATGCCAACATGCCGAACATCGCCCACCATCAACCATTAGTGGGCGAGTCCTCGAAGGTGACGGCGCCATGCCGACCTCGTTAGAGACACGACAGCCAGAACAGAGTCACTACGTACATTTACACCACAGAAGAAGAGCGTCAGTCCTGAGGCGTTCACTGTCTGCTTTCACATCAGGTTTTTACACTTCCTCCGGCGTGATTAGTTCGCGATCACCAGATCGTCTCAGGTGAAGGTTCACGAGTCAAAACTCAGCCCACCGCCATCGATGTCACGGCCATGTTTCAGGCTTTAAAAGCAAAGATGTGTTTTCACGCCGTTTCTCATCCTGTTCCAGGGCGGGAGCCTCGTCTGGGGTCTGTTCAGGTTGTTTCTGCGGTTCAGAATAAACCCGACTTAAATTTTCTTTAAACCTTTGACGCTCCGCCCCTCAAGGAATTTCCAGGACCAACACCTGGGCCAGGTTTGGGTGTTGATCACATGACCAGAACAGTTTTTACAAGACAATGTTTGGCAGTGATGATGGTGTCATCCAATCAGGAAGCAGTGGCCTCCGCGGCTCTCAAACAGCATGTGTCACATGAGCACAGCGCCTCACTCACGTACGGCGGCTGGTTTTTGGTTTTACTGAATTTAAAAGTGAAGCGTCTCTGCCACCGATCAATCGGATCAATAACGGCGGTTCTGCTAGAGGCTGCGTGACGGTTCAGAAATGACTTCAAATAAATAAACGTTTGTTTTTCTTATTTGTCTCAGTGTTTTGGCATAAATGGGCTTCCATACCTGAATAACAACACAACGTGTGATCGTGTTAATTCTGATTTTATGTCATGTTTATCAATAACAAACGAGTCCATTTCAAACATATCAGAAAAGTTTTACAGCATCTTCAGCAGAACCACAAACAAACTTCAGAATCCTGGACCAGGTCCAGGATCAGGACTAGGACCCAGAGTTAAACCAGGATCAAGACCAGGACCTGGTCCAGTCTGATCAGTCCTGTGGAGGAAGAATTGGCCTCTTTGTGGGTCCAGCACAGAACTCCTCCAAGAACCCAGTCTGAGGAGACCAGAACGAGTCCAGACTCGTGGGCTCAGAGTTGGCTCTCATGCTGAGCTCAGTGGCGCCGCAGGTCAGACGCGATGGCGGCAGCGGTGTGTTCAGGGACACGGGGCTGACAACAAATCCTGGAAACGCGGCTTCAGGGCGGCCCAGGAGTAGGCCGAGGTGTCCACCTGCAGAATCAGAACCACATGCTGACGGAGGAGGTCGTCACCGCACGACACAGTTAATCGGTTAAATGCCGTTACCTTGACGATATGTCTACGGACAACGTCGGGCTTCCTGCAGAGTCCCTGCAGCCGCTTACAGAGCTGCTCAGGTGTGGAGTACAGGTACTGTGCTGCATTAGAGAACAAGTAGTAGTTTAGGTGTGCTCCTTTAAGGACAGCAGAAGAAGAAGCTGCAGAGACACAGGTGTGCTCACCTGGAAATATCTCGGGGTAAACGAGCGCCTTCGGACACAGAGGGAAGCAGCCGCAATGCACCGCCTCCAACCTGCAACACATTCAACACGTGACTCACCTGAGAGCCAATGAGAGAGCAGAGCATTCTGCACACCTGTACCAGCTACCATTACCTGAGAGTCCTGACCAATGAGAAACCAGGAATAAACAGAACTGACTTCCCCTCAGTTATCACCTTACAGAGGCTTTTATTTTGTTAAAATAAACTTGTACTTTCCCCCCTTCTATCTACATGCAGGCATTTATTTTGTTGAGTTTCCTGTTCAGTCAGCAGGTCTGAGTGATTAAGTAGCACTCTGCCTGTTAGCATGCTAACACTAGCGTGCACTATCGCCCCCTCGGACGGCGCTCTTCTTCTTCTCTGCTGTAATTGGTGCAGGATTCTTTAGCAGAGGAACTTTTGACCATGTGGTCATGTGACTGCCTTGATGTGACTCACTGATCAATAACCTGATCATTAACAATCAGTGCAGAGGCGAGCTGCTGCCTGAGAGTTCAGCTGCTCTGACGCGATTGATCAATAATGTGATCGCTAATGACCCGATCATTACTGCTGTGAACAGTCTGAACATTAGCTGGATTCCTCGGTGCTGCAGAGTCCTCGTGTGTGCTCGTTTCTCTCATCTGGGATCAATAGAGCTGACATGAATCAGGTGAACATCACACGGATGCTCCGAACTGTCTGATTGGCTGATTCGGGCTGACTGAAGTCACACCTGCAGGACTCTGCTGGACTCTGGACGCTTTCAAAGAGTCCTTGATGTGACACCTGAGTGAAGACTCTGAGGCCTGGGAGGGATGCAGAGACTCTCAGATCAGGACTGCACCGACCGCTGCGACGCCTGCAGTGGAATCAAACGCACCCCGAACAGCAGCAGCTCACGCTGAATTATTAAAGGACACAAACTCAGACATGACCACTAAATAACAGCAGCAGGACATGGTCCGCCAAAATAAAAGCTTCCTTCATACAATGTACAGCAGCGGTCCCCAACCCCCGGGCCTCGGACCGGTACCGGTCCGTGAGTCGTTTGACACCGGGCTGTGAGAGTTGAGGCTCAGGTGTGAAATGTATAGTTTTCAGGGTTTTTATCGGTTTTCAGCGTTATTTTGTTATCGTTTTTATCGTTAACTCGATTTCCTGGGTCTTTTCACGTGTGTTATGAATAAATTTTCTTTTTTTTGGTACCGGTACTAGTTTTATTTTGATGTATTTATCCGCAACACCTTAAAGGCCGATCCATGAAAATATTGTCGGGCATAAACCGGTCCGTGGCGCAAAAAAGGTTGGAGACCGCTGATGTACAGCCCGTCAAAATAACAGAAGGATGCGGCCCACCAAAATAAAAGCTTGATCATGCAGTCCATCAAAATGACAGAAGGACACAGCCCGCCAAACTATAAGCTTCTTCATACAGCCCACCAAAATAACAGGACGCAGCTCACCAAAATAAAAGTTTCTTCATACAGCCTACAGCCCATCAAAATAACAGCACCAGGACACGGCCTGCCAAAATAAAAGCTTCATCATACAGCTGGTCAAAACAACAGTATTAGGACACAGTTCACCAAAATAAGAGCTTCATCATAAAAGTGTCTGCAAATGTCAACAAAGTAAAAGCCTCAGCTTTTACACTGTGTGGAAGAACAGAAATCTGTGGGGGGGGGGGGGGGGGTGTCACGTGAAATTAATTTCTGTATTTTAAAACTAAGACTTTTACTTTAAAATCCCGCTGTTTGGTCACACTCACATTATAATTAAACTATGGTTTTATTCTGTCTATAGGAACTTCCTGCTGCAGAACACCAGAGAGTAAATCTGTATAAAGGCGCATGAGATCAACCCTGGCGCAGGTAAAACAGGTGACTCACATGGCGACGCCGAAGAACTCGTGATTGGCAGTGGAGACAACAACATCAGCCTCACACAGAACCCTCAGGTAGTCCTCCTTAGAGGGGAGGAAACCCCAGTTCAAGATGTGGGAGTCCAGGAGGAGTCTGGAGGAGGAGAAGATCTCTGCAGTAGGAGGAGAGGAAGGAGGAGAAGGTTATAAACAGAATGAAATAACTTGCAGATATTGTGTGTGTGTGTGTGTGTGTGTGTGTGTGTGTGTGTGTGTGTGTGTGTGTGTGCGCGCGTCACAATCAATACTGTGACCCTCTTAGCCAATCAGAGTCGATTAGAGTCGTCCTAATGGGATTAAATTCAGTGCTCATGAAGCTGATTTAAAGGCTGCTCTAAAACTTTAATATCACACACACACACAATCACATCATCAGCTGATGATACAATCCGTTAGAAACACAGGGGCAGCAGTGACCTTTGACCCTTAGAAGATGGTTCAACTGCCGCCTGAGAACCAGTGAGAGGAGGAGCTGCTGGACTCCTCGAGCTTGGTTCTGCTGGAGGTTAAAAGGGAGTTTTTCCTTCCCGCGTGTGTGTGTGCGTGTATTTGTGTGTGTACCGGGCACGTCGGTGAAGGTCTCTCCGAGCACGGACAGGTGGAAGTCGAGTCCTCGCTCCTTCAGTCTGAGCAGAGTGCTGAAGAACAGCTCAGGGTTTTTATCATGCTCCCTGCACGCACGCACGCACGCGCACACACACACACACACACACACACACACACACACACACACACACACACACACACACACACACACACACACACTTTAATACATGTATGTGAAGTCTGAAGGTGGTCAGGTGGCTGTGATGTCAGAGGTCAGCAGTGCTTGGGACAAGCCAACAGAAGAACACACCCAGCTGCTGTTTGCTTCCTGTTTCCTGCATGTAGGTGACTTTCTGTGTGGCGTCAGGTGTTGGTGGTCGTCTCCACCTGATCCTCTGCTTACACAGTGAAGGTCAAACAGCAGCCGCAGCGGCAACAATGATCTCCTCAGATGACAAGCAAGCAGATTATTCCTTCCATTCGCAGCTCGTTCCGGCTGGCCGCAGATAATTCCCTCATTTCCCGCAAACCTTTCACTCCTTCAGCGAGCCTCCAATCCTCCTCCCCGAGCATCGCCGTGACGGGGAGGACCGAGAGTTACCATCCCCGCCTTCTCGGTCTGAGAGCGTAATTAACAGGATCAACCTCACAGCCACCAGAACCCTCAAATTCATCCACACAGGAAGCTGCAGCGTCCGCCATCAGCCCGAAAACTGATCGCAATCATCCTGATCACCTACCAATAATGCTCCAGTCACCAATCAGGTCTCACACTGATGATGTCATACATCTATAAGCTACCAGAAACATGCCACCTGTCACATGAAACTGATCCATCAATCACAGCAATCTTCAAATTTCACAATAAAATCTATACAGACTCAATACTGCTGACAGATTTACAAAGTAAAAGCTCAGTTAGATAGTTCATACTGTCAAGACTTTCACAGTAAGAGTCAGTTATAGAAAGCAGGGTGATTTGTTTTTCAAAATAAAAGGCCTTAGTTAGAGAACGTTACAATAGTGAAGTCAATTATTTTATCAGATAATAAAATATAAATAAAATCACCATTTACCATTTAGTTACAGGAATTTAGCAGGCTGATTTAAAGCATAATTTCAAAATAAAAGCCCCATTTGCTGACAGTCTGTTTTCAGTTTTTTGTGTGCATGCTCAGTGAAGGGCCAAGAGCTCATTAATATTCATCGAGCTCCAGCACCGTGTTCACCTGGAAGCCCCCCCCCTCAGCAGTAAGAGGCTGTAATCTGAGGATCGGGGCCAGGCTCAGATTAAAGCCTGATGAGCTGCAGCTTCAATCAGAGATTAACAGGAAATCCTTGTTGCCGCAGCCGTAATCCATCTGTGTTTGTGCCACCACAGCAGCTTACAGCACGCCGCTTTGTCACCGATACAACGCAAGGTGAGGTGCACACGCCGACGCTCACCATCAGCCTCACACTGCAACACGTCATGTTTACAAGCCTCCACCTGCTGTAACTGTAGTCTGATTACTTCATGATGATAGAGGATTTGTGTTTTAATGAAAGTGAACTTGCAGCCTCACGCTGTGAAACTTTGAGTTTTTATACGTCTTCATTAACATTTCACTCACTCAACCTGACAAACAGCAGGAAACTGTCTCAAAGCTTCAAAATAAAAGCTGAAGATTCTGTGAAATTACCTGTTTTTTACTTTCAAAATAAAAGCTTTCCTTTTAATATAACAGAACTTTTCATAATAAAATAAAATAAATGACAGGGACTAGAAAGAGAGAGCATATTTCTCCTGTTTTGGCTTCCCTTCATTGACTTCCTGTTAAATCCAGAATTCAAAATCCTGCTCCTCACATACAAGGTCTTAAATAATCAGGCCCCATCTTATCTTAATGACCTTGTAGTACCATATCACCCTATTAGAGCACTTGGCTCTCGCTCTGCAGGCCTACTTGTTGTTCCTAGAGTATTTAAAAGTAGAATGGGAGGCAGAGCCTTCAGTTTTCAGGCCCCTCTTCTGTGGAACCAGCTTCCAGTTTGGATTCAGGAGACAGACACTATCTCTACTTTCAAGATTAGGCTTCAAACTTTCCTTTTTGCTAAAGCATATAGTTAGGGCTGGACCAGGTGACCCTGAATCCTCCCTTAGTTATGCTGCAATAGATGTAGGCTGCCGGGGGATTCCCATGATGCACTGGGTGTTTCTTCGTCACTCACTATGTGTTAACAGACCTCTCTGCATTGAATCATACCTGCTATTAACCTCTGTCTCTCTTCCACAGCATGTCTTTATCCTGTCTTCCTTCTCTCACCCCAACCAATCACAGCAGATGGCCCCGCCCATCCCTGAGCCTGGTTCTGCTGGATAATAATAATAATAATAATAATATGTAATAATGTGTATGTGTTAGTCCCCATAGGGAAATTACTCCTCTGCATTTAACCCATTCAGCCAGTGAAGCAGTGGGCAGCCACCAGTGCCGTGCCCGGGGAGCAGTGTGTAGGGACGGTACCTTGCTCAGGGGTACCTCAGGGTAGCCGTTCAGTGGAGTCGAAACCCCCGACCTTCCGATCATGGGGCAACCACTTTACCTACTGAGCTATCCCTGCCATTGCCAGAGGTTTCTTCCTGTTAAAAGGGAGTTTTTCCTTTCCACTGTCTCCAAAGTACTTGCTCATAGGGGGTCATATGATCACAATGACTTTACAATATAAAGCACCTTGAGGCGACAGTTGTTTTCATTTGGCGCTGTAGAAATAAAAGTGCATTGAATTAAAATGACAGCTTTATTCGAGGTTTGTTTTCTTAGGTTTATTGTGGCAGTTTAGCTCAGGTCTGATGTTCCATGAGATTATTTTACAGCTGATATAAAAGTCTCATTCTGGTTTCATTTTCAAAGTAAAAATAGTAAAATCTTTTATTCTGAAATGTGTTTTATTTTGTTTTGCTGCCTTGGTTTAAAAGAGTTTTCAAAAGAGTTTTCAAAGTAAAGGCTTCAGACTGAACTCACCACCTGTGAGGCCACACGATGTGCAAAGGATTCACCTGGCTGGCCACGCCCCCCTCCGCAGGCTGCTCACACCTGTCGGGTCACAAACTGATGTGAGACAAAACTCTTTGAGTCTTTGAGTTTTACCAGGGATGGATTTGTACCGTGGCGTATCTTCATCGTGAGCTCTGCTCTGCTGCTCGCCCTGCAACATGATATCATCAACACGAGACTGCTCAGTAGGCCGCTGCAGGAGTTTGTGTTTAGGCAAGAACCTGAAAAAGAAAGAAAAACAGGAAATGAGTGGAGACTGCAGCGCACTCAGAGCAGGTACATGTCCACCACAGAGATAGAAACTTCAGACCCGTTAGCATCAGGAGCTAACGGGTCCTGCTGTCACATCAACAACGGTCTTCTCCCCTGATGAGCCGCAGCCGCTGTGAGTCATCAACCAATCAGACACATTTAGAGCTGGAAGCCCCTCCCCTAAGATTTAGAAAACAGTGACCCATAGTGGGGACTGTCAAAGGTGACATCACTTCCTCTGAGCATGCTGCTTGCTCTGTTACTGTTCTGAGATCCTGCAGAGGCTCCAGGAAAGCTTACGTGGGAACACGGGGGAGGGGCGGGAGGGAGAGGGGGAGGGGGGTGTCTGGAGGTTGTTTCCTCCTCCCCACAGAGCTGGACGGCCTCTCAGTGGAGTTTCTGCCTCTAAGGCTTCTGGGAAAACTTGATTCAATAATCCATTTTATAAATTAGATGTTTGACTGGAGACAATAAAAACATGAGCGGGGGGGGGGGGTGTAATTATGTTATTGATAAATGTGCAGTGATCAGGACGATGACCTCACCTCTGAGTCTGATTAAACACGAAGGAATGAAGGTCAAAAATCACTGTGGCGCATTTACTTTATTACCAATAATCACAGCGCCAAACACACACCGACTTCACCTCAGCCCAGAGCGCCAAACACACACCGACTTCACCTCAGCCCAGAGCGCCAAACACACACCGACTTCACCTCAGCCCAGAGCGCCAAACGCACACCGACTTCATCCCATCCCAGAGGACCAAACGCACACCGACTTCATCCCAGCCCAGAGCGGCAAACGCACACCGACTCTGCAGTCACACTGACAGCTGATCCTCAGATTCTGCTCTGTCACAGTGCATGGCTGCGTGCAGGTTTTCTACACCTGAGCTCAAAGACTCAGAGACTGTGGTCCTTTTACTGCGTGATCATCATGAACACAACAGCTGCTGTCAGTGATCCCCGATGTATCGCAGTGTTTGGATCTCTGTAATAGGGGTGGGTTTAAAAAAATAGATTTTCCGATTAAAATCAATTTTAGCTTGGAAAAAAAAAAAAAAAAAATTATTGATTCATTAAATCCTCAATTTTTGAATATAAATGAATTTTATCAGCAAGTCCAGAATCTCAGTTTGAAGCTCACAAAACTATTTCAACAACAACCAAACAGCTAAAACAGCAAATGAGAGCAGATACACGGATTCGGCACAAAGACGTAAACACAAAGCGCGGACCCGACGCATCAGAATCTGTGAGCTGTCGGCTTTCTCGCACAGACACGCCGTCGGGGCTGAAAGCCGACAGCTCACAGATTCTGATGCAACAGGTGTCGCGACTCTCCAAACAAAATCCACTGAACCAGCAGCAAAAGAAGATCCACACTACGCTTCACATTTGATAAACATCGTCATGAATTCCCTGACTTTGCTGTTTTTCCTTCCACCACGATAAATCACACTTCCTGCACAGCTCTCTCTCTCAGTGCACTCAGAGAACAATTTCCCATCACAAATCTCTGTTTTCTTCATTGCTCATTACGCACCAGTCTGCTGTTGTGTTCACTGCTGTCGGCCTCCAACAATAAAGCCTCATTTCTGCTGTTCAAACTGAAGAAACTTTTTCTCAGATTACAAACTCTCAGCTGTGTCTAATCAAACCTCTGTGACTTATATCTGCTGCACTTCAGCAGCATCAGGTAATGTTTACATGTCGATTCATGGTTGTATTTTAAGGTTATCTGCTATAAAAAAGTCAGACCAGGAACATGTCCTTCATGTTTTTCTGTTTTATCCTCAGTTACTTTGTTGCCATGATGCCAGGTCTCTCTTGAAAATGAGATTTTTAACCTGGATAAATAAAGGACTAATACTTTGACACAAAGGCCTCTGCTGTGATGCTCACACCTCTGAAGTCTCACAGTGTCAGCTTTGATTTATACATAGATATAAAATATGGATATGTGCTGATAAATGATGAGAATTATAATATTTCTGACTGCGTCCAAACTGAAATCAGTGACAATATTGTGATTAGAGCAGGGCGATATGACCAAAAATATTTATCACGATATACATTTGAAAATCTGCGATAACGACATAACTGACGATATAATTGACACGAGACAAAATACTTTACAACTCCACAACTTTATTAGTGCAAAAAACTCATCAATGTATTTGCACTTAAACAAGCAGCTGTTTCTTATGTGCATTAAAGTTATATAAAAATTAGAGATGGACCGATCCAATATTACGTATCGGTCCGATACTGACCTAAATTACTGGATCGGATATCGGAGAAAAATAAAAAATGTAATCGATCCACTAAATATCACGAAAGCACCTCACAAAACTTGCAACACGCCGTAACTCACCTCAGAACGTTAGCACGTCGGAGCAGTATGCATCACGTGATAGAGCGGCTGTGGCATGCGGGACCTGTCGGTGCTCTGGATAGCATGTGGAGCTTCGCTAGCAACCCGGCATTTCATCTCCGACAAAGTTATCCCCGAGAGAAGTAAAGCAAGTGTGTAAGTCCATCTCTGAATGTTTGTAAAGCATTCCTGCGTTAAGCTTAACAAACGATATATGGAGCGACTGCCTCTTCTTGCTGCTACTTCAATCATGAAACTGCTTAACGATCAGCTGATCGGCTTTTCTGTCGCGAGTCCGTTTCTCTAGTTTGTTTTTGGCCCACTTTGCACCAGAAAGAGGAAACCAGCGGCTGAACAACAGCAGCACGTTTAAGCTTGATCAGCTGTTGTTAGAATTTATTTAATATTACTTTCTACTCGAGGATCTTTTTCTACGTAGCTGACGCTGGTAACTGTGCAGGGGCGGATCTAGCAAAGTTTAGCCAGGGGGGGCCGATAGGGCATTAACAGGGAAAAGGGGCACAAAGACATACTTTTCTTTCTTATTCTCATTTAAAATGTCGAGCTTTTAATAAATAATTATCTGACACCCAAAGTTTTAATTTGATGTAAAATGAATAGAAGTCAATTACTGTATATAGTGACTATTAAGTCTAATATATATACCCTAGTAAGCTATAGTACTTTTTACTTTGGGAAGGTACCATCTGTGCAGTCTGCAATTTTGTTGAAGAAAGATGTTGAATCTATTTAATATTTCTTGAAAAATAATTGATTTCTGTGCATTTTTTTTCACACTGCATCAAATTAAGGTTGATTACGTCGATTAAGCATCATGAGGTGGAGCGTGAGGGGTGGTTCCCTATTTTTTATTTATTTATTTTTGTTGTTGCTGGGAGTTGGAACCCTATTAGTTAGGTTGCTTAATATTTACGCTAAGTACTCTTTAAAATACCAGAATAGGGAGGATGGTGTAGGTTTAAGTTTATTAGATTGATCAGTATTGCTGAACTATGAAATATTTTTTTTGCATACAGGTATAACAGAATAGCTTTAGTGTAGTTGTTGTTTTAAACTTGAGTATGAACTTATACAAAATGCAGCAACATTTTTAAAAAACAGTTTTGTTGATTAAAAAACACTATATCGGATTCATATCGGTATCGGCAGATATCCAAATTTATGATATCGGTATCGGACATAAAAAAGTGGTATCGTGCCATCTCTAATAAAAATGTAACAGTGCAAATTCCTCGCTGACAGTTTAACCAAAAGGCATTTCCAGTGGAAACTGGCCGACATATCCTCAGCATAACCATGTATAATATCCACAAACCTTAAAAAGAGGTCATACACACACAATACGGTAACATTATGTTGAAGCACAGTACGTATCACTCCGCGAGGCTCCGCCTACGATAGCCGTAATGCTCCGACAATCCATCACGCGGTGCGGCTTCGTAGCTTAGCAAAGTCGTACTGAAACATTTGACAGATTTTCAAGCGCCGTGCACATAAAATAGTTTCCAGGTCAGTAAACACAACCAGAGTTCATACATAAGGCACACGGGATTATAAGGGGCTCTGTCGACTTTCAGAAAAATCAAAGGATGATTTTAAGTGCGCCGTATTTTCCAAACACGGTAATAACGACGGCCCGCTAGCGTGCACTACCAAAAATAGTGCTTTGTTGTGTATCTGACGGACGAAAGCTAAACCAGTTCCACACCACTGAAGCTGCAGCATTTTTACAAACCAGTTCTGCTTCATCCGTTTCATTCAACGATCCGCTTTTGCTCTTCTCGTTCTGCGTTGCCGCCATGTGCGTATGTAAACAAAGGCACAGCGCATGCGGATTTTACCCATATTCTATCGCCATATTTCATTTTCCTATCGTGGCCCAAAATTACACTGGTATTACCGTGAACGGTATGATATGGCCCAGCCCTAATCGTGATGTCTTAATTCTATATGACTTTAGTATTGATTAATATCAGAGTATCGACTTTTTGGACAGCTTCAGTGGGTGCAGGCAGAGGCCGAGGCTGCAGGAGGAAGAGGAGGACGCGTCAGAGACCTTCGTTGGTCTGTTGTCGTTCTCCACTCAGTGAGTTTGACCTGCAGGAGGTGACAGCCACTATGAAAGCAGACAAAGCTTAGAAGACCAAACACTGCGGGCAGGAGGACACCTGCTGCTCACGTGATGCGCTCATTGATCCTCCTCGACGTGATGGATGCTCCGTCTGTGCACCGCCGCAAGTCAATCACTATCCAATTACACGAGTCCACCTGTCAGAGCCGCCTGATGGATGGAGACCACAAACACCACACTGCACGCGCTCCAACAAGCAGCGGCATCCTTCTTGTGCCATAGGAAAGAACGAGGAACACCTGCCAGCTAATGAGCTAAAGCAGCGCTGTGATTGGTCTCAGAGGGGAGCTGTGCTCAGTTGTGCTCAGAGGCAGCTGTACTGTTTCTTCGCTCTCACACATTCTCGGAGCGAGTTGACCGAGAACATGATGATTGTCATCTGTTTATTTTATGAAAGCAGAGTAAGCAGAGTTTAAATGTTATAGGTCATTACAGTGAAATGAAGATTTCATGGAGCTCTCTGCTTCCTCCTCAGTCTAAGCGTTAACACTCCTGTTTCCTGTGTTGAGCATGGCGGAGGAGGACGTGGAGGATGGCGGCCGTGTCATCACTTCCTCACAGTGTGAGGGCGGAGCATGAGACACATGAGACACTGCAGAGCAGACGTCCTCATCACGACAGGGTGATTAGTGACAGTGTTTCAGATCATGGAAGTAAAGTAACCAGTAGTATATCAAACATCTGTATCCTGGAGTAACTAAGTAATGTACTGCATTACTTTAACTCTTTGGAGTATAATTGGCTGTTTCTGACCTCTAAATTTCACCTTTAAAAACGGTTTCCTCGCCTTGTTTGTTGTCAGTCTTTTCAGCACAAGCTCAGGTCTGAATTTACTGACTGTATCAACACAGCTCATCTACAAATCAGGCAAAAACATCAAATCTGAGTAGAAAAAGGATACTGTAACAAACACAAACATGTTTAACGAATCATTTGCATAACTTGAAATGTAAATAGAAATTATACATTTTAGTAACCTATGCACACGATTTGTAAACAGCAAAGTTATTCAAACTATTTACAGAACAATCCGGAGTTAGGGGACTGCAGGTTTGCCGTGTACTGACCTGCTGACATCAGGAAACTGGAGCGGGAAGTTCAGGACCACACACTTGGGCCTGATGAGGCAGTCCAAGTCTTTGGGGCGATGGTCTGGGATCTTGTTCATGAAGGAGGGGATGGATGACAGGAAGGAGTCCATGTTGAAGCGGGAGTTGAAGACCACGACATCTGCCACCAGGCTGGTGTCGCGCGCACACGCGCACACACACACACACACACACACACACACACACACACGAGACAGAGGACATGAAGCTCCATCACTGAAGGCCACGCTCTGCAGTTTACCTGAGATTCAGGTCACCTGTCTGAAACAAGCTGCTGTAGCTCCTCCCACTTTAAGACAACTAAACTCTGATTGGCTGCCCTCACATATAAATTATTCACTTATAGTGTGTAGCCGTGTCTGCACCTGGAGCTTTTGACCTATACACACCTGTGTAACGTGAACTTTGACCTGAGGTCAGAGCTTCGTCCTGGAACAGGTACACCTGTGTTTACGTCCTGAAGTTCAGACTAACTCTGAGGAAAACCTGGGCAGGAGTGTAAGGACCCACTGTCTGCAGGTTTACATAGGTCACGTTTAAGCTTCAGGTGAACATGAAGACACGCCTCCATGCAGTGATCCAGATCAGATACATTAGTTTGGACTGAGGCTTTGCGGGGAGGAGTGCGGACACCGCTGGGCACGGGCCAATCAGACATCTGCTAACGATCCCAGCTGTGTTATTTGATGGCACTGTAACCACGTTAGAGGAGACGGAGCGGCTCGGCTTATTGACGAGCTGCCCGCAGATCAACAACAATCAGTTTTCTGCCGCTCGTTACTGTCCCGCCGCTGATTAATGAACACTACAGCCCCCGCAATTAACCAATCGCATCCCAGCAGCTCATTAACCAATCACACACTGCCTTACCAAGGCAAACTAGAGCACAGCGCATCAATCAGCTAATAATCAATAATCAGTTTACGGGCTGGATGCTGGCAGTACGAACATCAGAGTAGCCATTACTCAGACAGCTGACAGGAAGCTGATCGGCAGCTTTCTGTGGCACACCGCCAGCTCCAGACCAGCTGACTCGCTCCAATGACGGTAGTTACCGGAGCACATGGTTTCTGCTGCTGTCTGCGTGCATCGCCCTCACAGCCTAATGGTGTCATAGCCCACACCCTGGACCCAGCAGTACCTTCTGGTTAGGCTCTACAAACGCAGCACGACATGGACTCCCCCACCCGTACAAACACACTCACCATGAGAGCACCTGGTTGTAGCCGTACTGGAAGTCCCTGTCCTGGTGTCGGCGGACCGGATAAAGTAGCTGGTTCTCGTGGAAGTACAGAACCTTCTTGAGCCGGGCCAGATCCGGTCTGAGAGCCGCCAGCTCACACAGGCTGAGGACGGAGCTGCTGAAGAGGAGCCTGCAGAGAGAGGAGACAATGAAGGAGGTGCAGACAGCGTGTCAGCAGCTCAGCTGATCATCTCAGAACACTGAGAATTCCTCAGTGAACTGCAGAGCCGACGCCTGCTTCCTGCTTCGAGCAGGTGATAGTGTAAGGCCGGAGGAGGAGCTCCTTCTCCTGGGCTGCACTGATGGAGAGGGCCAGTAAGCGTTCAGGGCTCACATGGATGCTTGAGTGATGGTTCGTGGCTTTGCTGAGTAACGTCAGAGTGGGTTTTCAAAATAAAAGTCCCTGCTTCTTTCATGCTCTGGGAGGGGGGGGACACACACACACAGACATGTCCTCATACAGTTGGTGACAGCGTCTAACCCACACAGAGAGATCAGAGGCCGGTGGCTCGTCACACCTCAGTGTTTTGAAGGAGTAGGAGGTCAAAGGTCAGCGTGGTGAGATGGTGACTCTTTGCTCCGAGGATGAGTCAGAGCGTTGTCCCTGTAAGAACGGTGGTATTGATCTGCACTCTCTGATGTGATCAGATATGAATCAGCAGCTTGTCAGAGTGGCGGTTTCAGGTCGCTGTGATCCCTGCCTGCTTACGGTGAATCGCTGTGGACACGTCAGACAGAGAGTTTGGGATGTGATGACATCTGTAGACACGTCTGTATGAAACGCTGTGGAACCATCTGCCTCCACAGATTAGACGGGCCTCTGTTTTTAAATGTCTTCACCCTGAGAGAAGATGGCTTTCAGTTGACAGGATGTTGTTTTTTTTAATGTAGAGCTTATTCTTTTGCTGTTTCGTTGTATCTGCTGTTCTTATGTCCTGTGCTGGCTGTTTTACAGTGCTTTATAAATAAAGTTGGATTGGAACTCGAAGCTCTGTTTGCTGCTGCAGTCACTGATGACATCCCCTAAATGTTGAGCTGAGCGCCCGACCAGCCCGAGCTCCACAGGATGCTAAAGGTGTTAGAAACAAACGCTCAAACTAGCCCTTGTGAGACTGCAAAGCATACTGGTTGGTTTGTTGGAACGGCCTGCTGAGCGGATGTGTAGCTCGCTGCTACCAGCACAAGGACAAAGTTGCTGATGTTGGTCACATGGACTTTATCAGAACAAATCACATGACACTTAATCTGAGCATGCTCATTAAAGAGGTTCCACGAGGCAGGGTTCCTCAGGGTTCTGTCTGCGGTCCTCTGCTCTTTCTGACGCAGCTTACATTTCCAGCCTCGGTGAAGTTTTGAATGAGTTAGTGTGAAAAGCATTCACACTAACTCATTCAAAATTTTTAACTTGAAATTCAGCAATTAATTAATTTCAGTGCATATATTGAGATTTCAGCATTCACACTGCAGTTTCTTCAGAAAATGCACTTTCTAGTTTTACCTGTTTTTACCCTGCAGGGACCACAGCCGCTGATTAATTCCTAATCTGAGTCATTACATGTACTGATGGAGTTCCCCGAGCCTCCCTCCTCCGCATCCACAGCTGATGCAGTGCAGCTTCTTCTCTGATCCTCAGGCTCATCCTCATGGCCGTCACCAGGTAAGTCTTTGCTCATGCAGCAGCGAGGCCTCTGAGACCTCCCTCTAAATGTCTGTGTTGTCTGTGTGTTGACTCTCGTTTGGTGATGTCAGTGGTTAATGGACAGTTGTGCTCAGAGTTAACGAGGTGAGGAGTTCAGGTGGGGACAGTTTATTAGTTACATGCAGGTTTAAACCACAGCCACCCCACAGTGAGGGTTAAAGTGTGGATTGTGTTACCTGTCTGGGTCTCACCTGTATGACGGGCAGGCGGGGATGGTCTGGCTGAAGTAGAGCGCCGCTGTTCTTGCCCTCCAGTGCCATTTTTTGGCAGGTAGCGTGAAGACGGAGCAGCCCGCGATGTTTTCCTTCAACAGGTCCATAAGCTGTTTGTGCGAGCCGCCATAAAATGCCTCCACCAGCAGGATGCGGGGAGGCGGGGTCTCCTGTGCGGGAGGCGGGGTCTCCTGTGCGGGAGGCGGGGTCTCCTGTAAGGGCAGATGAGAGCTGTTACTCACAGATGGAGTCATATACTCTTCATACACTCTTCAGAGTCATGAAACACCTGAGCGTCAGTGAATCAGGTTCGGTCAGGTGCGACAGGTGCACGCTCAGCGTCTGTGTGCAGCCACCCCCACACGCTCCATATAAGGACACATGTGCACCGGGCTGTCACAGCAGGAAATCAGGAGGGTTTGAACTGTCAGAGGGGAAAGTGGAAAAGCTTAAACAGTGGAGCTGGAATAGGCTCTGCCCTAGGGCTGCACGATTTTGCATAAAATGAGAATCACGATTTTTTGGCTTAGAATTGAGATCACGATTCTCTCACGATTTTCTTTTCCAGTATAAATATTTATTGCACTTATTAACTGCACATCAACTTCGTAACAGTTGAAACTGAACACGTTTTGTCGTTGCTGCAAAATGTTGTACTGCTTGAAATTCCGTCTCCACCGTTGCTCGACGCTGCGTGTACAGAGCAGGTAGTGCAACAATAGAAAAATAGTTGCGGGACGGCACTGTGTAGCATTTGTCTAGGGTGTTGATCATTTTCCTAAATCCCTCGTTTTGCACAGTGTTGATGGGAGCCATATCTTTGGTCAGGTGATAAGTGATAGCCTCCGTAATGTCTTTGTGCCTGCGGGAGGTCGACGGGTATAGGGAAGCGCTGTATAAGGTTCCCGTTATTGATGTTTGGGTGGTTGACCGGGACGGATTTTCTCCTGTCACTTTCTCGTCATCCCTGACGTGCTCTCCGTTGTTTTTTCCTGCTAATTTTAGCATCACACGGCACAGCTTCTGTATCACGTGGTATAAGGCTCCGCCCTTGTCATTTATTGAGCAGGAAGAGTGAGCGCTTGTTTTCATGCAGATTACGTCCCGGATCAAAATGCGGTACAATTGTCGTCTTTTTTTTCTTTTCTTTTTTTTTTTAAAATCGTTGTCATTTGGAAATGAGATCGCACATAAGTATGAATCGAGATCGCAATTTTCTAACGATTAACCGTGCAGCCCTACTCTGCCCCCAAGACCCTGATTACCTGTTGCTCAGGTGTATTAAAGCAGCTGGACAGTTGTTAGAGTGTATCTCTGTTGTGACTGAAAGCTGCTTGTCAGCGTTTGTATGTGATGATGCTCAGGTGTGTGACGTCACCCGGGACTCCAATCTCACACACACACACACACACACACACACACACACACACACACACACACAGTGTGTATCACTGTTTACAAACCATGAATGACTCATACCAACATGATCATTATGATCAATAACACTGATGTTTATTATCACTGTGATCATTACTGCCATGCGTGTTGTGACGCAGCACTGCAGTGTGAGGTCGGTGCGTCAGGCCCATTGATGGTCCATCGATCATATTGATCACAGCGATACAGGAGTGCGATGGCTTTGTGAGCGTGCATGCAGGCTGGTGGAGCTGATGGAGTTTTCCTGCTCATCACTTGGACGGAGCAGAAGTTTTGCACCAATCTGCTGACACGTGAGCTGAACCGATCACACGGGCTGCTGCGCCGGAGCAGATATGGAGGAGATGGCGGGGCGCTGCGGGGCGATTAGCTGCCGCTGCATTGTTGTTGCTGTCGTTGTGTTGTGTGCGCTCGCAGCTCATCCCTCAGCACAATGCGTGCTGATGGATCCATTATGGAGTTTACGCAGCAGCGGCTTCCGCTGAATCCCCTGCCCATGATTTCCAGTCCGCCTCCATTTAGCTGCCCACAAAGCACTCAGCGCGCCCGCACACGCTCAATCAGTCCATATCACCGGGCATGGCGCGGCAATCAGCGCCACCAATGAGCCGATTTAATGCAGACAAATCTGAGCATAATGTCGGCCGTTATTCTGAAAGCAACTTCCTGTCTAATACAGTCGGAGGACCCCGCGACCTTCAGAGCAGCCGGGCCCACACACACAGCAGGAACCCAGAAACCGAAAGCGCTCTACCCGAAGCGCCGCTTCCTGTCAAACATCTGTTCATTCAGAAATCAGACAACAATCAGCCTGATGTCATCAGTGTTTCCATGTTTACGTCACACGAGCTTAAACCTCTTCTCTGAACTTTCCACAGCTTCCTGTCATCGTCTCCGAGCTGCTGATCAGGAGCACCGACCTCTTCAGGCCCTGGGACCACATGTTTGACCACCCCCTCCCCACAAACCTTCAGATTCCTGATCATCATTAATAACAATGTTATTTACAAAAACAAAGATGTTGCTTTTGTCTTGCTGTGCTGACCTCTCACACTGAGTTCTGGGCCCTCACCAGGCCCTGAGCCAGAGGTTGGAAACACCAGATTAGAGCAGGGCGATATGACCAAAAATATTTATCACGATATACATTTGAAAATTTGCGATAACGATATAACTGACACGAGACAAAATACTTTACAACTCCACAACTTTATTAGTGCAAAAAAAAAAAAAACCCATCAATGTATTTTCACTTAAACAAGCAGCTGTTTTATGTGAATTAAAGTTATATAAAAATGTAACAGTGCAAATTCCTCGCTGACAGTTTAACCAAAAGGCATTTCCAGTGGAAACTGGCCGACATATCCTCAGCATAACCATGTATAATATCCACAGAACTTAAAGGGGTTATACACACACAATACGGTAATATTATGTTGAAGCACAGTACGTATCACTCCGCGAGGCTCCGCCTACGATAGCCGTAATGCTCCGACAATCCATCAAGCGGTGCGGCTTCGTAGCTTAGCAAAGTCGTACTGAAACATTTGACAGATTTCCGAGCACCGTGCACATAAAATAGTTTCGAGGTCAGTAAACACAACCAGAGTTCATACATAAGGCACACGGGGTTATAAGGGGCTCTGTCGACTTTCAGAAAAATCAAAGGATTGATTTTAAGTGTGCCATCCTTTCCAAAAAACACCATAATAACGACGGCCCGCTAGCATGCGCTACCAAAAATAGTGCTTTGTTGTGTGTCTGACAGACGAAAGCTAAACCAGCTCCACACCAGTGAAGCTGCAGCATTTTTACAAACCAGTTCTGCTTCATCCATTTCATTCAACGATTTGCTTTCACCGCCATGCTTTTTCCGACGTGTGCGTACGAAAACAAAGGCACTGCGCATGCGCGTTTTACCCATATTCTATCGCGATATTTCATTTTTCTATCGTTGCCCAAAATTACACCGGTATTACCGTGAACGGTATGATATGGCCCAGCCCTACACCAGATTATTTAAGTTTGTTTTTGATCAAATGAATCTGCACAAACAGACAATAAAAAATGACTGAATCATGAATGAAGCGATGGTGTTGTTTCAATTGTTTTAAATAAAGTTTATTTCTACTTTTCAGTTATGTGTGCACGAACCTCGAAACTGTCAGGGACCCTCGTTTACTTTACTCGACCTCTCGTCACCTTTCACAGTAAAAGCAGGTTCAAAGAAATTGGACTGTTTTCATGTTTGTGTCTGATCACATTACCTGATTTTCAATCAGTAAATAAATGATTCCATCAGTGATGTGAAAATAAATGAATGTTCTTAGAGACATTTCAACCCCAAGGCTGACACACACACACACAGACTGCTATTAATGAAAACAGGAAGTAGAATCAGGTCTGTGGTGCAGTGGTGAGATTTAATAAAGATCAGAGAGGAAATTCACATCCTCACACCGGGACCGGTCGATCAGACTGATTACCGATCAGTGCTCGATGAAGCCGGGTTTGAGGGGCACGTAGATGAGGCCAGAGCGCCGGACGGCGAGGCAGGAAGCGTGTCAGTAGACGTGAGCTGGATGGTTCCACCGTGGAGCCAGCGGGGGATTCCAGCTCACACTCATCTCACCTAAACACCTTTCCTCCCACTGCGCCTGGAAGCTGCCGACTCACTTGAAACAAAGGGTTAATGCGAGCGGCGTTCCCCGTAGGGAATCCCCCCGCAGCCTGATGGAAACAGCATGCCGCAGAACCACGGTGTGGGCGGAGCCCCGACAGCCTCAGCATGCAGCGGCTGGACCGGTCAGGATCAGGCAGGCCAGCCTCCACCCTGCCATGACGGACAGAGCTCCATCTACAACCACAGATGCCCATCGCCCAAAGCTTTCAGGAGCCCTGCTACGAGGTTTCAAGACGAGCACTGGCATCACGGCGAGGGGTGTGTCTGACTGCGAAACCGCACACTCACTGGCTAATCTGTGGAGCTTCTTCTCCAGCAGCTCCCTGATGAGTCGATAATCTCCACGACCATGAAGACAGAGGCGAAGCATCACTTTTGCTCTAAACCTGCCCCTCCGCCTCCACCCTCAGCCAGCAGTCCAAACCCACAGAGGTGACCTGTGCTGAGCTCCGACCTCACCACCTGCTGCACGCCTGAGCGTGCTCCTCCTCGGCCCTGCAGAGCAACTCGGATCGCGTCTGATAGCAAAGGTCACGACCCCTGGGGTCATATCGGACTGAGACATGAACCAATCACGTTTGTTTTTTTCCTCTCATTATTAAACCCTCAGCATGGACAGTACTGTGCCAAAGTCTTGAGCCACCCCTCGTGTCTTTATACTTTGCGTGTGCCATGCTGAGGCCTGTTGGAGGACAATAATGTGATGACAGTCCCAGTAGCACTGCACCCGCCCCCATCTGCACTGTAAATGTCACTGTGGGGTTTTCCTGCTCAGCCCACAGTGACTCTGCACTAACTGATGTACAGAGGATCTCCACGGAGCCTGCCTCACTCTCACCAACACTAAACTAAAACTACAGAGAGGTGATGGTCGCGTTTAGCGACACTGTGGGCGTCTTTAAGTCTTTTCATAAATCTGCCTCTGACACATGCCCTCCTTACAATAATCATTAAAAACACCAAAACCAGCAGTGAAACCAATAAAAACCAGAGTGAAACATCAAACCCACTGTGGAAATTCACCGAAACTAATGAATGAGTGGAATGAATGTAACGGCTCACTCCAGTTCTCTGATCTGTCTCAGTGTTCCTGTTTAATGTTTGGATGTTTAGAATCAAATATTATTCTATGTGGTTATTTTGCAGTATTGTGAAATTCATCCGTAAACCATTCCCAGTCTGTCACTGCTTGTTTTGCCGTTCAACGTTTTTTATTCAACTCTGATGTATTTATGTTGCACTAAATCCCAACATCAGTTGCCTCACAGTGCTTTCTACTGTGAGGTACAGACCCCACAATAATGCTGTCAGGCCCCTGTGAGCAGGCACTTGACAACAGTGGGGAGTAAAAACTCGCTTTGATAGGAAGTTTACTGTGGAGCTGGGAAGTAAAAACCCACTGTGATCTGAGATGGGATGACCTGAACATGATGCTGGACACTGATGGGGTGGAAATAAGAACACCTGGACCTCACAGGTGGAGGAGTTGTACCTGAGTAACGCCAGCAGGTACATGTTTCTTACTGAAAATGAAAACACACCTGAGACACCCCAGAGCCTTCACCTGTCACCTGTCACTAGTGCACCCATCAGCTGATTCATCCACAGACTGGTTTCTCAGAGCAAACACCTGCACAGGTATCCATCGCCTGTACCTCAGTGTGCGTCTGAGCGCAGGTACGGTGTTTGTTGGTGGTGAGTGCAATGACCCAAACACTCTCCCACGCACCGAGTCAGGGCTCTGTCTACGTCCTGGAGTAGCACTGTTTCTAGGCTTCTCCGTCCAGCTCCGTTAGCACCGTTAGCATCGTTAGCTCTAAAAGCGTATCACCAGGACTCAGTTAGCTGATAGCGGCTAACAGCTAGCCGCAATCAGGTAGCTCTCCTTCCCCGGTGCAAAGTCCGCTCCTCCCCCACACTCCCCGCCACTGGCAGCCGGCAGGAGGACCGGAGCACCCGCCGGTGTGCTTCCACCGAGGACCCTCATACGAACGGCCAGTTCACCGACAGCGGGACACTCACCTCTGACAGCATCTCCCGGATCATAGCAGAATACGCACGGTCTGACGTCATCACGTCGGTTTAGCCGAGCAGCTCTTCCCGCCTTTTCTTCTGAGCGGAAAAAATAGTTAAATGTAAATTAAAGTCCATCCATTCACTTCCGCTTATCCTTTTCAGGGTCACGGGGGTGCTGGAGCCTATCCCAGCTGTCAAGGGCGAGAGGCGGGGTACACCCTGGACAGGTCGCCAGTCTTTAGTCTGTCGCAGGGCTAAAATTTTAAAGTCAGAGGTTAAAAACTGCAGTTTAAAGAGTATTACACACTCAGAGACACCAGCCTGTGGTTTTAGTACGCAGTAAAGTATCAGCAGTACTGCTACTACCGCAGTAATACTGCATTAGTATAGTTAGCAGCAGGCGGGGATTTACAGTAATTTAATCCAAGTTTAATTATTATGTGAATAAACTTGAGCCATCGGGGTAACTTTGTGCTGAACATTTGGGGGGTCAAGATCTCTGTCTAAATAAATAAATAAATCTGGGTAAATTCCCAGATGATTAAACATGCAACTATTTTGCTGGGAATTCCTGAAATGAGTAAAGAAAATCAACAGCCTATTTATGCAAAATAATTCATAATTTTATTGGGGGGGGGGGGGTTATATTGGTTGGGTCTGATTATTGGGGGGGTCATAATCCCCCTAACCTCCCTGGAAACTACGCCCCTGCCTGAGACTCACCTGAACACACCAGCATGTGTGACCAGGTGCTATCTTACCTGGACAACAGCTTCTGTTCACGCCCAAATTTTCACACAAGTTACAGAGGACACTCACGCCTGTTGTCCTGGGGACAGATGTGGCTACATTTTTGATAATCAGCAGCTTTAAGAAGCAGGCAGCAGGTCACCTGGTTAACCTTTGACCCTGATGGTGTGGCTGAAAAATGGAACGATGGCTCATTTGACCTCTGTGAGTGTCACGCCTACATGTTTGCATACAGTCTGTTTCTCTGTTTTATAAAACTGTTAAACTGCAGTCACATGATGCTGCATGTCCGTGGGTCACTTGATGTTCTCTGACCATCTTCATCACACATCTGCGTGTCTCATGAATACATGTACTTCATGCTTCAGTAAAGGAAACCTTTGCACTGTGTTTACGCAGGTAAAACTCTGCAGCTCACACTCACCAGACACACCTGTTCTCACCTGCATGAGTCACTCTGCTTCACTAACAGTCATGAACCAGTGATCAAAGGGCAATGACGGGTCAGCTGACTGCTGTCTGGCTGTTTTGTTAAATTGCATAAATCTTTATTAATAAACCCTGTGAGACAGGTGTGACGTTGGGCTGGTTTCAGGTGGTTTGAAGGCTTTGCTGCGCTCTGACGAATGGTTCAGAGCAGAGATCACTGCACCAACACTGATTTAAAACCACGTCAAAGTCAAACTTTATCGTCCGTATGGCACGCTTACAGGACCCAGTATGGACGTACCCCGTCACACACCTGAAGCAGGACTAAAGTGAAAGCTGTGAAGCGCCGTGTGGACGTCCAGCATCATTCAGGTAAGAGGACTCATGACAGCATCCGTTAGCTCGCCGGGTGGAGGCGGGGATGGACGTGAGCCGCTCGGCAGGTGTGGAGGATGAAGGTGTGAATCACGGCGCGGAGAGTGTGAACGATCACATCTCCAGTTACTGACGACATGTTTGTTTGTCAGGTGTGCAGAGACAGCACTCACACCACAACCTTTATTCCAAAAAGGGTCATAGTTTATTCAGGAAATCATTAATTACAAACGAGCCTAAAATAAAAGCCGCGAGTTCATTCTGAGCAGTTTAATCCGTGTCAGCTCTCCTCAGGCTGTGTGGGTCCTCGCTGGTCTCAGATCAGCTCCTCTCTGCACTGTGTGTGAACCACACCTGCTTGCATCTGCAGATAAAAGCCATAAATCACAGAGGCTGTAAGCGCACGTCCTGCTAATGTGGAGAAAACCGATGATTTCAGCCTGAACCAGACAGAGAAACGAGAGCTGCGCAGTCTTCCTCCACCACACGAATCACCTGGAAGTAAAATTTACAGAGTGTTTCTTTTCCTTTCAGGGCCATGCTGTCACAGGCTAAGCTCCCGGAACACGAGTTTGTCAGTTTAAATAAAGTTTATCCGTCAGTGCTGAGCTCATGTTCAGGACGAAGGTCCAGCCTGAAGCCAGCGTGCTGAGAGGTGTGTGTACTGCGGTCAGGTGTGTGTGTGTGGGGGGGGGGGGGAGCGATGATGTGAGCGAGCAGCAATGTGACGGTAACACGAGGAAGCTAAAAACGGCGCTCGTCTTCGTCGCTGAGGCGTTAATGAATCAGACCCCGGTGCTACAAGAAGAATAACACAGCTTTATTAAAATTGATTTTGGCTACATTTATTCGAGCATGGAAATTAAAAATGAAAAATCATAAAACATTTCAGGAATTCCTTCATCGTCTTCACCAGTCTTTCATCACCTCTTTAGTGGGATGATTAAAGTGGATTTTTTTTTTTAAATACAGTGTTTTCACCAGAAGCTTCGTATCCAAAGTTCCCCAAATTTAAAATTTCCAGTAGTTTGGAAAAAACAAAGAAAGCAACAAGAAACGCTCCAGAGTTTTGCTCCGATCATTTTACTAAAATAGATGTTTGTGAGGAACTCTAATACTGTACACTACAGTATGAAATAAATAAAATTAGGAAATATAAAATGAGTCACATAAATAAAATGGCAAACTCTCAAATTAAAAACAAAAGTAATACTGACAGAAATACTGAGGTGAACAGAAACACAGAAAATTGCACAAACGTGTAAACTAAGAAACTGACGCCTTGCTACGCTAACACTGACGCATCGGACAGGTAAGCTCGTCACTTTAATACTGAAGCAGAGGACAGGTGGCGCTGTACAGGGATGGCACAGGTGAAAGGTTTGCATATAATAAGGCTTTCTCTGGAGAAAATTCAACACACTCAGAGGGCTCTGCCTTTCATTTTCATTTCCTCTGCGCTTTAAGACTCCACGTTTTATTTTGAAAATCACACAGGTTTAAATGTTCCTCCACGTAAAAAAACAAATCAGGAGGCCCAAAGTCATGTGGTTAGTTGGCAAAATAATAAAGTCGAATAAAAAATAAAAACATCACAGTAAAAGGAGATAAAATACGACAATAACACTGACAGGAAGTGGCCGAGTGTTCGAGGCTGTATACCCTCTTTTTTTCCTTTTTCTTTTATTTTGTAGTGATTCAGGGAGTGGAGTGCAATTTCCTGAAGTGAGGTTCGAACACAACAACACACCGAAAGTTAAGAACAACATAGCACCACACAGCTTTTAGGCCTTTATAATACTGTACATTAAAAACAGCTTCATTTCATTATAGTGATACTCATTACGACTTCTTCTTCTTCTTTTGTTTTTTGCATAATGTGGATTTTTAAACGGTCCCACAAGCTTCGGGGGGGGGGGGGGACGCTCATGGGGTCGAGTCTCCGCTCAGGGACTGACGGAGGTTACCTGCGGCGTGGAGGCGTTTTAAAAGTTAAACGTTAACACTGATAATAACAATAATAGATCCCAGTGTTATTCAGACTTCCTGTGGACCTGCCTCTCCGTTTGGGCTCATCAAACCAAACTTCACACAAAACACTCATGACCTTTGACTCATCAGGTTCAGGCTATGATTTTTTCTCTTCAGCTCTGTAGCCAGGCTGACAAACAGTCAGAGCTCTTTTGAGCCAACCATCCCTTTAACGTTAACTAGTAATGACTTCATGAACTTCTTCACAAATAAAATTTTTATCATTAGAGAAAAAATGACCAATAATCATCCCACAGATGTAATATTATCTACAGCTACTCTTAGTACCATCGATGTTAAGTTAGACTCTTTTTCTCCAATTGATCTTTCTGAGTTAACTTCAATAATTACTTCCTCCAAACCATCAACGTGTCTTTTAGACCCCATTCCTACAAAACTGCTCAAAGAAGTCCTGCCATTAATTAATTCTTCGATCTTATATATGATCAACCTATCTCTAATGATCGGCTATGTACCACAGGCCTTCAAGCTGGCTGTAGTTAAACCTTTACTCAAAAAGTATCTCTAGACCCAGCAGTCTTAGCTAATTATAGGCCAATCTCCAACCTTCCTTTATATCAAACATCCTTGAAAGAGTAGTTGTCAAACAGCTAACAGATCATCTGCAGAGGTTTATTTGAAGAGTTTCAGTCAGGTTTCAGAGCTCATCACAGCACAGAAACAGCTTTAGTGAAGGTTACAAATGATCTTCTTATGGCCTCTGACAGTGGACTCATCTCTGTGCTTGTCCTGCTAGACCTCAGTGCAGCGTTCGATACTGTCGACCATAATATCCTATTAGAGCGATTAGAACATGCTGTAGGTATTACAGGTACTGTGCTGCAGTGGTTTGTATCATATCTATCTAATAGACTCCAGTTTGTACATGTAAATGGAGAGTCCTCTTCACACACTGAGGTTAATTATGGAGTTCCACAGGGTTCAGTGCTAGGACCAATTCTGTTTACATTATACATGCTTCCCTTAGGCAGCATCATTAGAAGACACAGCATACATTTACACTGCTATGCAGATGACACCCAGCTCTATCTGTCCATGAAGCCAGATAACACACACCAATTAGTTAAACTGCAGGAATGTCTTAAAGACATAAAGACCTGGATGGCCGCTAACTTTCTGCTTCTTAATTCAGATCAAACTGAGGTTATTGTACTCGGCCCTGAAAAGCCTAGAAATATGGTATCTAATCAGATTCTTACTCTGGATGGCATTACCTTGGCCTCCAGTAACACTGTGAGGAACCTTGGAGTCATTTTTCACCAGGACATGTCCTTCAACGCACATATTAAAGAAATATGTAAGACTGCTTTCTTCCATTTGCGCAACATCTCTAAAGTTAGAAATATCCTGTCTCAGAGTGACGCTGAAAAACTAGTTCATGCATTTATTACTTCCAGGTTGGACGACTGCAATTCATTATTATCAGAAAGTCCTAAAAACTCCCTGAAAAGCCTTCAGCTAATCCAAAATGCTGCAGCAAGAGTCCTGACAGGGACTAGAAAGAGAGAGCAGATTTCTCCTGTTTTGGCTTCCCTTCATTGGCTTCCTGTTAAATCCAGAATTCAAAATCCTGCTCCTCACATACAAGGTCTTAAATAATCAGGCCCCATCTTATCTTAATGAGCTTGTAGTACCATATCACCCTATTAGAGCACTTCGCTCTCGCTCTGCAGGCCTACTTGTTGTTCCTAGAGTATTTAAAAGTAGAATGGGAGGCAGAGCCTTCAGTTTTCAGGCCCCTCTTCTGTGGAACCAGCTTCCAGTTTGGATTCAGGAGACAGACACTATCTCTACTTTCAAGATTAGGCTTCAAACTTTCCTTTTTGCTAAAGCATATAGTTAGGGCTGGACCAGGTGACCCTGAATCCTCCCTTAGTTATGCTGCAATAGGTGTAGGCTGCCGGGGGATTCCCATGATGCATTGAGTTTTTCCTTTCCAGTCACTATGTGTTAACAGACCTCTCTGCATTGAATCATATCTGTTATTAACCTCTGTCTCTCTTCCACAGCATATCTTTTATCCTGTCTTCTCTCACCCCAACCAATCACAGCAGATGGCCCTGCCCCTCCTTGAGCCTGGTTCTGCGGGTTTCTTCCTGTTAAAAGGGAGTTTTTCCTTCCCACTGTCGCCAAAGTGCTTGCTCATAGGGGGTCATATGATTGTTGGGTTTTTCTCTGTATCTATGAAGCGCCTTGAGGCGACTTTTGTTGTGATTTGGCGCTGTATAAATAAAATTGAATTGATTCCAAAGATTTACCCTCAAATGCTTAAAATCATACAAAATAATGTTGCTAGCATCATTATTTCATTCACATAAAACCTCCCACAGGTCTGAATGTGTGTTTAGGTATCATGGTGATGAAAACAAGCTAACCTAGCAAAATCGAGCAGGGATCATTAACGACCACGCGTATATGACGGTACGCCTCAAAGACCACACCTGGTGTTCAGAGAACTACAACTTGAACCTGCTCTTCATTCCACAGAGTCCCTAATTAGACCGAGACCATCGCTCACCCTAACACGTCATTCAGAGTTGCTACGGTTGCTGTTAGTGTCTTTAGTAAATGGTGTTCTGCTACAACAAAACTGGTTTCTCAGTAGGTCTCAAGGTAAACCTGTCTTCTCTTGGATTCACAAACACAATAATAAAAAAATACTTCTGTACTGTACAGGCTTGCTTGTCCGATTTAAGTAGAAGCTTTTTGGGCTCTATTTTCAGTGTTTTTACTTAAAGGTTGAAAACTAGTGCCTTGGGGTCTTGGGGTTTTGCCCCAAGATCTAAAAATCTATCAATCAAATCTAACATCAGCTCAGCAGAAACCTTAAGCTTCAGGGTTTGAGAGCTTCAGACTGAACTGCCGAGGTTCAAAGTTCGGCCTTTCTGGCTGTGAAACTATCCCAGCACTTTAGCTACCGGCAGAACTTAAACTTTAAAATGTTAAAGAAACAGGACTCCATTAAGAAAAGGTGTCAACAAACACTTTGAAGGAGAAAATAATCAGACTGAACCTGATAAATCAGAGGCCACGAGTTTTGTTAATAATACTAAGTTAACTGCACATTACAGCCTTTTTAAAATCATTTATGTTTTCGGTCGGCTGAACGCGAACGAAGCTGAATCAGACCATAAACACATTTGTGACCCATCAGTCTCAGCAGGAAGTCTAAAGTAAACACTAATTTGGTGTGAGAAGATGACCGCCGTCCCCTCCGGCCCTCATCTTCCTTTCAGCCCCTCATAAAGCAGCAGCTGCATCGAGCCAGCGTCCCAAAGCTTTTGTTGCTCCTCATCAGTCCTCCTGGTCTGACCTGCCGTCTGTTTTCCCTTCTCGTGAACTCTCGTCCATCGGCAGCGGCGAGCCTTTACCCTCAACGTCCCCCATCAAGTCCATCTGGCTCCTGCTGTCGCACTCCTGCTCCTCCTCTCCTTTTCTGAAACTTCCCTCCTGCCGCTCTGTCACCTCCTCAGACATCTTGCCGTCCATTTCCCTCTCCTCCCGTCCTACTCCTCCCTCACCGCTGACCCTCAGCATCGCACTGCCGCCATCCTCCTGCTGGTCCTCTGGGTCCGAGTATCCAAGGGGCCCCAGCCCCTGGAGGTAGCCCCTCATCAGCAGCTCGGTGGGCTCCAGCCCTGCAACTGCAACGCCTCCTCCGCCTCCCTTGTCCCTGTCCTCCCTCTCGGCCGCCTCACGCTCCTCGGCCTCCCTCTTGCAGTATGAGTAGCGGTGGTTCATGTGCTGCGAGTACGAACCCGAATGCGAAAAGCGCTTGCCGCACTTGTCGCACTGGTAGGGCTTCTCTCCAGAGTGCAGGCGTGAGTGCTCAATCAGGTGGTGCTTGTGTTTGAAGGCCTTCTTACAGATCTGACACTGATGCGGACGTTTACCTGCAGAAACACAATGGAGGGTGGGACACGGTCAGGACGGACACAGCTGGACACGGAGACACACAGCAGAGTGAATCAGCACATGACAGACAGCTGCAAACCCAACGAAGGAACAAGAAACAAATCTCTTAACTCAAAGACACAGCTGAAACAATCACCAATCAGAAGACTGAACTACAGATCTTTGAAACCTGTGCGGTGATTGGCTGACGGTAAAAAACAAAAACAACAAAAACATGACAGGTTTGAACTAAAATCTTCAACTCATCCTGTTAACATTTCATCACACCCTCGGTGTCTGTCTGTTGCCATAACAACAATGAGGCATGCTTGAGACACCACGAGGTAACGCGAACCTTCAGCGGCCTGCGGTCAGCTGCGATGACATCACAGCTCCGGATTTAAATTTAAGGAGGGGCAGGAACCCTAACAGCTGTAACAGCTCCCAACACACACACACACACACACACACACACACACACACACACACACACACACACACACACACAGAGCTGGTTTACTACGACTGTACAGGCGGAAATTTCTTATGTCTGAACAGGATGCTTCAGCTGCTGCCAACTGGCAGGCTGAATGCTGCCCAATCACACGTCCCACGCACACATGCACCAAAAACATGGCTTTACCCCGACACACACACACACACACACACACACACACACACACACACACACACACACACACACACACAGGCAGATCATAGCCACAAATAGACCCGGAGCGCCTGTAACATCCACCATAGCTGGCATTCTGACACACACACACACACACACACACACACACACACACACACACACACACACACACACACACACACACACACACACACACTGCGGCAGAAATAACTGAGACGGTAGATTCCTGCTTCGAGTGTTGGAGGTGGGAGGGAAACATGAGGGTGATGCAACTGAGTGAAAGACATGAAGGTAGAGCAGGTCTGAGTCTGTGAGGACGGCACACAGGTAAGATCAACCAAACTCCAATATTAGCACAAACACGCAGGTTTGACTTCCTGTATCAATGGGAACAACAAAGACGTGTTCTCGTGTTCAGCTTTTGTTCTATCACATGTCAGAGGAATGCAAACAACACATGATTATCATTCCGTGAGCCTCCAACTCCCAAATCATAAACCCCACTTTACTGTAACACCAGGACAAGCACCGAATTTGACGACAGGAAGCATCAGTCTGACGTCCGTCAATGAAAAATTACTATTTAATATTAAATAATAAAATCATGAGAACGACGAGAAAACAAAAAACACAAGTAAAATCAAGATGAATGTGAGTGTTCAAGAACAGAAAACTAGTCATTACCATGTGTTACTACCTTTGATAACGAGCAGCTGAAAGGAGGCTCCATGAAATGCTGTAAATATGCTGCATGTTAATGGGTCATTAAGTGGAAGTGATGTGGGTTAATGTGTGAGGCAGGACATGAACCAAACTTCATTTAAAAAGCACTGATTTTATCTCCAGAGCAGTGAGAAAATGACAAACTGAGCTGACGCCGTGCAGCCAGAGTCGTCTGAGGGTGTGGCTCTGCTTAACGCCACAGATTACCTTTATCCGTGACGCAGCGAAAGGCGTGAAGATGAGACACCAAACTAGTGAAACACTGACTTTATTCAGGACATGCTGGGGGGTCGTTTAGGATTTTGATTTGGATCAGAAGAGTCCTGCAGAGAAATCTCATGAAAGCATTAAACCCCACAATGCTGCAGTCTTACTGAAGCCTCCACATTCATCACATTTCCTGCGGGGCGACTCGGTAAACTGGGACGCTTTAATAAGAACAGTGTTTGCTGCTTCACCTTTCCTGCTGTGGTGTTATCATAAGTTGTTTGTTTCCAGTTTAAAAATGGAAAAAAATGGACCATCTCTCGGCTGTAATTAATATTTCCTTTTGATCTTCACACAGTCATGCAAACATGCACTCCTCCTCCTCTCTCAGTGTGAATGAGGTGCTGCTGATATTTGGGGCGCTGAATGTTTTTGTACTGCTCTCTGTATTAAAGGCTGCCTACCCCCCGCTGAAAAGAAAGGCGCATGTTAAAGGCCACGGCCTGCAGAGAACAAAAGAGAGAAGCAGAGCTACGAGTGGGGAGCTACGTGAGGAAACAGAAGAGTGAGGACAGAGGAAATAAGGAGGCATTGGGTGGGTAAAAAGAAGTGTCCAAGTGTTATATATACCTGTGTGCTCATATTTGTGTCTTAGGAGGGAACTGGTCTTCTGGAATGTTTTGTCGCACAAGTCACACGCGTACATACCACTTTCAGTCTTCTTAATCTTCTTCCTGGAGAGCAGCGAATCGCTGTCTGTCAGGTCGTCCAGGCCTGACAGATAGTCCGCCGTGCCGTCCAGCAGCTCCCCCTGAGACAGAGACAGAGCTTCAGTACCCCGATAATCCCACACCTGTCAGCCTCGCGCCACGAGACTCCCCCCCACCGCCTCTATGATCCCAAGTCTGGACAGGGCTTAAAGGCCCAACCCGGTAAGTCCCCCTCACCCAGGAGACTCTGAGAAAGAGGGGTGTGTTTACAGATAACAGCTGACAGCAGGTGAGCTGAGGTCAGAGGTTTACCACGAGACCGGAACAAAGCGCTGACCATCATTTTTAGTTTCAATTTCAGGAACTTTCCCAAAAAGTCCACGCAGCTGCTTTCATACAAATCATCCAAGAGTCAGCGGTGACCGGCACTTCAAGGGGCGGGACTTATGAGCTGTTTACCTTTGGTGCTGCTGACAAACGGTATTTATGATGGCACAGTGAAAAACTCTCAGCATTTCACTAAATCCAGATTTGATCTGTGATTTGTTTTCAGGAGATGAACTTCCCTTCTTTACAGGAAGTGAAGTTTTCCTTTAAAGGGCAAAAAATTCTGAATCTGGAGGTATTCGAGTCTTTTGTGGAACCAGCCTCTTTTTCTCTGGCATTACTTCCACACTTTGCATTTTTAAAAATACTCATACATGAAACCTGGAAAACTCTGACTACTTTCAGTCGGAGCAAACACATCCCGCCCCATAATGAGACCAGTTAAATGTAGACGCCACAGTGGAAACGCTGAAGCTCAGCTCATAGGTCCCGTGGCAGGGAGACCCTTTAAAATTCTCCACGCTCAACACTGGCTGGGTCAACAATACTTTTAACACATCACTATACAGACAGCTGTAAGCCCCAAGCCCAACAAACAATCCCTTTATCCAACTTCTGTGCTGTGGAGCAAACACGTCATCATGATCAAAGCTAACGGAGCTGATGGCGGGTTTGGACTGCCAGCCGCCATGTTGTGTGATGGAGATGAAAAGCCCTGAAAACTAACAGCCACCTGTTGTCTTTGCTGTTATCTGTCCAACCATGAGCCATGCACGGCCAGTTTGGAGGTTTTCAGTGCAACACACTCCAGTCTGAGCAGGTCGGGGTTACCAAAACCTGGGAATACTGACCCTCCATGGCTCCTGGCTGGCTCTGTTTAGAAGAAAGAACAAACAAAACAAAACGCATTGTCCTTACTTTACATGATTTTTACCTGGAAGCCTGGTTTCCGCTGGTACTTTCTCCTCTGCTGCATTTCAGCGAATGTGGTTGCCCCAGTGGCGTAGGTGTAGGCCATGTGAGGCAGGAAGCTCATGGGGTCAAGACCCGGGTAGGGCCTGAGGCCTGGGATGGTCGCTTGGGCAGGAGTCATGAAGGTGTGTGGGGGAAATGCTCCGTGAGGTGGAAGGGAGGTGTAGACAGGTCCGCCAGCAAAGGCATTAATCCCAAAGATGGGACTGGTGCTTTTCTCCAGTTGGTGAATAGCATTCCCTCCACCATCAGATCCCAGCACCTCCTTCTTAATGTTGACCAAATCAAAGGGCCCAGACACCTGCTCTCGCCCCAAAGCCTCCCCGTTGTGCTCTCTGATTAAACCATTGGGTCTGGGCCGCTTCTCTCCGGCGGAGGCGCGCTTCTGCGCCATGTGTTTGGGGAGCGACAGATCCAGCGGTGTGTCCCCGCGGGCTTCCTCCGAGTTCAGGCTGTTCGGAGTGTAAGAGCTACTCTGAGAGTGTTTGGAGGAAGTCGAGGAAAGGTTAAGGGGTGATGGAGTGTTGCTTCTCAAGTGGTCCAATGATTCTAGTGGTTTTTGCCCTGCTGTTTGCCGGCTGGTTGTAAACTGGTGGGAGGACTCGCAAAAGCCATTAGTGAAGCTTCGGTGTAAATCTGCAGCTGGAAGTGACATTGGAGACCGGTTCAATCTGTGGTTGACTTCTGGTCCACTGCAGTCAGGAGGTGGTGACCTTTTACCGTGGTGGTTTTGGCTCTTCCACTGGGCAAACCACTCCTTGACAAACTCTTGAGGGAGGCCAACAGCAACTGAGATTTTGAGCAGTTCCTCTGAGTTGGGCTCAGTGTTCATGGCGAAATAAGCTTTGAGCAACGACACGTGATCCTTGAAGTGGCTGACGGGGCTGGTGGCTCGGTCGTTGCTGGAGACCTCGGAGGACATCCCTCCCTGGTGGCCAGCGGGACAGCCGTCTGCCGGTTGCAGGACGGCTTTTATTTCCTCGTTCATTTTGCACAGGTAGCGCTCGTGTTGGTGCAGGGGGATTGGCCCGGGGAAGGTCTCCTTGCAGTATTGGCAGGAGAATGGCAGGAACTGGTTCTGGTTTTCATGTTTCTTTTCCTCACTGCTGAGATCCACAGAATGGCTTGGTTTCTCCTTCTTAACACCCTCTTGCCTCTTAGACTCGTCGATCAGACTCTTGGCCTCATTGACCTTCTCCAGTGTGTAATCTATGATGCTCTTGGTGGGACTGCCATCGCCCGTCACCAGGAAGCCACCCTGAGTTGCCTTGGTCTCCTCCATCTGGGCACCTAACTCCTTCATGTAGGACCTGAGCTTGTCTTCAGGGCTTCCATCCATTTTTTGCCTGTACACCGTGTTGTCCACAATCTGGAGCACCTTCTGCACCTCGCTCAGGTTGTTGCCAAGGGATCTCACGTAGCCCAGCATTTGGAGGTCCAGCCCAATGCCTCCCAGATGTTGAAGGGGACTCTGGGAGGAGTTGTGAAAACCCAAGGGGCTTCCCCCCCGCCCGTTCAGGTAGACCCCGGGTCCCCCAAACGCATGCTGTGAGGCCATCAATAGCCGGTAGTCGTTGAAGTCCATCGGCTCAGGTTTTATGTCCAGCTGACGTGGCTGGTCTTGCTGCCCCAGCGGGCGCCCGTTTTCAAGTTTGTGGCGAAGCTGGGCCAGGGCGGGGCTTCCAGGTGATGAGGTTGTAGAGCTGGGAGAGGAGCCGAGTTTGCCACCATTTCCATTGCGTACTCTTCCATTGAGGGCAATCAGGCCAATGCACTTTTTGCTGCTGATGTGGGAACTGTAGGAGCCGGAGTGGGAGAAGCGCTTCTTACAGTTGGAGCATTCATATGGCTTCTCACCTGAAACACAGCCCAACGTCTGGATTACTTCTCAGCCCACAAACGTGCTCTATAGTTTAACGTCAGGTATTTACTTAAAACATCATCATTCGTCCACAGTTAGTCACCAGTGTGATCTTTACACCTTTGATCCAGAATTGGAGGTGGTGCTTTTCCTCCTTCAACACCAGCAAAGTGTATGTTATCCATGCACCATCTCAGCTGCTGACGTCCAGGATTAACTATGAACTGACCCTCTGGCACATCTTTTAGCTAACGTGTCCCCCACTGTAATTCAGAGCTCATAATATCGGTTCATTCGCTGATTAAAACAATTCAACGATAACCAGCAACTGTCTGAATAGTTGTTTGTTTGCTGACTAACAAAAATTGAAATGAACAAACAGATCAGCAGCGAGATTTTGGAGGCGGTCCAGATGTTCTATTTTAGAAAGGTTTTCTTTTTAAAAACTTCATTTTAATGAGGTGCTTTATGAGTATACTTCACATTACTATGTATGATACAGTAACTGACGCTTTGGGTTTTGGTTTTAATAATCAAATCAATGGAAAAATCAGTGGATGAATCTTCAATAAAAATAGAAACCATCATGATGAAAATGTTCCTTTTTTGGAGCTGAACTGCTTCGTGATCAGATATGAAGATGGGAAGTGAAACTGTTGACTGTCAGATGTATTAATACTGTGGCTAAAGCAGAAGCCAGACAGTCAGATGTGGAAACACAATCAGCGTTTTATCAGAGTCGATGTAAACGCGAGGAGGACCGGATCAGACCCGTGTCTGCGGAAAGTTTCAGCTCTGATCCGGCCCTCAGAACTCCACTCACCGCTGTGAATACGAAGATGCTCCTTCAGGTGGTGCTTGTACTTGAAGGCTTTTCCACACTCGCTGCATTTGAACTTGCGGTTTCCAGTTCCTTCAGCAAGCAGTGGTGGCTGCAGAGAGAAAAACAGATTTGAAGTGATGGAGGAGGAGTGGGAGTCGCTGCAGAGAGGGAGCACGAGCTAACGGGGAATTTAATAGTATTTAGTGAAGCAGATCTGATAGGCATTCTGAGAAACGGCGTGGGTGGCGCTGTGCAGAGGTAACACTTTCTGGTGGAGGTGCATTCCCAACATTTGAAATGCAAATACAGAGATAAACAAACACAAACAGTCGGGGAGCGTCCTCCCCCCTCTGCTGAGTGGGAGCTCAAATCCTTTCGTCTCACATGCAGATGATCGGTGAAGGAAACACAAACCTGAAGACTTGTTTCTGTCGTCTACAGCAGAGAAAACAGCTTCAAGTAAACGCTCTACTCTCTGCTCTGATCTGCACTCATTCACCATGAGTTCAACCCCAGAGGAGACTCCACAAATGCAGGAAAGCAGATCTCCTGGGATCCAGCAGGGAACCTCTGCCAGGACCTCGTTATTCCAACATGAACCAGCTTGTCCCAGTCCCTCACACGCAAACACAAATGTTTTTGTTTAAACTGAAATTACCGCTGAAAGAAATTACGTGCTTTGAATCACCAACAAAACTTCTTAACCACCGTCGTTAATGATCACGTCTTTGTCTGCAAATCTTACCAGTTTGGACTCAAATCAAACACAACCTGCACAAGGTCCATCCTAACCAAACACTGCTGCTCCCAGCATCCACCCACCCATCCATCTGTCCGTTCACCATCCACCCTCCCACCCATCCACCTGTCCACCCATCCATGCAGGAACTGAGGACTGGTTAAACTGGATAAAAGTGGGCTTGGGCAGTTTGTGCTGACTGAGCACTGTCACGCGTTCCTTATCACACTGTCATGCAGTGAAGATTAACTGTATATATATATGTAACTGCATTAGTGTGGCCACTGCTTGAAGCAGCCACATCACGGCAAGAAGCAAACAGCTGTGAGTGTTTGTGCTGCATACTCAGGAGCAGTCCCGGCTGTGCGAGCACAGCCTGAACAGCTGTGAGGCCGTGCCATACAGATGTTTTACCGCAGCACTCAGCAGCACAGTAGAAAGCCTGTGAACAATGATTACTGAGTGAGGCGCTGCTGTCGGGGGCAAACCGTGAAGACTGAACAGACAGATCTGCTTCCTCCTCACCGACGCACACATGCCTGTTCTCTCTTTAACAGTTTAACTCAGGAAGTACACAAATAAACGGCCACTTAGAGGATTATGAGTCTTCAATCCAGCAGGGAGAAGACCATCTGGTGCTGGTTAAGGCTGGTGGAGGGGGGGTCAGGTATGAAAGCTATTTGTGCTTCTGTGAGGAGACCCGAGGTCTAAACTCAGGAAATCTCATTACGATCACAGCATAATTGGAAAATTGAATGACTCAGTGCTTAGTTACCGACTCTAATGTGAGTTTTTGATCATGAGGGCCAGCAAACAGGCGTGTGCAGGAAACATTTAACACCAGCTTATGATTAGATTACTGTGTGACACCCTGCCTGCCACCGAGGCTGCCCGAGCATCAGAGGAAGGCCGTGAATCTAATCGGTTCCAGCAGCAGCAGCTGATGTGGAGTCTGATGGCCGGAGGAAGTCAACGCACTCACACCTCCCACGCACGACACATTACAGCTGCTGAGAAAAACACCCAGAACGGAGGTGGTTAATAATGGAGCGACTGGGCAGACTGGAAGAACTGGGAGGAACTTCATTCATGTGTTAGACAGCAGGAAGCCACGTGGATCTCTCACCCTTCTAAACAAACAGAATGAGGCGGCGTTCCTCAGGGCTCCGTCTGCGGTCCTCTGCTCCTTTTGACGCAGCTTAAATTTCCAGCCTTGGTGTATTTTTATCTGTTTTTACCCTGCAGGGACCACAGCCGCTGATTAATTACTAATCTGAGTCATCGCATGTACTGATGGAGTTCCCCGAGCCTCCCTCCTCCGCTGCTCAGCATCCACAGCTGATGCAGTGCAGTGTCAGCACCTGACGGCAGCTTCTTCTCTGATCACTGCAGTTTTCTGTCTGTTAGTGAAGCCAGCGTGGAGTCAGTCCTAACGTTTGAAGACTGTGTCTTTATGGATTTCATACTGGAACTCCTGTGACAGACTTTTAAATAAAGGTTTAAATGGATGTAATAGGTGTGCGTTACCTGGTCTCTGGCAGGCTTGTGTGTGGTCATGTGACGGTCCAGTTGAGCACGGTGGCCGAAAGTTTCAGCGCACAGCGGGCAGGGGAAGCTCTCCTCGTTCTTCTCGTGACGGTACTTGATGTGTTCCTTCAGAGACGTCAGGCGCTTGTAGCCGCGGTCGCAGTACGGACACGTGAGCAGCTGGGCGAAGTCATCCTGCGTGTCGGGTCCAAGGTCTGTAGGTCAGAAGTCAGGAAAGAGACAATGTCCTTAACCCTTTATTTAGACAGAAAAGTCACATGACTGAAGCTCCCAACTGTTTTGAACTTCGAGATGATTTTACAGTCAAAATGATGAGTCTGGGATTGAAGGTCACAGAAACACACATCATACTAAAGGTTGCGGTCGGAGTGGCACCAGTGAAATCTGAATCTTCTATAATCTCGTTAACAAGCCAGCTTGTTGACTTCTCTCTACAAAGCTTCAGAGTCACATGTTTGAGCTGCCAGCTTTTTGACTAATAATCTCTTTAAAAATGATTAATCAATTTGTAATGCTCAGTTTGTCTTCTCGGTCTCTCACCGTGCTCGCTCTCATCCTGCCCCGTGGCCTCAGGCGTGGCCTCAGGCGTGCCCAGGCGCGCCACCTCGTCTGGGGCTTCTGGATAAATGACGGCAGTGTCGCTGCGCTGCAGGTACTCAGCGATGCACGCAGAGTGACTGTCGCCGTCCTCCAGTTTACGCTTCAGGAAGTACTCGTCCAACTCAGGGATGCCCTCTAGTCGCTTCCCTGGATGCAGGGACAAAGCTCGTCCGGTCAGAGGACCAATCATCACACTGCAACCTCAGAGGACCCGGCATTGAGCCCTGAGGGACTCCTAAACTAACATTGCTGGGTCCTCTGACTGCCCATTGACCATTATGACCAGGGATGTCGTTTACTTCCTCTAAAGTTACGACAACAGCGAAGGAACCAACTGAAGTCAGCCTGCTGTAGGCCACGCCCACACCAATAAGCAATCCCACAGTTTGTATTAATTACTCGGGAAATTATGTGAAAGACAAAAATTCAGCAGGACATTTTACATTACGCTTTTAATTACGATCGCTAATTATCATTAGTCATTATCATTAATTAGCTTTAATTACTCAAATAAATAAAGATGAAGAAAGACAAAAAATATTATCCCAAAGAGCCGTACAGTAAAGTTAAGTAAAAAATTTATAAAAAACAAAGGAGCAAAGTATGGAGACAGAGCTAAAAATAAAATGAGACAAATATAAATAAAACCTCTTCTGACGGCGATGACGCTGATGGGTGACGATTGATTGTGTGTGATCTCACCTGCACTGTTTTCCACAGCGTGAGGAGACGCCTCCGGGCCCACGGCTTCGTACTCGTCCGTCCCCCCGTCTGTCCAAACACAACACAGGAGCACATCATTTACCCTGCTCTTCCTCTGATGGAGGCTGGTCCCTTCCTCCTGTATCCTCCCGAGTCATGGGTATCATTTAGCTATTCAACCCCCCCGACACTAATAACAGCAACTACAAACAACTATAAAAATATTCATGACAAAAACAGTGAGAAAATGAGAAGCAGAAACCGAACATGAGACCAGATTTAAAATCAAACAGAAAAACTACAAAACACTTAAACATGGCCCAAAACACCGCACGCTGACCTCTGACCTCACCAACTCACAGGTGACCACGTGACTCACCGATGCGTCTCCAGGCATGGGGGTCCTGGAACCCATCTCCGCTCTCGGCGCTCTCCTGGTCACGGTGGGACAGCAGGGCGTGGCCGACCCGGGGCGACGCCTCCAGAGCGGGCACGCCTGCCGGACTGCCCTCCTCCTCGTCCACTCCTGCGCCACCTCCTCCGAAACTGTCCTCGTCATCGGTGTCTGAGGTAGTTTCCGCAACGTTCTCATAGTTTAGCACTGAAACACAAAAGAAGAGGGGGTGACCTCTGACCTTAGTGTGTTTGTAAACACGGCGTATGTTCTTTAACAAGTGTTAAACAGGAAGTGAGAATTGGGTGTTCGTGATTGGTCTGCAGTTGTTCTGCGCTCTGATGCGAGCGGCCAC
This sequence comes from Copadichromis virginalis, assembly GCF_057382275.1. Lineage (NCBI taxonomy): Eukaryota > Metazoa > Chordata > Actinopteri > Cichliformes > Cichlidae > Copadichromis > Copadichromis virginalis. The sequence goes on from NC_140633.1 coordinate 41,259,414, forward strand.
ACTACGCTGACATCATGGGAACGGGTTAATCTGGCTCTGATGGCGTTTCCTGCGGCAGGCGGCGGCGGGTTCCCACAGAGCGCAGATCCTCCTCCAGCTACACGCAGATTAGCCCGTTCATAATATGATCTTTGTCTGCAGCGTCCCGGACAACTGCACGACAGGTGCAGATGAAAAAGCACGACGGAGAAATCTGCTGACCCGGGCTGAATACCAAGGACGGGGGGGGGGGGTGTTAACCCTCTGTGATCAAACAGGCTCGCTGTGTGGTCCCAGGACACGTTAGACATCAGACACAGGCCCCGCCCACACATTCTTTCACTCCAAAGGCAGAAAACACAATAGCAGAGAGTGTGTGTGTGTGTGTGTGTGTGTGTGTGTGTGTGTGTGTGTGTGAGAGAGATTGGGTGCACACAATCAATCGATCACTAACCAGGATCATCTAATCAATAGGACAGGGGTGTCCCCAGGACTCTTAACTGGGGGACCCCGGTGGGGGGGTGGATTCAAACAAAGCCTGTGTAAGCTGGCTCAGCTGTTAGTGTCTGAGGGGGAGGGGCGGGGCAACAAACCGTGACTGCAGGGTCAGAATATAAACACCAGCGTGTGAAGGAATCCCCCAATCACAGCCCGGCCTGCTATCAGTCTGTGGACAGTCCACAGGATATGCTCACGTCTATCTTTAGACCCTCATTCAGTACATCAGCAGTACCAGCCAGGTATGTGCACACCTGGACACGAATAACACTTGTATGGATGAGGAGCCATCACATCCATATCCATGAATACATATCTAAACACAGGAGAGCCAAAAGTATCTGGACAGTCACACTCTATATTAGGCCCAGTGTGTCCATATACTTTTAGTTTTTACCTGATTTCCATTCTAAACTTTCATCTGCAGTGTTAAACATGCGTGCGTGCGTGCGTGCGTGCGTGCGTGTGTGTTTTATACCTCCTCAATAATAGCTTATAATCATCAGTGATGCAGAATGGGCAGGGCCAGAGTCTACCTGTTCTCAGCTCTGAACCACATATGTGACAGGCTAAAGCTCCGCCCACATATGTGGCTGATGGTCTGGTTACCTGCAGATAAGCACCAGTGCCTTTTATCACTCATGTTAAACTTTAAAAACCAAAGCGTTCGTTTTCTTTGAGCACTAATGGTAAACACACACACTTCCTCCACTTCCTGTGGACACCGTCACAGAGCAAGGAAATAAACACTTTATGCTTAGAATTCCACCTTAAACTTCAAAGATAACATTCCACCTTAAATCCTCCCCACCATGATTCCACCTTAAAGCAGAGAATGCCGCAGCAGGCTGAGGGTCCCGTGCCCTGATTGGTCGGTGGGCAGCAGGCACTGACCTCCCAAACAAAGGCCATTCACGCTGCTGTTTGCCTGCCAGGTCACATGACGGAGGCAGAGTGGCAGATGTCACCGGGGGCAACTCAGACAGCGCGTCCACCCCCCAGGTTTCAGAGGGTCTTTGAGTCCATTCAGGGACAAAACAGACGACACATCACAGAGCGCCGCTCCTCCTCATACAAAGACACATTAGCCCCGCCTTCTTCCTCCTCCCCGGGTTTCATCTTCCTCCTGCTCCAACATTTCTGTCAGACTGGGGGAAGGACAGATCGAACACTGGCTCAAGTGTCCGTCCGTCGACTCACACACGAAACACGACGATGTCAGAACATCACACTTACATCATTCATGATGACATCAGTCTGCCAACCCAACACACAGGCACACACACACAGCAAAACAAAAAAAACAGAGAAGAAGAAATGTCAACAGAAACACGACGGAGTCAAACTGCCTGCACGGAGCGCTCACCTGGCAGGTTCTACTTCCTGTTTACGTGTCTCAGATCAGCTGTTGATCACATGATCAGACTGATTGACCACTGATCACTTCCTGCAGCAGTGTCACAGCTTCATGGAAATCTCCACCTGACTGTCATCTCTGGCAGCCAATCACAGCTCTATATCTGCTGTCGTCAAAGGAGCTTGCAAAGAGAAGCGTCTGGACTTCTTTAAGTTGTAGCTCCTTTGACTACAATGACCCGGATGACTGAGAACCTTCACAGACATATATCTGCTGTCAATCATCTGTTGTGATGAGTGGGCGGGGCTCCACAGTGCCTCCACAGCAGCTCTCGGGCTGAAATGGGACCTCCAGATGTTTGCTTCATCCCTGCAGGCTTGATCATTCTGACACGCTCCGCCGCTCTCATAACATCCAGCCATCGATGAGGTCACAGAGGGCGTCCCCATGCAGGTGCTGCGTCCGGTTCCTGCCGTTCGCTGTGAGGTAATGAAAGCAGCTCTGCCTCCTCTCTCACTCTCTCTCACTCTCTCACTTGCTCGCTCAGAGCAGATCACCTGAGTAACGGGGGAGGGGGGAGCCACACGTCGCTGAGGAAATGAGGTCGCTGCCTAGCGGCTAAGAGCTGAAGTGAATCATCATAGGGAGAGCACATAGGTGAATAATGGGCAGAAGTAAGTGGACACCTGATGTTACACTCACATATGGTTTAAATGGACAAAGCCTCACAGCAATAGTTTCAGCTAATAATTACACTGCAGAGCCTAAAGTTTGTGGACAGCTCAGGACTCACATATATAATGTTTAAATGGATATGGCCTTAAGATCTGTCCACATAGTTTTGATATTTGAGTGAGTGTTTCTGTGTGACCCAGTCACCAAAAGTATCTGGACACATGGTCCACTGCTAACAACATCTGTATAGATTCGACCACAAAGCCTGAACGCACACTTTTGCTTGTGTAACACGTATATATTCAAAAGATGGCCGAGTCAAAAGTATGTGGACAGCAGGCCGTGTGACATGACACTGGTTTCACACGCTGTGATGGCGCCTGTGTGGAATACATGATCGGTCCATTGCACACGGACTTCCTCTGAACGCACCAATCATCACCTGAAGCACCAACCCTGCAGTTCCTCTAACGCCCAGTAGAGGCTGCTTCAAACGGTGAAAATCCCACCGTAGGTTCACGCGTTTCTGCTGACGAAGCAAACCTCCACCCGAGCTGCACCTATGGACCGTGTTGGTGCTGCTGGAGCATTTTTAATGACTTCATCTGCTGCTGTTGGAGGGGGGGGGGGGGGGGTGAATTAAATTCATTCTTATTTATCAGCAGGAGTCAGCGTGCACACACACACGCACACCCCACTAACCATCAATGGTGCTGCTGTGGAGAGGGTAAGCATCACCAAGTTCCTGGGTGTGCACATTTCAGAAGATCCCGCCTGGTCAAAGGACACAGCATCGTGGTCAGCAAAGCCCAGCAGCAACTCCACTTACTCCTCAAACCATCAAAATACATGTGGGACTTCATTTGGATGGTTTGGGAAAATATTATATCAAATAGATGTCCCCACAAGGATATGAAAACATGTCTGTGTCTGTTTGTGTCTGTTATCAGTGTGAAGGTGTGACAGCAGCAGTTCCTCTTTGAAGCGTCGGTTCTGAAACTGTTAATCAAGTTTTGGCACCTTGAGTGTTCAGGTCGGTTACAGCGGCGCGTTGGCCGTCGACCTCCACCCAGAGACAGCAGCAGATAACACACACACACGCACACACACACACGCGCACGCACACGCACACACACACACACACACAGACACACACAGACACACACAGACACACACAGACACACGCGCACACACAGACACACACACACACACGCACAGACACACACAGACACACACAGACACACACAGACACACGCGCACACACAGACACACACAGACACACACACACACACACAGACACACACAGACACACACAGACACACACAGACACACGCGCACACACAGACACACACACACACACACACAGACACACACAGACACACACAGACACACACAGACACACGCGCACACACAGACACACGCTCATCTTTGAGCGAGTGTCACATGTCAAACATATAGAACATGCAGTGCACGTGGAATAAGTGCAGCACGCTGACGTCACTTCCTGTCTGCATTTCGTTGCCCTGTACCTGTGCATGTGCAATGACAATAAAGTTGAATTCTATTCTATTCTATTCTGTCTGTCGCAGAGACAGAAATGAGAAAAATAACATCAAACATTCAGTTTGTGTAAATCATGTGAATTTAATGTAACAACTTAAAAGACCTTTGTGTCAGTGCCAGGCTCACAGCCTTCACTTTTCTCGATCGATCGATCGATCGATCAGTCAGTCAGAGACATCGGTTGATTCATCGATCGGTCGGTCATTTCTCTGCAGCTGAATGATGTTTACAGTTGAAGGAAGGAACTCTGATCGCTCCTCAGGTTAAAGGAAATAATCAGAGCCACGGACAGATGTGCTGATGATTGATCCATACATGAGCAGGTGTTTATGACTTCAGTGTGCGAGAGCCGTGACGCCGTCACAGCCTCGGTTACTCACAAACACCGGGCCTCGCTCCATCAGTTCAGCAGCTTCACTGACGGTTAGCGAGGAGGTGCCAAGGTGATGCCGGCCTCGACCTGACAGCTAACGTTACTCCTATCAGCAGCTCCGCCTCGCCGTGCCGTCTGATTACAGACGCAGCAGAGAGGAGGCGGCGGCTGCGCAGCACTGATAACAGCCCACACCAACCGAAGGAGGACAAGGAGGTCAGAGGTGTGAACGGCGCTCTGCCTCACTGCTGTTTCTGCTACAGTTCAAGCACGAGTGCACACACACACACACACACACACACACAATCTTGTTCTACATGCATTTTGAAGCCTGTCAAACTTCATGTTTCTGTGTAAGTGTTTAATTAATCATCAGCCTGTGGCTGCTGGGGAAGGGGGGGGGGGGGGGCACATGGAGCACATGGGCTCCCCCCACCAGTAAAATGTAGGTTACCTTAAGAGAAAGTCAGACTTTCAGTGTGAATTATGGATGGAGACAGCACTGAGGACGTTTGAGGGTTTACAGCCCAGCAGCCTCTCAGGGTGCGGGTGTCTGAATTATTCATCTTCCCAGGTGGAGGATGAGTCTTTACAAAAGACGAAGAGGAGGAAGAAGACGGTTATTAAATCCCTCTGATGAATACCTTCTCACAGCAGCGTTACTAAAACTTTCCCTCCAATAATTCACGACTGCAGGTATTTTAGCTTCCCGCCGCTCTGGGAAACAACAGGCGGTGCGCGCCCGTCTCATTGCTTCTTAAAGCTCGCTGTCAGTTTCTGCCGTCACACTCACCGACTCGCTGCTGGATCAGGACCATCTTCACACAGCAACGGTCCTAATCCGGATCACAGAGCTCCCATATAGGGACCGGACTCACTACAACACCTGATCCTACCTCAGCCCACATCCCTCCAACACTCAGCTGAACACCAGCCAGTCAAACCTCTGCCACCAGCAGGCAGCGGCATCAAACCCACGCTCAGTTTGGGGCCTGTGCTGAGTCTGACCGTCAGCTCAGTGTAAGTGAAACAGTAAAAAATGGCACTTTAATAAACCCATAAACAACAGAAGGTAAGGGATCAATCACATGAATCAAAGGCTGTAAAGTCAGCAGGTGTACTGAGACACGAGTCCGTTACTGTAACAACACGGGCCGCCATTTCACGAGCTGATCGACCACATGACTCACATCTGCGACGTCTGTTCCAGGTATTGCTTCACTGCGGACTGACTGGACTTCGGAGGTATTTTAGGTTCGTTCCTGGAACAGTTTGAGGTAGTGAAACTGCTGATGGAGTCACTTTAACTTTGACTCACAAGACCTTTGTGGACAAAGAGAGCAAACCACAACCTGCCGCCGGACACAACCGCTGGGCACGGAGGAGCAGAAGAAGAAACCGCTGCTGTCAGCACATTCACAGTTCACCCAGAGTCACCATTTCACAGGCTTCTGTTTGCTCCTGACTGCTAACAGTAAAACCAAATCCAGAGCAGCTAGCACGTAGCAAGGTGCTAACATGTAACGGTTAACCTTTAGCTAATTGTTAAATGTTAGCACGTAGCAGAGCTAACATATAATGGTTAACTTTTAAGTACTAGCTAGCACGAGTAACCAGCTAAAACCGAGCTTATCTTACCGTACTTTATGCTATCTTATAGTAAGTCAACTAATTCACTTAGAAGAAAGCGCCAAGCAGCTGTAAACTATAGCTAACCCATATGGAAAAGAAATAGTAAAAGCTTATATGATTTACTCATGAAAGTGGCCACTTTCTCATTACTTTCATATATTGTTTTAGTAAGTATCCAAAACATACAAGTTTCATTTATATAATTTTTCAAGGGGTCTTATATCTGTTTTCACTCTTGTATGCTTTTCATACAAGTTTCACACAAGACAGATACAAACTTTATAAGGTTTATATAAATCTTTTCCATATGGGAAATCATGAAGTAACCTGATCCTCTATACATGAGTGTAGCTGTCAGAACTGCATGCCCACACACCGACTGTGTTAAAGAGTAAACACAAAGCTAACAACAAAGAAATCGCATTTATAAACTGTCTCACGTTTGTTCTGAAGTAATGATTCCAGTCCATTTTTAATGGCATACATAGTAAACTGTACACGACAGTGATGAATAATTATCCAGAGTGTGGAGAACCAATCAGAGCAAATAAAGAGTGAAGCAAAAGAAGAGCAGCCAATGAGACGGTTTCAGGCCTGACGAGCAGAGCGGCTGCAGGCAGACGTGGACACGTGTTTGTGATTGTTGTAGCTGTGAGGTCAGTTTAAACGCCGTCTTTAAATCTTCTTAATCCAAAGGTCATTTGACCTTTTCCAGAACGTTCTCCTACAATAATGACATTATTTACATGTGTTCTTTGTTACCTGCTTGGTTATAAAATATATTTTACCCTCATCATCTGTAATAAATTTAATTACTGAATGAACCTCTAAACTCAATCTTACATACTTGTTAAATCTAACTTATAATTGAGAACTACTTTTTTCAGACATGACTTCTGGGACAGAGTCCTCCCTGAACTACACTGGTCCCTCGTTTATCACGGGAGTTACGTTCTAAATATAACCAGCGATCGGTGAAATCTATGAAGTAGCCAGCTTTATTTTTTACAATTATTAAACTTTTCTCTCCTGTTTAAAAACTCTCAAAGTTCAAACCTTCGTGGAAAATAAGTCCAGTATTATAGAATGAAACCAAAATCACCTGGAGGTGACGACGTTTCGTCGACATTGGTGTGTTTGTTGGGGAGCAAACTTATAAACATACAGTACAGCACTTCACTGTCACACTGCTGGTGATCGAAGATTTAAGTAAATTTGACAAGCTGAACACATTAGCTCTCCCCCAAAACGTAGGCCGCATCCTTGGGAGGACCCGGCCTTCGCGGTCTGCGTGGGCCGGTTCCTTCGAAGACCGAGAAGGCCAGAAGTGCGAGGCTGTGAAATGGGACGGTCTAGCCTTCAGATTTGTGTCACCACTGTCTCGGTGGAGTTTAATAAACTCGGCCGTCTGCTCCTTGCTATCTAAAATATAACAGGACACTAGCATAAATTCTCGACTGTCTCACACTTCTGTTTAATCAGCTGTGTGAAAATCCCGGAGGAACCCAGCCGACGGATTAATAAAGTTTTATTTAATCTTATCTAATCTAGTAACTTTGATCTCAGTCAAACCGATTTACTCTGGAACAAATAAAACATCAAAAAAAAAAGCCAAACAATTACATTTTTTAATGACTTATATATCATGTTTAACCTGAGTAGCGAAAGACAGCGGGAGTCCGCTGCTCTCGCCGGGTCGAGAGACCACTGAGTGACCACCGGCTAGCTATCGAGCGGGTGGGTAACAGACGTCTCCGAAAATGTCGGCACACTTTTGCAAATATGCGATGTCTTGATAAACGAGCAGATATTTAGAGTTTACACAGCTAACTTCTCGCCTGAAAATATGTTAAAAGTTTGATTTTTCAACCCAGAAAGAGTAATAAGAGTAACATTAACACTAAGTAGCTGCCGCCATTGTTGCCTTCAGAGGTGAAGGACCGACAGGAACTGAAGTGTCATTAGAGCAGGTCAGCGCTTGCGGTCGCACCTTTGGACACACAGATGTGCTCATCCACCACGTGACCTGCGACCCCCATACAGTTGCTCTCACTGCACGCCATCGATGGCAGCAAGGAGCAGCCAGTGAGGTGACGGGAACTGACAGGCATTCTGTCCTCGGGGTCGAACTTTCCACTCAAGTGGCCGAGCGTTTGCGGGGCACACAAATCAAAGAAATGACTTCTGATGCATCGCACGCTCCTCGCTGTGAATCACTGACCAATCACAGGACTGACGGTGACTGACACCTGAGCATCCAGTGGTGTCATCATCAGGTGCTCCACACTTACTGGTCCCAGTTACAACCAGCAGGGAGTGTGGGTGGAGCGTACTGTCCACATACTTAAATAAAATGTGACATCACTACACAAGAAGTGATTTGACTTCCTGTGTACTCCTGAGCCTGCACGCCGGCGTGCCCGCAGAGAGTCGAGTCGCTGTGATGCTGCTGACCTGAGTGGGATCTGGGTGGGGGCGGGACAATGAGCCCGGTGTTACAGCGCTGTGGTCTCCATTAGACCTCTCAGGAGTCTCCACTTCCTGCTGCGGCTCAAAGGAAAAAAAAAAAAACGCCCTCATTTTACAAGGAAAAAGGTGGCCGCTCAAACTGAGCTCCCGTCACACACTCGACTCCAACCGAACTCCAACCGAACCCAGCACCCGCTGATCCTCAGCAAATGACCATCACACCTCAGACAACACGAACAAACTACAGACGCTCACTTCATCTCCATATTTGTGTATGTAGATGATGATGGTGGTGGTGATGAAGCAGCAGGTGCCTCCCTCGTCTGTCTGCTTAAAAACCACAAATGGCTGAGCGAGTCGCCGGGCGGCACTCAGAGCCTTTAAGTCCTCGCCGCACTTTACTCTTCCTCGTCTTTTATTCGTCCTCGTGACGTTAACGGCGAGCGTGCGGTCGAGCGGCTGTAAAGTGGACGGCGTGTTTTACTGGAAGTGGTCGTGGGAAATGAGAGAAAGATCAATTATCAGCTGATTTCCAACAGGCGACGAGGCGTTCGCTGCCCGATAGAAACGTTAGAAAATGAGGAAAGTGAAAGTGACATTTCCCTGAAGAGAAAGAACCGTGACGCTTGGTGGAAGAAATGTCTGAGAACCGTTCTGCCTCTGCGGTTATCACCTGACGGCGTGACGACGTTTTCCTCCATTTCTCTGTATCAGAGAGGAAATGAAAGACCCCACCCTCATCAGGATGCACACACTCATCAAGGAGTCACCGGGCTCACAAACTGAGACTTTTCTGTGTTTGGCAGCGTCACAGACACACCTCACACCAACAGACCGTTCAGTCATGTAAGACCACCTGAGCAGGTGTTCGAGCGCAGCAGCAGCAGCTTCCTCTGTGACTCTCTGATGGTAATGGACCAGTTTTAACTGGTTCTCAGATCAGGGTTCAGGTCCAGCTCAGGTTAGACACTGACCCGAGAGACAATAACCCAGTGCGTCTCAAACCTGCACACACAGATCACATGATGAGCGGCGAGGATGAGCATTGCCTCAACTTCCTGAAAACTCTGATTGCACAACAAGTCTGCTTCATTACCTGATCGCAGCTGAAAAACAACTACTTCCGTCTTCTGTGAATAACGGGGAGGCGGGGAAGACCTCAAACAATACCACGGCCCATAATGCTCTCTGCTCCGAGGTCTCAGAGAGAGCAACACCCGCTCAGAGCAGCGAGGCAGAACCCGCAGAACCGGGGCCTTGAAACCACAATTTCAAAGTTCGGCTTAGAGTTGAGAGGAGATGTACGAGCAGCAGCTGAAAACCTTTTGGGTTAATGAGTTCATCGTCTTCATCATTAATCCTTTTATTCACCTCTTTCTTAAAGTCTTCACATGACCCAGCAGAACCTGACCCCAGACGTCCCCACAGTGGACAGCTGTCCTGTGGACACATCTGTCATAACTCAAACCATCCAGACTTTGAGGTTCTCGTGGAGCCGTATTTGGAATCTGAGGCCACACCGGTGTTCACAAGGACCGCCTCCTCTGATACCGTCACATCCTTGGCACTGACGTAACTGCAGAACGCAACAAAGCAACAGCTGTCCCGACACCTGCTGACAGCGCTGTGGTGTATATCATGCCCACAAGAGCATCAGCTGATCAGTGTGAGGTCACAACTAACCACCTGATGCTCAGGTGTTGAAAACTAGAACTCCTGTAACCTGGTAACAGTAACACGTCACTGTACAGTGATGACATCACCGCCTCTCAAAGGTTCATCTGCTGATCAGCTGATTCCAGTGTGGGGGGAGAAAACGTCACTTAACTCTCTGTCAGAGCCACCTACAGGTGTGTGTGTCAGTGTGTGTTAGGTGTGGTCTAAAGCCAGTACGCTGCAGCATGAGTCAGGAATGAATAGAGACAGATGGAGAGACAAGCTACTATTTCAGTCCACACAGACACACAGTAACACACACACATACACACACACACACACACACACACACACAGTGACACACACACACACACAGTGACACACACACACACACACACACACACACAGTGACACACACACACACACACACACAGTGACACACACACACACACACATACACACACACACACAGTGACACACACACACACACACACACACAGTAACACACACACACACACACAGTGACACACACACACACACACACACACACACACACACACACACACACACACACACACACACACACACCAGCCCCTCCCTGCAGGAAGCAAGAATGTGGCTGCTCTGTGTGAGCAGCTCATCCACTTTCCTCCTCTGACCCTTTGAAACCGGTCCGCTGGTTCTAAGAGCTCTGGTGGTTCTGAGGCCCAGCCCGCTCGCTGAATGAGGTCCGTGGTGTGAGGAGACGCCTGTGTGTCAGAGTCATGGCTCCTCCCTCTGAGACGCTCCCCACAGCGCACCAGGAAGTCACAGCGAGAAGCAAGTGTGAAACACACTGCATGCAAAGCTAAGACCTGATTATTTCAGCTTCTGACGCAGTTTGGAAGTGACCTTTGAACTCTAATGGACAATCCCTTTCAGATCAACCAGGGGAGAGAGACCAGTTTATTAGGAACACCCGATCCTTCCATCCGCCCAGCATCACGTGGGCAGGCTCACAACAGCTCAGACCTGCCTCAAGTCCTCAGTTTGAGGCTGAAAAGCCTTCATCAGCCTTCATCATTCTATCCCTCCCCAGTCACGCTCTCACTGCTCTTCAAAATAAAAGTCCTTTATCCTGTCAACGAGTTAAAGCGTTTAACCAAAGCGACTTCATCTCTGATATGTCATCGGGTTTCATTCTGCACCCCGAGTGTGAGACAACAGCACACTAATGAGAGGAGGAGCGTGTGACAGAGCGCCACGTTAACAAGAGGAGGATGAAGAAGAGTTTGTCTTTGTCAACGAGCTGAAGAGGCTGTGAGAGAAGGAGCTCCGCTCACTAATCACAAACTCACAGGACACCCACCAATCAGAAGCAGGGACACAGCAGATGCTGAGTTCTGAACCACAGAGAGGAAGCAGGTGAGACAGGTGACAGGTGAGTTGGCATCACACAGGTAACCCAGTTCCTGTGTGCGTCCCTGGCATCACTCTGAGAACGGAAACTCTAACAAATGTCAGCAAAACCTAAAATAACTGAAAATTTCCTTCCTGTGCCCAGAAACCACCGCAGCCCTCTGATAGCGGGGGAATCCCTGTGTGTCACCGAAACCCCAGCTTCAACACTACTGATCTATTTCCAGCTCTTCTCCTGCTCTGAGCACATTTACAGAAAGTCAGAGCGAGCGCCTCCATCTGAGCATGTGAAGTCTGAGGTGGTGTCCCGCAGGGCTCCGCTCTCGGCCTGCCCAGGTACGCCCAGAGTCCACAGGCTTCTCTGTTCTCTCCAGGTGACTCACAGCAGGGAGCTCGACCTTCACTGCACACCTCCCTGTCCTGTTCCGTCTCAGTCTCACCTTACCCTCATAGTTAAATATGGATGAAAACATTTAGTGTCATATTCAAGCATTCTAATACTCCGCTCCATCAGAGTCACTCTGACAGGTGACAGCTTCATAGTTTGTCACCATTTTTATTCTTTGAGTCTAGGAACTTTAAAACAACATCTGCAGCAAAGAGTCAGAGGCAGCAGGTTTGATGTTTCTGGTGGTTCTGTTTATTCTGATGGTTCTATTGGCTCTAAAGATACGGATGCTTCTAATGATTCGGATGGTTCTGATGTTACGGAGTCGTCCTCCTGTATTCCTGCTGGAGCTGAGTGCAGAAGCCTGTGAAGCCTCTGAGTTTTACTGATGAGTGCACACATGAATAAATGCTCACAGTGTGAAACTCAAACGTGTGGCATCCTCACTCGCTCGCAGGAACATATTTCTTCTTTACTCACTGACATAAAGTCCCACAGACTGAATGAGTGCATGCGCAAGTTCAGTCGAGCCACCACGTCAGATGTTCCTGGGCTTCAAACGCCCAAATGTCCCCGACTCCAGGGACGTGAGGCGGCCTATGGCTGCCAAGCGGTCCTGAGGTCACAACCTCAGTGTCCGAGCAAAACAGGAAAGAGACAAACACATGCTGTCCATGCAGATCCGCAGGAACACGATTGTCTGAAAACTGTCCGAACACACTGAGGGCTGAACACTGCCAACACCACCCAGGAACCAGATCGAGAACAAGAGCAGGAACCAGACTGAGGCTCCGGTCTGTGAACGGGACAGCTGAGCAGAAACTTCAAACTTAAAGGAGCTGGACAAACACGAGGTTTCATCAGCTGACTCAGAGCGCGCTCAGTGAGTTCACGCTAAGACACGACCCACACAGCGCTGAAGGTTCAAACCTTCAGCCTCGGCGCGGAGGTGAGCGGAGCAGAATTGGGAAGTGTAAAAGAAGAAAAGGAAACAGAAGAAGAGTGTGAGGGCATAACGGGAGGTGTGTGTGTTCTCAGAAATAGAAGAAGAAGCAACAGTGCGGTGACGAGGTCGCCAAAGCCCAGAGAAGCGGTGTGTCAGCACATCGCAGCAGAGGGAAGTGAGGGCCGGCGAGCCGAGTGTCGACACGAGAAAGAGGAAGCCGGCCGTGTGACTGTTTATCTGCACTCGTTTTTACCTGCTTTCACACATCCGAGTGCCGCGCCGCACCGGAAAAACTAAAGCAGAAGAAGAAGAAGCAGAATTAGAGTGTGAGCAGAGAGAAACACTGCAAACACACACAGCCATACCAGAAAATAGCCACAACCCATCCCAGTGAATACTCAGAGCACTCAGCTACTGCAAATACTCACAGAGAGTTTCTGCTGAGGCTCATGACAGACTTCAGGTCTGGCCAGCAGCAGTACACAGAACTTCAGCACTTCCTGCTCGGGCTTAGAGGGTCAGCCTGAGGAAGTCAGGGAGCAGACCGCCATCGAGTTTAAAGACCACATGTTAGTTATTCATGGATGGTGGAGGGAGAAGTTCCCGTGAGCACTGAGTTCAGGAGCATCTTTAACCTGCTCATCAAACCCGGTCTGCACAGGTGAGAGGAGAACATAGGCTTTAAACACAGATGTGAGTGCGTGGCCCAGATGTGGCCCACAGCAGGCGGTGACCCAGGCTGACTCAGGTCAGGTTCACCTTTAACATGCCAAAACTCAGCCATGCTCCAACTGAGCTCGCTCAGTAAACGCCGTCACCGACAGGAGTCACACATGAATCATGACAGATTTGGTACAGCCCGGCTTACAGCTCATGGCGGGCTGATGGCGGTCTGTGCAGTCAGACAGCAGAGTGAAGGCTGCGAGTCGACTCGAGGCATCTGTGATCCTGCGTGAAGCTCAAACAGCTCCACCATGAAGCATCCAGGTCCTCCTCCTCTCGCTGCAGCGGCCGCAGAAAGCTCACGGCCTGCTCTGAGAATCTTGCCGCCCATCGCCATCGACCCGCCGGCCTTTCTTTGGCTACGGTCGATGACTCGAGCTGGGACTTCACTAAATTCTCTTCTGGTCCGTTGCACGAATACATGAGTCCGACGGCGATTATTGTCTGCCATCGCTCAGATCAATTTGCATTTAACCCAGATTCCAAAGAGGACTGTCAGAGAAACGGGGACAGGAAGCGGTCTTAACGCAGTCTTTGTGCGCGCCTCATCTCTGCTGGTCTACGCTCAGCCATAAATCACCGTCTTCACATTCAGCGTGCCAGACGCCCAGGACAAAAGAGGCTGCTGCGACCCCCCCCCCCCCAATACCCCGAGGCGGCCTGTGTCCACTGTGTCACCTAGTTCGGCCCCATGGGGGGAGGGGCTTTTCCCAGGCTCATTAGAGTGGTGAAGGCAAGGAGGGGTGGGGTTGTGTGGGGAGGCCAGCCTGGTGGGATCATTAGTTTCAGGTGAACTGGTTTACCCGGCAACTGGACAGACTCCCAATATAACCACTAAGAGCTGCACACTCACACCACAGGCAGCTCCCAGCTGCAGGTTCAGCTCGCGTCCAGGTGTCCCCACAGAGCCACGCATCAGCCAACCTTTTAGCATCAACGCTGTTAGCAGCAGGCTAAACGTCTGATGTCACTTCCTGTGCCAACGCCTCTGTAGCGTCAGGGTTAGCATGAACTAGTTGACGCACCGTCTGATGGCGAATGATGGCGCACAGCACTAGGCTAACACGCTGATCTGGCTGAAATGGTTCATCGTGTCAGCGCCAGTTTCCTCCAGCTTGCACACGTCTGAACATCAGCCATGTTCAGAGCACTGATGATGATGAGGTGCCTTCAGTGAGTCACCGGTGGTCCTCAAGCACGCTCTCCATCACAGCGTGCGGCTTTAACCTACATGTGCAACCGGATGCGGGCGCAATCACAGTGCCTCATCGACTGACCCGGTTACGCCCGTCATACTGTCACACCATTGCTGCTGTACCTCCATCCATGTGTGAAGCCACCCAGACTGTAACACGCCTCATGTGTGTCACAGCGATCGATTGCAAACACAACACGGCGAGCGGCGAGAGAAGAAAGAGCACGCTTACATCAATGACCTCTATTGACCGAGCCGGGCGCATGCAGCCAGTGGGCGCTCACAAAGCCGGCCTTTCAAGTTCATCTGGACTGATGTAATAAAATTGACACATGCAGTCGGATGAATTCTGGGGCGCCGTTACCTAAACGCTGCCCTGCAAAGTGTTGTCTCCGCCCCTCACTGCAAACGAATCAATTACAGAGCAGCGTAATCCTGTTAGGGGCATGAATGCATACCTCCCCGCTGGCAGGTGCTGGCAGGCTGAGGGGCTTACTGGAGCAGGCCGTATCAAAGCCGGGGTTTATCTGCCACATTAGGGCTGCGGCGAGCAGCCGAGGACGAGCCGCTGCGCCTGTGCTCGGCGCCGACACAATGAGACCCTGTCCCGCGGCTTCCTCTCACTCGTCCACGGCTGAGCCTCAGAGGAGCTGTTATTTCTGATGCTGCACTCGCCTCACCAGGAAATCCATCCATACAAGATGTGAGATCCGTCAGAGGATGGGGATGGTTCAGCTCGTTTTGATGCGTGTGAGCTGATGAAGTTGAGTCGAGCTCAGGAAAAATGATCCTGAACCTTTACCCAGAATGCACTTAGTGACTGACAACCTGCTTTCTGCTCCACTGTTCAGCTGGAAACAGGCTGCAGACAGTGGGAGCTGATCTGGTGTCAGCCTGAAAGCTTCCTGTGATTTCTGCTGTTTATGGTGGTGCGAGGATCAACATATACACATGTGGAGGGGGGGGCATGGCTGCATGTTAACCACGTTTGACAGGCTGCACAAAAGGGTCAGAAGAGGGACACCTCGGGTCCCATGACGCAACCTGTACACCCCCCGCCCCATCGCCCTCCTCCTCCTCAGCAGCCAGACTTCCTGTTGCTCTCCCGTGCTGCCAGAGTGGTCACAGTTGACTGTAACGGCGCCGCGGCTCAGCGTGGTTACAGGACCGTTCCACACTCTGATCACTAACACACATCTACTTCCCGTGGACGATGATAAAAAGATCTATGAGGACAGGTTATTTCTGCTTGCATGTGTATCCTGCTGCTGTGACTTTGTCGTCCCAATGACTCTGAGCCACCGTACGTCGCCCGATGCGTTCTGACACATGTGTGTTGAGCTGTAATGAGGCGGCGTGGACAAAGGTGGCGGGCTGAGGGAGAATGAAGCGTCTGTCAGGCTGGGAGGGGGATTATTCTCCCCCTAACCTTTTCAGCTGCGCCTGCTCCTTTGATGGCTGACAGACTCACAAAGGCACCTGCCCCATCCCCGAGTGTCCCTCGCCGCCCCGGCCTCTCCTCCCCTGACCTGACCGGCATTCCTGGCCCACATGAGGTCCTCCCCATGGCTACCTTTATGCCCCCCACCCACACCAAAGTCTGATAATCCCACGGCAAACAGAGGCCGTGCACGAGACTTCTCACAGCCTCTCGGCTCAAAGGTGGACGACCGATCAGCCCGTCACCGTGGGAACCGAGGCCGGGAGAGAAATCAGTGAAAGGCATTGTGGGATCGGTGTGAGGAGGCGGTGTGGTGTCGGCGAACACGCAGACCGAGACTTTACAAAAAGATCTGAATGTGTCCTGTTCTCGATCTTTATTTAAATAGGAAGTTGTCTGATGTCACCCTGATCACATGGTCTCGTTTTAATCAAATGACTGTTCCAGTGGAAACGTGAAAAGAGCCCGTGTAAGCGACGATGTTTCATCTTCAGCGTCGCACTGACCCGTGGCTGTATGAATCCTCCCAGCAGCGAGGCGAACGTAGACTGTGCCGGCACGGCGCTCAGACACAAAAGAGAAGAAGAAGAAGGTTTCATCAGCCTTCAGCTGTCACAGCACTACACACATACATAGAGTCAGATGAGCCCTGAGGCCACGCCCACTCTTACTGCCACGCCCACTCATGCAGCCAATCATTTAACATGCTGGTGAGAACTGTAAGGACTCAGACTCATGTTCTGTGTTTCTTGGTGGACTTCCTGTTCAAATTTTTTACACAGTGTAAAAGATTTCCTTCATTCATTTCATTGCGTTCATTAGTCTGTGTGTGTTTGGACGATGACCTTCAGCCCGATGCTCCAGGTTGATGACTCCGATGAAGCTGAAGGCTCGGGGTATGTAATGAACCTGCAGTACACCCACCCAGTCCCTGCCTACACACTCGGTGCTTCTAACTGAGCGGGCTCGCCTCTTGTGGCTCGCTGCGTTCGGGTGTTCACAGCACCGCAGAGGTGGAGAAGTTTCCCTCAGCCCAGCTTCTTTGAGCAGCCTTGACAGGAGCGTCAGCTCCATTATCTCACACTCTGAGGGCAATCCGTCAGGACCGGGCCCGAGGCAGTGAGCTCGCACCGAGCAGCGCCTCATTACTTTGCTTGGCAGATCAGTGACCGGGACGTGGCCCGAGGACGTTTGTCCGAGTGGACGGAAAATCCTCCTGAACTCTGGAGGTGAAAGTGAGCCAAGTCCTCGCGAGACACAAACTCAGAGAGATGGGCAGGAGAGCAAACTCTGTGCTCCTTCCAGGCCCCTTTAAAAACTGTTTAGAGGTCAGAGACGGGCCATCGGAGTCACAAACATTCGGTAGTCGTAGTTCAGTATTTCATTTCCAAACGGCTGCCGGGCTCGTCTCTCACACTCTCTGCCTGAGGCTCTGTAGGACCTCCAGCCCACTCAGCTGAAGATCAGCATCCGCCCACAATTTAACTCACTGCCTCTTCAGTCAGTCTGAACTGCCTCAGGATTCACCTGGCCCAGTACCATACCAGTACCATACCAGTACCATCTCTTAATGTGCTGATGAGCTCTGGTTGCCTCAGTGGTTTAAATCAGAACCGTGAGCAGGCCGTGGTGATGAACAGCAGGCAATAGGAACTGGGCGGGGCCTAAAGCTGGATATGGAGGTGTGTGTGTGTGTGTGTGTGTGTGTGTGTGTGTGTGTGTGTGTGTGTGTGTGTGTGTGTGTGTGTGTGTGTTCAAGAGTTATTCAGCTGTACGCTGGCTGGACACACAGATGTCCTGACACCTTAATCCAGCCATCCGTTATTGATTGTTCCCCGTGTGTGTGTGTGTGTGTGTGTGTGTGTGTGTGTGTGTGTGTGTGTGTGTGTGCGTGTGTGTGTGTGTGACCTTGCCGCAGGACCCAATCACACAAACCTTTGCTGTGAGGGAGGGGCCAATGAGAGTGTGAGTGCAGCAGAGCGAATGGCTCTGATCATGTGACGACCAAATGTAAACATTCAAAAATTAAAAAAGTGAAATTCAAGATAAATGAAGAATAAAAAGAAAAAAACTGAGAAACACACAAAGTTTATAAGAAGAAACGTAAAATAATATCTAACTAAAAATCTAAAACACATAACACCTTGTTTTAAAATGTATAAATGTAATTTAAACAGCAACAAATCATGAAATTATTTTTAAAGTCATAAATATATTAAAAAAGTGTAAAATTATGAAGTACAAACAAAAATAAATACAAGTTTAACCATTACAAAAATGAAACTCTTTCTTTTTAAAAATAAAAGTTATAACAAACAAAGCAAATGATCAGAATTATAAAAAAATACTAAAGTTAAAACATCCAAAACAAAAATTTGGTGATTTTTGTGTTTTAATTATGTTAAAACAGATTAAATTAAAAAATTAAATCTTTTAATGATTCTCACACCTGTTATACAGTCTGTGTGTGTGTGTCTGTGTCCAGGGCTGGACTGGGACAAAAAATTGGCCCGGGCATTTTGACTACAGGCCAGCCCACAGCGTGCATCACTGCCCATTGTGACAGTGATGTACAGTCTTGTTGGTATATGTGTGATTTCTGTACATTTTACATCAGATAAAAACTTTGGTTGTAAGATTCAGATAATTATTTAATAAAAGTGAAACATTTTAAATGAGAATAAGAAAGAAAAGTATTTCTTTGTGCCCCCCTCTCCCTGTTAATGCCCTACCTGCCCCCCTGGCAAAGCTTTGCTAGACCCGCCCCTGCACAGTTACCAGCTGTCAGCTACTTAGAAAAGGATCCTGGGGTTATTTGTCTCTCAGAAACAGTTCATAACTTCCCTTCAACTCATTCATGTCACCTAAAAGGTAAACCTGTTTCTCCATCACAGCTCTGATGATTCAGTAAGGACATCTCCTGGTTTCATCTTCATGTTTCCCTCTCACCACATATCCAAACCATCATGACCAGCAGGTTTACAGCTGTGGCTCCAGCAAACATCAGCTGATACTAGAAAGTAATATTAAATAAATTCTAACAACAGCTGATCAAGCTTAAACGCGCTTCTGCTGTTGAACGCGACATCCACTAGTTTCCTCTTTCTGGCGCAAAGCGGGAGATAAACAAACAAGAGAGAAAAGCCGATCAGCTGATCATTGATCAGTTTCATGATTGAAGTGGCAACAGGAGAGAGAGGGGAGAGAATGAGAGGAGAAGAGGCCGCTGACAGCGTAAAGACGCAGAATAAATCCAGCTTTGTCTTTTTCATTGTAGCTGAAGTCCGGGACAAACTGTGTTCCTTTTCAGCTCAGTACGAAACGCGCAATATTTTCTCTGAATGCGAGACGATTCTGTTTTTTACGGGACGATTGGCAACTCTATCACTATCAGTAACATCATAGCACCAGCTGTATAGAAACTCCGTCATGTTAGCTAGCACTCAGTACGAAAAAGTCAGCACAACGAAAATAAACTCCACCTAAACTTGGTTTATATCTGACCCAGATAGACTGCAGGTCATAAATTCTTACCTGAAGTTCAGTTCACCTGACACTCGGACTGGCGGCCGCCTCAGGTCTCTGCTCCACCTGCCTCCCCTCCCCTCATCCACCTGCTGTTGTAGCTCCGCCATAGCCACCACCAAAAAACTGAGTTATTTTTACACACAAAAAAAAAATCATCGGTCCACCGGCCAGTCCAGCTATGTGTGTGTGTGTGTGTGTGTGTGTGTGTGTGTTATCTGCACGGCGATCTCGGCCGTGACCTTGGCGGTGAACGTGTGTTTAGGCTAACGGCGACAAAGCGTCACCGGACGGCTCATCGCTCACTCATGAAGAAAATGTGCGCATGACACACACACACACACACACACACACACGTCAGTCACCTTGAAACACGACAAACAGCAGAGAAGCACCAACACTGTTCCACTGCACACCAACCTGAGCATCACAGTCACCTGTTGAAGTCCCACTGTGAGCTCAGGAGCGATGACATCACCAGAGCAAACAGGCCTCCACAGAGCCGACACGTCTCACCTCCCACTTCTTCCTTTTCTAGAAATCAGCCTCAGAACAAGAAAAGCTGCAGCGCAACTTCATCTCAGAAACTGACGCGCTGACCTCATCAGGATTTCATTCGACCACAGACAGGAGGTACAGCCCACAGCGGGCCGACGGTACTCCGGCAGAACGTGTGAGGAACCCGAGAGGCCGATCTCAGCTCAGAGACACGTCCACAGGACTGTTCGTAAAGACCTATTTTACAACTTACACACGATCCACAGAAATGCAGGAGAACGCACGTCTGCCTCGAACAACAAGAAAGATTTCTGAATAAAAATGTTAAAGTAAAAACACCACACACGCCTGACAGAACGACAAAGGTCTGAAGAAATCAGAAATCAGGTGCTTTCTATTTTTAATGAACTTTAATCACACTCATCCACGATGAACGCGTCAGTCTGAAGTCACTGTTTCTGTTGGTCATGTGACAGTGATGTCACTGTGATTGGGATGTTTTATTTTGGCGGGACAGCATTAAGCAGACTCCGTGTTGTTAATACAATTTGAACAAAGGGCCCGTTCTTCGGCGAGCCAACCGGGCTCCTCCTCCCTGTCCCACCAGAGGTGTTTGCTGTTTGGCTCCTGCAGGGGGGGGGATAATCTGCTGTCTTTCACAATAAAAGCGTACTGGGAGGGCACGGGCTCAAAAATTAGGGATTCATATCACATGCTGCATTTTAAACTTGATTCCTGACCTGTGAGGGAGCTGCTGATGCTGCAGCACAGCGGAGGGACGAGGCAGGCGGGCAATCCTGCACATGCACGCACACGCACACACGTTCATTTAAACACATTAAAGCTGCTCTCTAAATCCTCGTTAGTCGTTCTTGTAGAAATTATTCTTTGACGAGAGTTGAACATCAAAATTCAACGAAAACCAGAAGAAAAACATGAAAAATAAAATTAAATCCAGAAAAACAAAAACAGGATTCATTTAAAATAAAATATATTTTGTGTCACACAGAAAAGTAAAGGTGAGAAAAGGAGGACATCCCACCGTGAATATTCAAAAAACGAAAGACTGAAACAAATGTGATGGGCAGGACCAAAGCTGTGACATCATGAACACATTTAATAAACATCCCCCGACCCCGTCAGCAGACAGCTGCGTGTTTAAGGGTCGCCATAAAGTTCAGAGGATGAGTCGGGGCGAGGGAAACGAAGCTGAGCGCAAATCGTAGGGGGAGGGGCTTAATGCAGGCCGTACACATACCTTCATCCACCTTCCTACTTTCTTTTATTAACCTCACTGCTTTTCTCTGCCCTCCATCTTTCTTTTCATGTGAGGCGGCGTAGCGAGCGTCCCCGACGGCGCTGCAGCCTCTGAGTGCTGATTAAGGATGAAGAGAGCAGTGCTTTCTTTGTTCTGCCCCCAGGGGGGCGCTTACTGAGGAGGGGGCAGATATGAAAGACATTGAGGTCAGGGAGGAGGAGGAGGAGGAGGAGAGTGATGGCACGGCAACGGACCAGGGAGCTTTACAGGACGTAAACCTGGACCGTCACCAATGGACAGGCACACAGCAGGTCCTAAGGGGGGAGGGGGGGGGGGTCAACACATCAGCCAGTTTACACACACACACACACACACACACACACACACACACACACACAACTGTAAAACACACGAAGTGAAAATATTTGACGACCGAACGATGAAGAGCTGTCAGTAAAATCCCCCCAAAGTGGTGAGGCACATGCACTGGGCACACACACACTGACCTGTCAGGGGTCACCTGCTGATCTGGGATCCGCCTGAATGCTGGAATCAGCTGACTGCAAACGTTACAGGTGTTCGGGCCTGCAGTGAGGACCAACAGTCTGAGCCTCAGCGTGTTTCTGAGTATTTCCTGAACAGTTGTGTGTTTGTGCGTATTTACAGCTCGTCTGCAGCGGTGCTCGTGAGCGGCGAGCATGCTTCGTGTTCAGTGTCCGACACATTTCAGTAAATTGACAGCATCTCTGTCTCTGAATAAAAACCTTACCAACATGAAACACTCAGCTGTGACGGCAGACACACATGCACACAGACACACACAAACACAGCAGAGTGTGCATGACCTCTGCTGATGTTGGATCGCATGTGGAGGCGAGGTTTATCAGAGCTCGCCTTCAGCGTTCGCCACATAATCCACAAAAACCTCCATCAGCCGCACACTGCTACGTCCACACATCTATGAGGCTGAAACCACCAGGTCCACCTTCTGGTCCTGTTCCAGATCCTGGTTCAAGTTCAGGTCCAGGCTCTGCTCTGTGTTTGTGTCACAGATGCTGCTTTAAAGCGGCTCCTGCACCGCCGGCACAATGACACGGCTGTGAGACATGTGGCATGAATGGTGCAGCAGGCAGCCTGACACGGCTGCAGGGGGGGTCGTCCCCCCCCCCCCCCCACCCACACACACAGAGTCGTTGCTGCCGGCAGCTCGGCTGTGCAGGAATCCTCAACTCACACAGACAGACTTGGACTCAAACCTGTGATTTCTTCACCACATCAGCTCCGTTTAAATTTAAACGTGTCCCAAAAACAAAGCCATGCGCACTTTTATGACATGTGACCTCCTCCTTCTCCTCCTTCTGAGGAGAAGAAACCACGGAGACTCCGAGAAAAACCAGCGGGACAAACAGCTGCAGCCTCACAGCTGGATGGGACAGCCAGAGGTGGAGGAGGCCCTTCAGATCCTCTTACACCCCCCCCCCCCCCCCCCCCCCAACCGTCACCGTGACCTCCAGTCCATCAACAACAACCCACCCACCCCCCAGGGCCCCGAGAGGAGGAGACGAGCCACATCCAGAGACGGGGACAAACCACAGCAGCGTGAAAACACAGGAGACAAAATATTTCGTTGTACTATTGTACATGTATGTATATATATATACACACACATACACTGTGCATGACCGTGCAGAGACAGTAAACAGTTATCTTGTATCTCATCTAATGAAAACAAATGATTTGATTTTCCCGGATTTTGCGTTTGTGAGGCTCAAACGTGTTTCGAGGAAATTAAAGTTTAAATGTTTCAACCAAAATTCACAAAGTGTGACACAAAAACTCAAACAGCCCAAACTCTCTTTCACTTCCGGTCCCTCTCACCTGTCCGTTTGTTTGTTTTCACATAAAATAAACAAACATGGAAATGAACTCCACGGCTCAGCGCGGACCCGCAGGTCTGCGCGCGGGTAACGGTCCTCGTGCCCGGCAGAGCGCAGACCTCCGCCCCGCCCGGAGCAGCGCCTCCCGGTCCCGTCAAAAAGTTTGAGGCCGGCGGGACGCGCCGTGTCCGGGGCCGTGACAATGTGTGAGTCAGTGTGTGAGTCGGTGTGTGTATTCGTACCGTTCTTCCTCCGGGGGTTGGCCTGTTTTCGCCTCTTGCAGCGGGGACCCTCCGCCATGATCTCCGGCTTCATTGATCACTGAGTCCGCGACTCCTGCTGCTCCTGCTGACGGCGGCACAACACACAGTAAATCCCGGAGCAGCAGCTCCTCGCGGACCTCGCGCTCACACTAACGTGCGCACACTTTGCGCTTACTTTCTGGGAGTTTGCGCACCTCCGCCCCGCGTGCCCGTCCGCCTGATCTGAGCGGAGTGTGTGCCGCTGTGACAGAGGAGGAGGAGACACACACACACACACACAAACACACACACACACACACACACACACACACACACACACACACACACACACACACACACACACCGACTAACACTGATACTGACACACAAGTCAAACATACACTCTCGGTCCCTCCTCCTGTCAGTGAACTTGTTGATTTTAGGTGTAAAATTAAAACCAATCACTCATCGATACATGATCGATATTAGAGTATCAGGCCGAGAGCGCGCTTATATAAGCTCAACATTCAGGCCTGCAGTTGTATAATCGTGCGCGCGCAGGTCAACATTTCCCATCTCATCCGGAGCGAGAGCGGGGAGCGGAGCGCAGGCACGCCGGGAACGACCTCATCCTCCCCGGCCAGCCTGCCTCCATCCACCCGCTCCCGGCCCCGGAGTGCAGGCTCAACACCTGCATCCGGATAATACCTGGTGGCGGGAGCGCGCCCGCCTGCGCTCACCTGTCCGGACAGGTAGAGCAGGCAGGTGAGCAGAGCGCATTGATTGGAGGAGAGGAGGAACGGCCACCTACCGGCAGGCTGCTCGGTTCCGGGAGGAGGCGGCAGGGAGGCAGGAGAGCCTCCCGCAGAGCGCTACCAGAGTCCGGCCACAGAGTCCCGCTGAGTCGAAGCGGAGAGTCCGGGCTGCGGGTCGGGCTGCTCCGGTGTGCGCGTGCTCCTCCCGCCGTCACCGATTTTCTGTCCGCATCACAAACAGCGCGAGAGCCTCGGCAGCACGCGCCACCTATCTGCGCGAGGAGGAATAATGACCCCCCCCCCCCCCCCCAACACACACACACACACACACACACACACACACACACACACACACACTTTAATTTGCAGGTTCCTGTGTCCATACGCGCTCACCTGAGCCTGCACCTGATTGGCTCACAGGTAGATTACCTGGACAGGTGAAGTCGCTATATGCAGAGGCACGCGCTGCGCTCACTGAGCTGCAGATCACAAGCACGCGCAGACTGTTCCGAACTCCGCAGGTGTTTCTCACGTGGAACAGTGGTCACGTGGTTCTTTTTTAGTTTGACCAACAGATGAAAGAAGCTGACGTTACATTTCAACAATGAAAAAAAAACTAATAAACTTTGTTAATAAAATATTATTTAAATTCGTAAAATCATATTTTAAAAAAGTTTTGACTTCAAAGAAAGAAAATCTAAAAATACGTTTATAACGATAATAAAATATGTCTTTTATTTTAATACCGGTAAAAATATGCTAAATTCAACATGAAATATATTTGTATACATTTATATTATCTGGTAAAAATGCACTTACTTTATTTAAAAGAGATGAAAATGCAACTGAATAAACATGTAAACATTTTGTTTACAGTTGTTAAAAGAATCATAAAAAAGCAAAAATAGAAAAGAAATAAAAACAGAACTGAATGATTCTTTATCATCATCATCGTCGTTGTCCTGCAGCTCCACCAGAAATCCATCCGCAATCTTTGTGCTCAACACACACACAGTCGTGTTTTCATATCCTTGTGGGGCATTGACACAATGCTTACCCTAA
Source organism: Copadichromis virginalis (assembly GCF_057382275.1). NCBI lineage: Eukaryota > Metazoa > Chordata > Actinopteri > Cichliformes > Cichlidae > Copadichromis > Copadichromis virginalis. The sequence goes on from NC_140633.1 coordinate 41,284,924, forward strand.
CCATCAAAAAAGACCCCTAATTCTTAGCCTAAACCAAACCATAACTGTAACTCTGTCACTAAAACCACATTTTAAGCCTTAAAATGACCTTCAAACTTTGTCCCCATAAGGGCTGCTGGTCCCCACAAGTATAGGAGCATGCCGGTGTTTGGTCCTCACACAGATGTCTAAACACACATACACACACACACACTCTCTCCCGTGACCCCCCCACCCACCTGATCCTGATCATCTGCCTGTTCCTGCAGGTGAACTTTGACCTTTCCTTTCTTGTCCAGCACAATCACCCATGTGATGGGTGGGAGGCGGAGTCACACAGGTGGGTGATAATCTGTGATGAGAAGTGGATTACCTCAGTTTGTGGTTTGAGTATGGGTGGGGGTGGGGGTATTAAAGGGGTATTACACTAATCACAGTTGTAAATGTCCCATTAGGCTTACAGCAGGAGCGTGGTCACATCTGGCTTCAGTTATCATCTGCAGCTGCATGGCAGCGAGAACAGGTGAACATCAGGTCATGTGACCTGTTAAAGGTTTGAGTCGTTTGTTCTGTACATAAAAACCTGCGGTGCTTAAAGTGAGGCACGCGGGCCCCCAGGGGCCCTGAGGGAGGTGTAAGTCAACCTGTGGCTAAAGACAGACTTCCTGATTTCCTGAGTTCCTCAATGCAGACAGGATAACTTCCTGGGAAGTGTCTGGACCTCTCTAACTCTCTGTCCTCCAATAGTCATTGTTATGAATATAGTTACAGCTATACTTACAGGTGCATCTGCATAGTTACAGTTACATCTACAGTTATAGTTAAAACTGTAACTGTTCAGATAAAATGTAACTATTCACATACAACTGCAACTATAACTGTAAGTATAACTGTAACTATAGCTGTAACTGTAGATGTAACCGTATATACAGTTATAGTTACATCTACAGTTACATTTACATTTACAGTTATATAGTTACAGTTGCATCTGCATAGTTACAGTTATAGTTACACTTTTATCTAAAGTCATAGTTACATCTACAGTTGCATTTAGAGTTATGCTGTTAGTTATAGTTCTATAAATATATATACATACATTCTAGTTACAGTTACATTTACAGTTATAGTTACAGTTACATTTACAGTTATAGCTACAGTTACAGTTACATCTACAATTATATTTACAGTTGCAGATACTGTTATAGTTACAGATAGGAACAGGAGGCAAATCCAGAAACACAGAGCGTTACAAGGAAGCGTTATGTTGTTCCTAGAGTATTTAAAAGTAGAATGGGAGGCAGAGCCTTCAGTTTTCAGGCCCCTCTTCTGTGGAACCAGCTTCCAGTTTGGATTCAGGAGACAGACACTATTTCTACTTTCAAGATTAGGCTTCAAACTTTCCTTTTTGCTAAAGCATATAGTTAGGGCTGGACCAGGTGACCCTGGATCCTCCCTTAGTTATGCTGCAATAGACGTAGGCTGCCGGGGATTCCCATGATGCATTGAGTTTTTCCTTTCCAGTCACCTTTCTCACTCACTATGTGTTAACAGACCTCTCTGCATTGAATCATATCTGTTATTAATCTCTGTCTCTCTTCCACAGGGTGTCTTTATCCTGTCTTCCTTCTCTCACCCCAACCAATCACAGCAGATGGCCCCGCCCCTCCTTGAGCCTGGTTCTGCCGGAGGTTTCTTCCTATTAAAAGGGAGTTTTTCCTTCCCACTGTCCCCAAAGTGCTGCTCATAGGGGTTCATATGATTGTTGGGTTTTTCTCTGTATCTATTATTGTACGATCTACTGTACAATATAAAGCACCTTGAGGCGACTGTTGTTGTGTTTTGGCGCTGTATAAATAAAATAAAATTGAATTGAATTGAATTGAAGACTTGAAGCGAATGATGAGGTGAACTCAGTCAGACAATAACAAGGGTTACAGGAAGTAAAAACTATAAAACACACGAGGAGTTAACCTTCCAAACCTCTGATATCTAACGTGTACAGCATCAAACATCAGTCCCATTAATCCCTGAGCAGGTTTACAGATGGACCTCCTCTGTCTGGGCTCCAACCTTCATCACTGTAGCCTCCTCTCCTACTTTGTCCTCCCAAGTAAAAGCTGCAGAGCTTTTCAGACGCTTTGACTTTCAATTAGCATGAGCGGCTCAGCAGGAGCCTGCAGGAGGATTAACTTGTACCTGTGAAAAGCCCGGCAGGTAGACAGAGCGCCAGGCTGTGGTGAAGGAGAAGGAGAGTCTTATTGCTCCTCTTTAATACCAGCAGAGTGAGCAGGATGAAGGATGTGCAGGCTCAGGTCCTCATTTCACCTCTGCACACTGTAAGAAACCTTTCATCAGATACAGTAAAGGTCAAAGTTCAGGTGTGTCCACACAGAAAATATCCAGGAGTTGCTTAGAGAAGCTGTGGGATGTCTGGAAGTATCTCTTTAAAAAGCTGCCACCTGAGACCTGGAGAACAGGAAGAGCAGGTATGGATGGATAACTGACCACAGCAAAGGCAGCTGAAGCTGTTAAGGAAAAATACATTTTCTAGTGCTTATTTGCTGTGTATTTTGTTTTATGTATTTTAATAACAGGCCTGTATACAAGAAGGGCAGCTTTGAATCACAAACTGTGTCCGAGGTTGTAAACTGCTTAGCCAGACTGAGACTGTGCAGAACAGTTCAGCTGAGTCATGGCGCTACAACAATCAGCCAATCACCGTGTTCCATCTTCATGTCACTGTGCACCCAAAGCACATCTGTGAGACCAACATCTGGACTCTCATTTCAGCCCTCTGCTCCACTCATCTTCACACAGACTTTCTATTCTATTTTAGTCTACTGACTTCTATTGTGTTTCTTCTTTGACCTTTGACCCCCACGTGGGGTAAATATTTCTACCTTAATCATGTGATACAGACAGATCTTTGAATCCCCCTCTCATCTGCAGGCACACCATCACAGTCCTGAACTTACACTGACTCAGTGTACATCTGAGTCAGTGTAAGCTTCAGCTGCCCATGGAAACCTGATGTGAGCACGAACACGAAACACCTGCACTGTTTAATCATCATGTGTTTGCCTTCACAACGGTGTGAGGTCATTAGGAGCTGTGAGGTCATCAGACAGGTTAAAACCAGTGACTGTGGAGAACATGGATGATCTAACAGCATTTATGTTACAAAACAACGACCGACTGTTTCAAACAGACAGCCTGAGGTGTTCTTCAGTAAACTGGACTACCCGACGTCCTTAGCTAGCTAACCAAGATGAGCACTCGGCTATTCGGAAACTCGTTTTGTAAAGTGCGTTTAGCTAATCCGAGCAGGTGAATGAATTCACCCTGACTAAGGAAATGAAGAGAAACGCCCCGGGCCGCTCAGTTACTAACTAACTACCGTTACTGTACTTTTAGACTGTAAGAGCAACAGGACTCTGCTTCAGCTCCTGTGCAGAGCTGATTATTAAATATATGCAAACAGCAGCATGTTTTCTGTCTCCTGTCACATCTGTAAGGACAGAAAGACCAATTTCTTTTAAAAAGTAACCCCTTATTAGTCACGAACTATGGATTAAAATAGCAAAGCCCAATATTTATGTACTGAACTTTTACTCATATACTACATATACCCAGGAAGCAGGTCACACACTGCTGATAACACCTCCGTGTGTTGTGACCAGGATGCAGCAGCAGACTGAACCAGGACTCAAACCTGCTCCATCATCTCATCTTTGCAGATCTCCATTTATACAGCACCGACAACTCAAAGGTGAACATTATATTGGAAAATCTGTTAGTATATAAGGCTTATTTTAATAAACAGCTCTCTGTCAGCAGAACTGTAGAACTGAATAAATGTAAGAGAAGAGCTTCAGATCCTGAGTGTGTGAGGACAGAGAGGCTCAGCTGTATTTCAGATCCGAGGGATAAACCTTATATTTCAGTTTGTGGCGGTTCTGTTCTCTTTGTGATTGCAGGAGCCGTCCTCAGATTCAGACCTCAACACCACCCAGTGACAGCAGACAGATCATCCATCATGTTCACATGTTGACTGCAAAACTAATGACAACAAGGTTAAAGCACCACATGTGCTGTCAGTGAAAGCTGCAGCTGTTTATTGATAAAGTTAAACACTGACTGTACTCAGCTGCATGAAGAGAACATGATGTTTTCTCTGACACAATTAAATAAAACCTTGTATGTTGAACTAAAAACTTGTCGTCTGGGATCCTTTCACTGTTTTTTGCCAATGGTGTGTTATTTACCATAAAGTAATTCAGAGTCCATCATATCAGAATAACCAGAGAGGATGATATATTTTTTAATATATATCGTTCTGCAGGACTAAATATAATATCCGTCCATCTTCTTCTGCTTATCCGAGGCCGGGTCGCAGGGGCAGCAGCCCAAGCAGAGAAGCCCAGACCTCCCTCTCTCCTCCTGGGTGAGGGACCAGACAAAGAGCGATTCAGAAGACCTCTGTTAGAAGACCATCGAGAGAACAGTTCACTCTGCCCGGGACAGGATTATTGGTGCCCCGCCCTGGAGCCACGCCCGAGGGTGAGCGTCTGGTGGCCAGGCCTTAGTCCATGGGGCCCGGCCCAGCACAGCCAAAAAAGGGACATGGGCCCATCTTCCTGCAGGCCAACCACTCGCAGGAGGCACCGCAGGGGTCGGGTGCATTGTGAGTCGGGCAGCCGCCAGGCCAGTATCATTATGTAAAAGTCCAGCGCCTCTGAGGATTATCTGAGTACTTCAGGCTCACTGTGGAGTTCTGAAGATTTCCCTTTGAGGGAGCTGCTGGCGAAGATCACGAGTCCTGCTTGATCCGTGTATGTGTCACGGACCGCCGGGGCAGACCGTGTGGAGTGAGTGGAGGACCCAAGAGCAAACAGAGGTGAGGACACAAAACCGGACTTAACAGAAGGCGAGCCTTTATTTAGGGCCGAAAACTTAAGGAACAAGGCAGCAAAGCAACTGAGGGAAAACCTGAACATAGACTGGGAAAACTATGACTAAACAAAGTACAAACTAGGACTAGTTAAGGCTGGGGAACTATGACAAGGGGTAGGGGAGATAACACAGACGACGCGACACAGACTGTAAGAAACACAGAGACTAAATACACATGAGGGATGATCAGGGGAAGTGGCCACACATGGGAACGCAGCTGACACACATGAACTTAACGACAGGACAGGAGGAGTGAGCTGAATACACAGACAGTGAATGCAGGCCTTCAAAGTAAAACAAGAAACATGAGACATGAACCGGGGAGACGTAGTACAGGGGGAGGTGACATAACTGACAGCATGAACTTGACAGTACAAGACACACAGACATAAACACACGAAGGGCAAGGGAGACGTAATGCAAGGGTAACATAATTACAAAAAGGGCTGGACTACCTTAAAGAACCTAAGCAAACAATAAACATCAAAATAGGTTAAGCATAACACACTGGGTCACACGACCCAGGACCATGACAGTATGAGCGTCAGCCTTCCTGATGTTTCTGAGAGGATGACTCTCTCAGTGGGTCAGCAGAACATCTGGCACAGGACAGCTGTGATGAAAGAAAGGGAGGAAGTTTCTCCAAACCTCAGCCTGGTCCTGATGGTCCCCCTCACTAGTTTTCCCCCAGGGTGGATGTAGCTGGTAATAATAATACCAATGTGGACTAAATGATTATATGAAAAGAACAAAAGACACTTTTATCAAACCTGCTGCAGTTTTAAATCTAGCCTTTTATTTAAAGTGTCCATTAGGGCTGCCACAAACGATTATTTTGATAGTCGACTAATCAGATCATCATCCATTAAACGTAAAACGTACAGCTTATTGCACCAGCAGCATCTGCTCTTATATAACTATCATTAGCTTACAGCTTTAAGTGTTTCAGGTGCTAACTAAAAATAAAGACAAGATGATAGTTTATTAAATTTTAATGACATTTGCAGATTGTTTCGGTGAAGTTTAATAAACTCCTTGCTAACTAAGATATAACAGGACACCGGAGTAAATTCTCGAGCATCTCACACTTCTGATAATCAGCTGTCTGCTTGACAGTTTTAGCTGTGCAAAAACTATAACTTTAATCTCAGCCAAACCGATTTACTCAGGAACAAATAAAATACAAAAAAAAAGCCAAACAATAACATTTTGAAGTTATCTAAGTGACTCATATATCATGTTTAACCTGAGTAGCGAAAGACGGCGGTGGGTTTGAAAACGATTTGCCGGGAGTCCGGTGTTCTCACGGCTCTAGTTAGCCTAGCCCCCGGCTCGCTATCGAGCTAGTGGGTAACAGACGTCTCCGAAAACGTCGGAGCGCTTTTGAAAATATGTGGTGTCTTGATAAACTGAGCAGATATTTGAGGTTTACACAGCTACATTCTCGCCTGAAAATATGTTAAACGTTTATTTTGTGACCCAGAAAGAATAATAAGAGTAATATTAAAACTAACTAGCTGCCGCCATTGTTGGAAACTGAGCTGGGCCGCGCTATGAATTCTGGGACACAGCTTCTTCTTCTTCGGGGTTTAACGGCAGCTGGCATCCTTGTACATGCAGTGCTGCCATCTTCTGTTTCAGTCCGTTATTACACTCTTAAATCTTACTACTTATTCCTGCGTCTTTTGGGATCTTACAAAGCTTCAAACGACGCGTCGACTATTAAATCAGTCGTCGACGATTTTGATAGTCGACGTAATCGTGACTAGTCGACTAATCGTGGCAGCCCTAGTGTCCATGTTAGCAGGCTGTGGAGTGCTGTCGCTGTAACTTGGTTAGGACCGTTTACACTGGGTAAACTCGTGAGTGTGTCTCAGGCTGTGTCTGCTGCATCAACACCTCCTGCATGCAGACGAGTCCAGCGGGTTGTTCACTGCTTTGTGTTTGTGTCTTTTGGAGGACTTTTTGAATTGTACCACATTTACCTGATATTGGGACGAACAGGTAACCCGGGTCACATCCAGAACGAGTTTAATTCAGAGCAGAAGAGTGAAGGTGGAGGTGACGGAGCAGCTGCTGTGCTGCAGGTGGAGTGAGATGAACTCTGTGTTATCTCTGAAATAATGAAATAATGATCTCACCTGCAGGTCTGGAGCCCGTGAGAAGTCCTGCAGCAGGCTGTGGGTGGAGGTGGAGGAGTCTGTTTCCTGCAGATAAAGTGTAGGGAAGCATGAGCAGGTGAATCCAGCTGGGTGGAGGTCTGTGTGGGTGGAGCAGCCACAGATTAGCAGCTGTCACAGGCTAAGGTGTTCCTTGCAGAGCCAGAGGGTCAGAGTGGGAGGATCAATCCTCCACAGCTGAGGAGCTCCATCGGCCTGCTGCGGGAGGTTTCCACGGAGACAAGCGGGCCTCAGTTTAAATGTGATTGGATGTTACTGATCAGCTGAGTCATGGAGCTATTTATCGCCTTTGTAAAGTCTTTATTAGTCTTTATCAGCTGGACTCACACCAACCTCAGCACCGTGTGACAGCAATCAGCCAATCACCATGTTCCATCTTCATGTCACTGTGCACCTAAAGCACATCTGTGAGACCAACATCTGGACTCTCATTTCAGCCCTCTGCTCCACTCATCTTCACACAGACTTTCTATTCTATTTTAGTCTACTTTAGGTCACGCATGCGTGTGTGAGGTGAACATGTGTGCAGAAACCAGCACACACACTGTGTCAGAGTGTGTTGGGACACCTCGTGGCTTTTTGAAACAAGATGAAGTTCCTCTTAGAGAAACCTCACCTGTGAGAAGCTGCCGCCGGCCTGTCGTGGTGAAAGATGCGGAGGTGAAACAGCTTCCTGTCATTTGAGCTGCTGGAGGTGAAGCTGCTTCAAACAGGTGAAGTCACACAGGCAGCGAGCGGCGTGTTGACACAGCAGGCGGTGGGCAGATGGTGGAGTCAAACTTAATGCGACCCTTCAGGGGTGCGTGCGCCGCCGGGGTATCGCCATATGTGACGCAGCTGAAGAGCAGATCCCGGATCAGGCTTGCGAGGTCGCACGCCGCACGCGCCGCCACCTGCTGCCTCCACAGCGCTGTTTAAACTGCTTCAGAGTCGCTGCTGCAGATGCTCAGAGATGCTGCCATGACAGCCAGGCTTCATCACAAGTAAACACCTGAACCTGAACCAGAACCGACCTGCAGCAAAGAGGAGAGCTCGCCCTGGCCTCCTGTGGGGTTGGTTTACCTCGAGCTCAGTTTGGACCCAAATGGAAAAAACGAAGTAAACACAGGAGATTTCACCTGAGAGAGATGACTGTGAGGAGGAGGCAAAGAGCCATCTCAGCCGAGGAGCCTGCAGTTTGTTTCTTTGAAATTAATTTGTGAAGAACATTGAAGCTGTTGTGTTTGTGCTCTCTCAAAGGTTGTGATGTCACTCGGCGTCCACCATGTTGGTGCTCTGAGCCAAATCATCCAGCGATGACCTGTCAATCACAGGAAGCCCCACCCACAATCTTCTGTGATTCTAACAGGATCAAATTAGGCACTGCCTCCACCTGACCTCCAACTCAACACAGCAAACAGCAGATCCCACACAGGAATACATACAGTGTATGAGTGTGCACCCCCCCCCCTTTCGTTTGGGCTTTGTTGACACCAGGTTGTCGAGCTGATCTTCTCACACCAGAGAGGAGCTCGCTGTGACATCATCAGGAGTGCAGACGCCCTCACAGTGAGTCTAAATCCAGGAAAACACTCCTGACTCCAAAAACAACAGAAACTCAGCACTGCAGTAAAAATATCAGCTGCTCCCCTCTGATCCAGTCTGTCCCTGAGGACTCCACGGGTCACATCTCAGACTCTGATATTTACCATGTGACGCGTGACTGGCTCTGTGACGTTTCCAGGAGCAGCAAAGGGCTGTGAAAGGTGGAGGACGACCAGACTCTGACCTGAATCAGCCACACCATCACCCCAGAAACATCTGGAACACCAGGTGTGGTCAGTTGTAGCGCGAGCTGCAGCTCAGATGATCAGATGTGCAGGTTGGTGGTTGTTACGTTTCGGTGTGTCAGTGTTTTGTTTTTGCGTGACTGTCATGTGTTTCCTGTTTTACTTTGAAGGTCTGTTGTTATCTTAGTGTGTTCAGTTTACATTTTCCCTGTCTCGTCAGTTCTAATTTGCCCCAGCTGTGTTTCCCTCCTGTGGTCCATTCCCTAATTGCTCCTTCTATGTATTTAAGCCTTGTGTTTCAGTATGTCATGGTCGCGATCTCCCCCGTGTTGTAAATAGTTTGGTGTTTTGTTGTAAATAAATAGTCTGTTGTAAATACTTTCGTCATGGGATATTTTCGTTTTGGGATTTTGGTGGAGGGCCTTCGTGGATTTTATTTTCCTTATCTTTGTTTTTCTACGTTGCACCCCGGTTGCCTAGGCCGGGGTGTAACATATGGGGGCTCGTCCAATCGCTGGAGGGTCCGAGGGCTGCTTCAGCCTCCGTCTGTCTTCGCTGGAGGACCCGGGGACCGCTTCAGCCGTCCGCCGTCGCTGGAGGGTCCGAGGGAGGGACCGCTTCAGCCGTCTGTCTTCGCTGGAGGGTCCGAGGGCCGCTTCAGCCTTCGTCTGTCTTCGCTGGAGGGCCCGGGGACCGCTCCAGCCTTCATCCGCCTTCGTTGGAGGGTCCGTGGGACCACTCCAGCCTTCGTCGTCTGCTGGAGGGTCAGGGGGACCGCTCCAGCCTCCATCAGTTTCATCTGCCTCCGCTGGAGGGTCTGTGGGACCGCTCCACACTTCATCCGCCTTCGCTGGAGGGTCCGTGGCACCGCTCCAGCCTTCATCTGCCTTCGCTGGAGAGTCTGGGGGACCGCTCCAGCCTTCCTCCGCCTTCGCTGGAGGGTCCGTGGGACCGCTCCAGCCTTCGTCGTCTGCTGGAGGGTCAGTGGGACCACTCCAGCCTTCATCAGCCTTCGTCCGCCTTCGCTGGAGGGTCCGAGGCACCGCTCCAGCCTTCGTCCGCCTTCGCTGGAGGGTCCGTGGGACCGCTCCAGACTTCATCCGTCTTCGCTGGAGGGTCCGGGGGACCGCTCCAGCCTTCGTCGTCTGCTGGAGGGTCCGTGGGACCGCTCCAGCCTCCACCAGTCTTCATCCGGTTTTGATCAAACATTTCACTTGGGGTTACATGTTTGATTTTTGGGTAGGGGGAAATGTTACGTTTTGGTGTGTCAGTGTTTTGTTTTTGCGTGACTGTCATGTGTTTCCTGTTTTACTTTGAAGGTCTGTTGTTATCTTAGTGTGTTCAGTTTACATTTTCCCTGTCTCGTCAGTTCTAATTTGCCCCAGCTGTGTTTCCCTCCTGTGGTCCATTCCCTAATTGCTCCTTCTATGTATTTAAGCCTTGTGTTTCAGTATGTCATGGTCGCGATCTCCCCCGTGTTGTAAATAGTTTGGTGTTTTGTTGTAAATAAATAGTCTGTTGTAAATACTTTCGTCATGGGATATTTTCGTTTTGGGATTTTGGTGGAGGGCCTTCGTGGATTTTATTTTCCTTATCTTTGTTTTTCTACGTTGCACCCCGGTTGCCTAGGCCGGGGTGTAACAGTGGTGCTGGTGTGTTGTGGGTCATTCAGGGAGGTTTTCTGTCTCAGCTCTGCTTGGGGGTAATCCACCTTTGTGAGCCTTTGTTTGTGCCCACGCACAGATTTAAACACAGATCCTGTGACGCCTTGTAAATGTGAGGGCGGACCTTCTTCTTCTGCTGCATTAACTCTTACAGTAAGTTGGGTTTGTGTGGAGCCTCGTCACACGCAGCCCTTTTCCTTTTCCTCCTCCATCCAAAGGCTGACAGGCTTATGCAGCACGTAGGATGTCCTCATTGTCTGCAGCAGACTGTTTCCACAGCGGCGTGTGGGCGGACGTGTTTCATGTGGAGAAAGAACCACCACGGGCGCTTCGACAAACAAGAGGAAGGCTTTTGGAACTTTGTGTAACTCCATGCTTTCAGTCTCCCTGCTTCAGATCAGATTTCACACTGCATGTGTGGACGCTTCATTTCTCATGGTTCATGTTCAGTCCTTGGGGACCCGGACACGTGCTCAATAACGCTGCTAAAACAACATGTCAGGGGGTCGAACGCGAAGCCGCCCGGGCATCCGGACCCGACTCTGATTCCTGCACAAACACAGAGACTGAAAATCTTCTGGACGCCAGACAGAAACCTGCTGCTCAGGACAGACGGCTCACCCAGCTGGACTTCAGCCCCACCTCTGGCTGCACCTCACACCCCCCCACAGCCTCCAGCCCTGCTTTACAAATACACTTACAGTTACATTCATTTCAGTGTCATTAATATAGCACCAGATCACAACAACAGTCACCTCCAGGTGCTTTTATTGTAAAGACCAAACAATAATACAGAAAAAAACACAACAATCATATGGCCCCTTATCAGTGAGTGCTTGGTGACAGTGGGGAGGAAAAACTCCCTTTGAACAGGGAGAAACCTCCAGCAGATCCAGGCTCAAATGTGATTGGTTCATCAGCCAAAAACCGAAACCTGCCTGGACTTACCTTCAGTACAATAACTAAGTGTAACTGCTTCGTTACTGTCCTGAAGCAGGATTTTCAGGAATCTGTACCTTAATTAAGCATTTATTTTTACTTTTAGTCCCTAAATTATAACACAAATAGTTCAATTCCTAACATTTTCCAAGCAGACTTGTTCTTTCAGGTTGATCAATAGCGTTTATACCCAGGCGTTAAAGTGTCGTAGTCAGCTACGAGCTGGTGCTACAGAAGAGGAGCGCAGAGGTCATCTTTCTCCACCATATAATGTTCTGCTGACAGAAAGTTAGTGACACAAATGAGTGAATAACAGCCGGTTCTCTTTAGCTTTGAGGGCTTTAGTGTTTGCTTCAGTTTCCTTTGGTTGTTTCGATGTTTTCAGTACTTTTGGCAGGATTGGATCGTTCTGGTTACGTTTTTCTGATGGTCTCATCCTCTCATTTTTGAAATAAAAGTGATTGAAGCTGAACGATGAGCTTCTGACAGGATTCAGAACCACAGCAAACCATCATGGCTGACGACAGCAGAGCGTGTGTGTGCATGTGCGTGTGTGTGTGTCTGTGTTAAACAGGGAAATAACGTGACTTTAATGGTGTCAGAGGTCGAGGTAGGTACAAGCGCCCTGACGGGATTATGGGGCGAGGAGTGAAGTGCAGCTGGCAGAGTGCCAGGAGCCTGCAGGTAGCTACGCTAACGCTAACAGAGTGTGCTACAGATTACAGTCCAACCAGACTCTCTCTGTGTGTGTGTGTTTATTTAGTTTTTTGTCTGTTTGGGAGCTGACACAGTCTCTATGGAGATGGGTTTTGGGGGGTAGCAGGAGGAGAGAAGCTGCAGAGAGGTGTGTAAGACTGCAACTCTGCTTCCTGGTCCCAACTCTGGATAGTCATATTTTGGGGGGTTTAATAAATTTGTCCATATTTCTAGAAATGAGAGCTGCTCCATCCAAAGTGGGATGGATGCCGTCTCTCCTAACAAGACCAGGTTTCCTCTGTCTGATAGGGACACCACTCAGACAGCCAGCAATTTAAGGAGAACATGCGGCTAAACATGTCACTCCTGGTCTGATTGGGGAGGGGACCAGAGGAAACTACAGAGTCCCACATTGTTTTGGCAAAGTTGCACACCGATTCAATATTGATTTTAGTGACCTCCGATTGGCGTAACCGGGTGTCATTACTGCCGACGTGAATTACGATTTTACTGTATTTATGTTTACCCTTAGCCAGCAGTTTTACATTTCTCTCGTCTGCTCTGGCCCCTAAATTACAGAATTAAATGAACAAAAGACAATTTCAGAGGGTTTCATGTAAGAACAACTACATGAGGTGCTAAAGAATAACTAAGGAACACGAAATATAAAAGAATAAACCATGAAAAGCCCACAAAATCCCAGAACATAGAATAACAAAACCAAAACACAGAGTCACCCGACTCCATGACACTGGGGGTCAAAGAAGCATAAGCTTATAGTTTTACCTGCTTTTACATTATTTGAATGTTGTATGGTTAAAAAATATTGTCTGGTTTCATTTATAAAGCATCAAAAAGACAGTTTGGCGTTAGAACATTTGGATTTATGTCTATGAAAATTAGCAAGTGAAATTAGTAAATGAATCAAATAAAATTTGTTTGCCCTATTTGCAGGGTAATCAAAACAGCCAAACAATATTTTTCCATAACACAGAGAGAAGTCAGAGTACATAAAGTACGTAAGCAGGACTAAGATAAGTGAAACTCTTTCTGACAGTTACAAAATGAACAGTTAACATCAGTCATAGAAGAAACGTTCTGGTGATGATGAATGTTTATCAAAAATATTTCCTGTATTTTGATGATTAACAGGAATTTCGATGGTAAGTTCCAAATTTTCTTCCACTCCGGGTCCCGTATAAAGTATTCCAGTGAGCAGTTCTGTCGTACGTATGTCACGGGTGTTTTTCTTCTTTACAGAGGGGAAACAGATCTGTCCAACACAGGAAGCAGCAGGATCCAGTGGTGGTCAGATCATTAACAACAGTTTCTGTGCAGTTTGAAACACCAGGAAGGACAGTATCAAATACTATGCATACTCCTTCACTGGGACAGGAAGCCCATATATACTCAAACATTCAGAGTAAGAAAGTAAACAGCCATTTGGATTAAGAAGTTGCACGAGAAGATGAATCCAACGAACAAACCAGTCACCTACAAATAAAGATTTGTGTTTGTATAAAATGTCTGTGTTGATCCAAAAAGCTTCTGTCTAGGAAAGTTGAACAGTTTTACGGGAATTTGATCAACATTGTAATTACAAAGTAAAACTAACTTAAGACCACCAACTTTAAAAAAGTATATAACTGGGAATAAAGTTCCAAATTGGTTCCTTGTTGTGTTCCTGAGAAACGTTTGATCCAGTTTATTTTAAACACATTGTTTATTGTAGAAAATTCACGTGTACAACACCATGTTGGTATGAGTTGGATAAAACTGTTCTCTTATATTATGTTTGGAGAAGAACATCTTACAAACCTTCACCCTCAGACTCTGTTCGTCACTGTCCTTTAAAGGGAGTCCGTTATCTCAGCACCCACCTGCGAGTCTGAACGTATGGTTAGAATCGTTCATTCAACATCTGGACAGCTTTAAAGTGCTGATGTTGATGTCAGTCAGGATAAAGATAAGTGGAATCTTTCTCATGAAACATGTTTGAAGCTGTTCCCAGCAGAAAAAGGTTAGAGCGTGACGTGTCTGTGACGCGTGAGAGCGCTGGCCTAAATCACGTCTGCACTGATATCTCATTATAATCTTCCTTCTGCTCAGAGACGATCAGCCGCTCAGAGCTCAGTGATGTTTGGACCGTGTGAGGAGATCCCCCTCTCTGACCTCTGAACTCCTCCCGGCTGGACGGGGCTCAGTTCCTCGGACTGACTGGCTGTTACTGAGCACGCTCAGACCGCCCTCCCCCTCCCCGGAGGCTAACAGTGGTTCATCAGAGGAATTCTGCGGAATTTATGCACCGTCTCCCGGCTAATTGAATTAGACACATGTTGTCAACAGTGTGGCCATTGTGGGAGCTGCACAATGTGGACTTCATGCATCTACAGCCATCCAGCCCCCCCCCCCCCCCCCCCCACTCACAGCCCCCACCCCTACAACCACCACTGACTCTTTATTGTGCTGCAGTCAGAGATCTGCCCCAGGCCCCATCATCGACCATCATTAACCAAACCGGGGGCAGAGAACCTGACCGGCGGGTGGGGGTAGAGTGCACCACAGGACCAGACGGAGGGGGGGGGGGGGGGGGTCCAGGTCACCTACAATGGGGTGGGACCAGAAGTTCAGTGACAGTAAAGGAGTTTTTATCTTTAAAGATGCAGCTGATCATCAGTTTGATTAATGATTATTCAGCGATCGATCAGTCGACTGTGAAAACCTGCAGTTTGTTTTCACATGAAGTCTGCAAATGAAACCCACAAAGTAATTCATTGAATATCAGACTCAGCAGACTATCAGTGATCAGATGAGCAGCTGATCACTGATAATCAATAATCTGGGTTTTCTTTATTTTAACCAACACAAATCAAACAGAAAGGAAGCAGCCGCAGCACGCAAACAGCTGCTCACATGGTCTCTGCTCCAGTCCGATCTGAGGTTGACCCAGAGCCTGCAGCAGGTCCAGAAACCCGTCACACACAGTGGGTATCAGTCTGGTCAGTGATGGAAGCAGGAGGAGCTCCTCCTCTCCTCGGTTAGCCTGTCTGATGAGCGGTTTGTGGGGTCGTGCAGTGACCCATGTGCTCACTGACCCTCTCAGCTGCAGATGTTTGCAGATGTGTTGGAGGACAAGAGAACATCAGAGAACGTGTTTCACAGCTCGACTCAAACGTTATGCATGTCTGAGATGAAAAATCATACACTCTCGTTTTATGGTTGTCATGGTAACACCTTGAGTGATCCTGGCAACAAATAAAAACAGACAGGAAAGAAGACTGACCCACACAATAAAGCAGGAAATAACAGACAGAAGACTTCACAATGGACACGATTACATGATCACAGACACACAAACTGACGCTTAGTCTGAACCACAAACAGACTAGTAAACACTCAAACAAACTCACAAACAAACAGACACACAAACACACATCAGGGTTAAATCTTTTCAGGCTGCAGCTCTTTAGACTCCTTTAGTGCGAGTAACTAACTGTGTGTGTCCGTGTCCATTGCAGAGCAGGAACAACACTCCTCTGTGTGTAACCTTTCCTCCTGGGGCTTCGTGCTCTGCACCAAAACCACTAATTAGCATGACTGTCATCGCGGCGGTGAGGAACAGTGCAGCCGTGATGGAGCAGTCACAGGACCGCTCATGTGACGGCGTTACACATTACGACACGAAGAGCCGTTGCTCCTTCGAGCTGAGCAGCAGTTGAGACGCTGTGACTGCGTTTTCACTCGTCGACATCCGTCAGAGACAAAATCAGGCCCAAGAATCAGATTTCCACATCACACTCCTGTGAACCTGAATCCCACATCAGGCACACACAGGACGCACATCACAGGCATGTTAGCTGAAAGAACAGCCATCACGTTGACCCCCCACAGAGAGCAGGCTGGCGTGAGGCAGGTTAAACCTGTTAGGACCTTTGTCTGTGAGGCCTTCGGTCCTGCTGCATGGACCTGAGAGCATAACGGACTGAATCAAATCCAAACATCAGGAGGACCCAGAAAAAAAGCATGCAGGGCTCCCTGAGTGCTCCTGAAGGAGGAAAGAACTCCAGCGTCTCCTCTATCAGGAGACGTCACCCTGCAGCTCTCAGATCAGCTCGGGGTTCACAGGCAGGAGGAGAAACCACCTCCAGCTGGTCCGGTCTGTGGTTAACAGCACTGCTGTGAACACGTCACACCTCGTGTGACCGTGAGACACACCTGCAGTCACATGACTCCTGATAGCCGGTGTAAAAACACGAGGGACCTGCAGATGCAGAAGAAGAGGCCTTTGTGAGCTCAGACATTCCTGTGAGTGGCTCCCCGTCTTCGCCGTACAGTGGACACTTTATTTCTGTTCCCACTGCAAACTTTGTTTACAGATTTGCGAAACCCCCCAAAGCCGAGTCGATATGCTAATGGAGAGTACTACTGCGACCCGCGGCCATTCCTGGACGTGGGGACACTCCCAACAGACGCTCTTTTGTTCGGCCCAGGACTGAGACTGCGCCTGGCCTCAGGGATCTATGATTCAGAAGGCATCTGGTCTTTAGTGACTGAACATGACAGATACACACAGCTCTGCTAATTCTGGAGCGCCTCTGGTCATACACGATGAATGAAACAATAAATAGTGAGTGGAACAAAGGACGGGCTCTTCGTGATGAGGAGGATGACCTCCGATGGGCTCATCTGACCTCTGAGATTCCAGCAGTATTGGACCTCTACTGTTTAATGCCTGAACCCTGAACCAGAAACAGTTAATCTCCCTCTGAGGGTTAAAATCTTGAACATGAACTCCTCACGGGACCAAAGCAAACAACAACAAGAGCACCTAAAAAGCTGTGAAAAAAGCACGAGAAAATGTGGAGGAAGTGCCAGAACAATTAGTTTCACTGCGACTCACACTAACCTTCAAACAGAGCATGGACACGGAGGGCAGCCGGCCTCCCGCCGGCCTGGTTTCACCTGCTGTGACTCTGTGTGGGATCTATGGGGATGCCAGGTAGGAAAACCCCAGCGTGGAGCCAAACTGGGACAGAAAGAACAAACTGTTTCCCTCCAGCAACAGAAAACAGCTCAATCATGTGGTTTGCATTTCTGCATCGTTCCCGATCAAACGGGAAGCTGACATGGAAAGACGCTTCAATTAACCACGATTAACACGAGCCAACGAGGCCCCTTTGATTGAATTATGTGAAAAATAAAAAAGGGGATTTCTGCACTATGAACCATGTGTTTGTGATCTGCTCTCATCCGCCTGATGGAAACCTTCACAGGTAGGGTTGCCAACTCCCTGAAAAATAAATAAGGGACACCTCGTGGCCAGGGCTGGGCGACCCAGTTGTCTTCACCCTTCCCAGTGTGGTGAATTTTCTAGCTCTTTTTTTGTGTGTGAAATTATTTTTTTAACCATTTGACTTGAAGTTGATTTAAGCAGATGCATATTCTTTGTGATATGAACACATGTGAAACAAATGATCATTTAGCCATTTATTTTTAGCTCAAAATGACAACATTAACACAGTAAAACAGGTCTCCTTCTTAAACAGAAGCCTGTCATGCTTAACTTTTGAGAATATAAGTAAATCTTTCTTTAAAAGAACTCTGTCCTGCTTAACTTAAAATAATAGAAAACAATAGAAAGAAAAACATTCTTGTAACAGTGCACATTTAGTGCATTTAGTACAATTGGCTTCAGTTGAGGTATTATTTCAGCTTTTCTAAAGCTAATCAGCTGCGCCTGTTTGTAAACCCGCTTGTTCCCATGATTACGCATCTTAACTCATCATCATTATTCATCTATGTATTACTTTTATGTATTAGTCATCAATTTGTTGTAATCATCTATCCTTGCAGTTGTTTATTACACAAAATAAGTTATATTATCACACTTCTGGCCACATAGCGCTGATATTCACTGCACATGCCCATATTAACGTTTTCCAGCCAGGTGTTTTCCTTTTCCCATTCTTCCCTTTCTCTGAGGGGAACAAACATTGCTGCTCTAACGCTGGGCTTACACTGTGCGGTTTTAGGCCCATTTTGAGACGATTTTTGAGTGATCGGACCGATTTTGGCCTTCATCGTGCATCGTGTAGTATACGTGGGGTAACGAGAAGTGATTAACACCTCACGACCAGCTCCCGATCATCAATCGCTCGTGAAGGTGTCACCACAGCCGCTCACACTGCTCACGCGCAAACGTAAACGTTGGTGAAAAAGACGGCGCAGCTCGGCTGTGCAGCGTGTGATCTGGACACAAGCGATGGAGGCACAACTTGTAGAACTTTGGAAAGCTCATCCGAGCCTTTTCGATGTGGCATCACAAAATTATCACGACCACAACAACCGTGAAAATAGTTGGATCGACACTGCTGCTCAGTCACAGCTGCCTGATCATGTTTTTCATTAGCAATTTAGCAAAGTTGATGGTGGTGGTGTGTCTGTGTGAGTGAAAGACAGAGAGAGCGAGCGACAGATTTTCTGTTATAACCTTCATGTTATGGAGGCACAGTGTGAGCACTCAGGTCGCATCAGAGCATCGGGCGGTATAGTGTGAGAGTACATCGTGACATACAAACTTCTAACCCCTGCGAGTCAATCGTGCAGTTTGAGCAGGAGCTGAATAACGTGACTGAAAAAATCGCACAGTGTCTGCCCAGCTTTAGGTGTACTGTCGTCCGAGACTTGCACCGCAGTGTCGGCGTTTGTTTCCCTGTTGGCCATGCTTCTTGTTGTGGTCATCTGTTGTCTTCCGGTATTTTCTCCGCAAGCGACCTTTCCTCGACCAATGAGATGAGCGGTAATCTGAATTGTCATACTCGAATTGTCATAAGTGTGCTGTCAGCTCATTGGTCACAAAGCAGGAGAGGGGCTGGGAATTATGTTTTCAAACAAAGTGTTAATTCCATTAACATTTATAGACTACTTTTGATTCTCACTGTATTACGGGACAAAGTGCGTCCCTTATTAG
Source organism: Copadichromis virginalis (assembly GCF_057382275.1). Lineage (NCBI taxonomy): Eukaryota > Metazoa > Chordata > Actinopteri > Cichliformes > Cichlidae > Copadichromis > Copadichromis virginalis. The sequence continues at coordinate 41,304,074 of NC_140633.1, forward strand.
CTCAATACGGGACGTGTACTTTTGTTTCGAAATACGGGACGATTCCGTATTTTAAGGGACGGTTGGCAACCCTATTCACAGGTAAGTGGCAAACATGAGGTTTCTTCTGGGTCAGTTGACCCTGACTCTGAAAGGAAACTCAGGAGTCAGGAAGGACAAATCTGTGATCCAGGCTGAGGTCACAGAGAAGGCATTGAGATCTGAGAGGAGACACAAGGAACAGCAGCTGAACACCTGACTGTGGCAGGGCCACACCTGCAGGAAACTGAGGTGCAGACAAACAGGAATTCCAAAATAAAACAGGAACCAGAACACAAAACAAATCCCAAACCTTGGAATGAGTGCAGAAAAATCCAAAACCCGAGCTGGTCTCCTCTTCTGGGTCATCTCCGAGTGCACCTCTGGACCTCCACAGCCCTGCGGGTCCTTTATGACCGCCTGCAGCTTTTCATTGTCAGGAGGAAGATAAGAGGCAGGAAGGTGAATCTGGTGCTGTTGGCGATGTTACAGCAGACCTGCACGGCCTCAGCAACAGTGGAGAAAAGAAAGAGCGAGTTCCTGGAGCTCCAACACTGAGGACTCAGACTGTAAACTGCTCAATCATCAGCAGATTCAGGTCAATTTGAGCAGAAGCTGATGCCTGCAGCGTAGCAGAGTGGGTCAGAACAGCACTACTGCTCAAAGCCAACTTCCTGTATAACTCTGAGTCTCTGTGGACAGATGAAGCAAAACCGTCTCGGGCTAGCTGTAATGAGCCTTCAATATAATAGAGACAAATGACCAAAATGAGTTTTCAAATGATTATATTTAAGATTTAATTCAAAGTTTTATTAGTTTCACAAATAATTGAGATCTTTACATCACAGATCGTTAAAATAGTTTAAAGTTAAAACAAATGATACAGTAACACATCTGAATAATGTAAGCAGCAGAAAGAACGTTACAGAGAGGCTAAAGATGAGTTTTGGTTTTAGTGAAAGTAAAATAAAGAAGATATAAAAACTGGGTGAATAGCTCACTGTCTGCGTTTTAACACTGAACTCACAGCTGAAACAACATAATTATTGCAAAGATGCTGTCCACTCTGCTGCTCCTCAGCTCTGCGCATCTGATTGGCTGCCCTGCTCTCCTTTCTGTCTTTATTTGCTCTGATTGGTTCTCCACACTCCGCACTCTCTGCTCTGTGCGCCCTCTGACCCGGCTCAGTATTCATCTTTAATAACTCCATGTGTTTATCAGTTTATCCATCAGTCACACTGTTGTGAATGCTAGGCAACCCAGCATGCTGCTGTTTTACTTTCAGATCTAGTGTTACGTTATCCTGCGCTACAAACCACTGTTAATGCTGGATGGTTTAATATTACATTTATGCTGTTTGTCTGTGCTTATGTTTACTGTGCGTGAGTGCTTATGGCTGTGAATGTTAGCAACACAGTTGGATCCCTGTGACTCGGTAAAAAGTTTTAGCCGTGCCTAACTCCAAGAGAGCAAAGACTGAGTACTGTGGACACATCAGTCACCACGAGACCAGCCTGATGAATAACTGTGCATGTCCTGGAAATCTGCAGGTGCTTCACAGCGACTCACAAAGCTGCTTTAGCACGTGCTGACTCGTCATCCTCAGACCTCTGCAGGGTCACACCTGAACAAAGACACAAACTCCATTCAAAGCGCTTCACTCCTGAGCCTGGGACCAGGTGCTTAAGGTGTGACCGAAACAGGAAGCGGCCCTGATGGACAGTCAGAGTGGAAACCCCCATTAGCCAGCACAGAGGAAGAGGAACGCCACCGTGGAGCCTAATGCATCAATTTAATAAGCTCTTGTTAGTGCTGATTTAATCATGAACACAAGCTGCTGCTGTGCTCCGTGTTTTCTGAGGTAATCAGATTGAGAAGCTGCTGCATGAATCATAAAACAACTGGTTTACTCCCACCATGAAAATGAACAGAAGACCTCCCAGAGCTAGCACTACGAGTTGGTCCTGGATTCTGGTGGAGGTTCAGTTTTTCTGTCTCAGCGTGACCTCGAGACAGAAACAAAGCCGGAGTCTGAGACGAGTGTGATAGCACACACGGCAGCAGCACAGAGAGCGCTTCATGTCGGGCTGTAAATCTCTTCAGAGGAGCCAAACTGTACAATCACATCAAAAAAGCGTTTGTACTGCATATAATTTAATAATTAGAGACTCAGTGGAAGCAATAAAGACTGCACTCATTCAAATCATCCCAACGTTACAAGCAGCAAAATAAAATTTAATCTCTAATGAAGATTTAGTGTTGAAGTGTAAACACAAATAAATGTAAATCACCGAGAGGCTTCATGTGGTCTGAATTCCCCTCAGTTCCTGCTCGCGCTGCCTCTCTCTTATTTTCTATAAATCTACTAATTCTATTTTATTCTGGCACAGTTTTTGTGGTGCGCTCACAATTACGTTGTGCACGTACAATGACAATAAGGGGCTATTCTATTCTATTCTATTCTATTCTATTCTATTCTATTCTATTCTATGAACCTTGGCCTGATGCATGCTGGGAGCAGGTGGCCGGCGTCTCGCTGTCTGTCCACAACCTTTCATTATTCCATTTCCTCCTTTTCTCTGTTTCCACCTCTTTCTGATTCTATCAATCTTCATCCTGCTTTACGTCAGAGTCTGCTGCACATCTTCATTACCTCGATGTCCTCAGACCATCCGAGTCCACCCGAGAACATCAACCTCTGTTACACACCAGCAGAGTCCACCTGAATCCTTTCCAGACCATCAGAGTACTGCAGAGTCTCAGAAAACCCAACGCAGTCCATCCAAGACCCAGAGCAACACCTTACAGATCAGTGGTCGCCTGATCACATTGATCATGATCAGTCGGCCTGGTTATTGAACAGAGCTGTTCTGCTCTGCGTTCTTTTGAGCGTGGTTTCAGTTTTGGACAAACTAAAGACTTTTAAAGCCTTCATCAAAGCTCCTGGTTCTTCTGTGAAAGAGATTTCCAGGAGTCTGTTTTTAACGGTCATCGAGCTGAGACACCGAAGCTGCTTCAGCTTCATTTTGCTTTCTCAGTTTCTATCTGCTTGGTCTGTAAGGGTCCACAGGCGCAGCATGGTGGTGCAGTCGTTAGCACTGTTCCCTCAGAGCAAGAAGATCCTCGGTTCAATCTGGTCTTTCTGTGTCTGTGTGGGTTAAGATGTCTCGACATTCTGATATATCCATAGGTGGAAATGGTTGTCTGTCTCTCTGTGCCCTGTGACAGACTGATCACCTGTCCCGGTGCTTCTCCTCCTATGGCATTGGCTCCAACCCTGAAGACCCGGAAGAAAATGGATCAAAGAAGAGGATACAAAGGGCTCTTGATCCTGTTGTTGCTATGTTGCCTTTTGATGGCCACCTACAACATGAAAGTCCTTTGGCTGGCAGAATGCATTTATGACAGCAGCCAATCATATTCTGTTTGTAGCAGTAAGCACGAGTGCAAAGTAGAAGTTTTCCTGTTACTCTCTGTGAATGGTACCTATGGTCTTTGATCAATGGTCATGACAATTTGCATATTAATGATTAAAAACTGACCTCCCAGCCCAGTGTTCATTCAGTGGTGCTAGTGTCAGTCATTGTGCAAATGTCCTGTTTATGAGGTTGGAGACCTGCAGTCAGCTGACACTGAAGAAGTCACCTGATGATGACAGCAGGACTGCTGACAACCTGAGTGTTTGCTGCTGTCTGAATTTAAGGCTAACACTGAGCATGTGTGTGACTGAGTCTTCATCAAACACCATGTGTTATGTGGTCGTTGTGCCCTCACCTGTCTCCTGCTGGGCGAGCTGCAGCCTGTAATCTGGTTTTCCTGAGGATTATGAGTACAGATGAAAACAGAGGATTAACAGACAAACCGACAACATGTGGCGACTGTCGACACTCT